>NW_022900937.1:18689667-18801787 GCF_012274545.1 Fukomys damarensis
TATATATATATATATATACACCATATAGAAGGATATATATATACCATAAAGAAGGATAAATTTAAGTCATTGGTAGGAAAATTGATGGATCTTGAGGCCATATTACCAATCAAACACAGAAGGTTAAATATCGCATGATTTCTTTTTGTTTTTTTCCCATACCAGGGATCAAACTCAGGACCTTGTACTTGCCAGGCAGGCAGGTCACCACTGGGCTACATTCCTGGCCCATGATTTCTCTATTATAAGAAACTCAAAATATAAATAATTTAAAGAGCAAAGTAGAAGAAAGGAAGCCAAGAAGTAGACTTTGTGAAGATGGGAAGGGAATCTGGTGAGGGGTAGTGGGGAGGGTGGGTGGGAATGGGGAATAAAAATGATCAAAATGCCATTATGTATATGTACCAATCCCTGAGGATGAATATAACTATTAAGTATCACAAACATTTACTACTAATAAGAAAGAGAAGTCATCAGCAAGGTGAATATGGTATATATGCACAACAGAGCATGATTTAGCCATGAAGAAAAACGAAATCATGCCATTTTCAGGAAAATGAAGGGGACTGAAGGCCATTGTGTTAAGTGAAATAAGCTGCACACAGAAAGACAGGTATCATGTTTTCTCTCATATGTTGAAATTTGAGTTTTAGAAAGGTGACCTGAAAGTAGTAGAGAAACCATTAAGGAAGAGCGGAGGACTTGGGGGAGGGTGGAGAAAGGGTTAGTCATGAGATGGCAGTAGGCAGGGGCATGCGCTTGAAGCACGGTATATGCAGTTATGGAAATGTCACGAGGAAGCCAGTTAATGTGTATAATTGCTGTGTATTCATAATTATAATTTACAAGTTTAAAAGAGAGTTACATTTTTAAAAAATCCCTCCAGAATAAAAGCCAAATCCAAATCCAAATGTCGACAAAGTCCCTACGATTTCATACCCCTGGCCCGCCTTGTCTGTTTCTCCCCGCCATTTCGCATTCTCTTCCCCCACCCCAGCTCCCTCTGCTGACTCGGGGCCCCTGCCTTAACCCACTTCTCTGGATACCACATGGCCCCTTCCCTCATCTCCCTCCATGAGTGTAGACTCCATGAGCCAGATTTGGTTTCACTTTCTTCATTCTTACTCCCCCAGTGCCCCATTAAATGCCATGTAATGGACACTTTCATTTACTCGAAGGAGGAAGGAAACAAGGAAACTGAGAGGTACCAGGAGGATGGCATGGAGTGAAGTGAAAACTCCTGCAGAGGAAGGTATAGCCGTAGAAACCGTGGCCTGCTGTCCTAACTGGATCGTTAGATTCCACTGCTGAGAAGGGCTCTGAAATTGACATTCTTTCTGGTAATTTGCTGTCGATGTCTTTCTAACCTCAACAATTATGTTTTCATTTCTTTCCTTGCCTGGAAAAAATGTCTTTCCTGTAGCTCTCATTGACTCCCACCTGGCACAGGAGTATGACAGATGACATAGAATATATTGTCTTGGCTTCCTGTTGCTCTCTGTGGAAGCTGGTCTGCCTCTCCCGGAAGCCGTCTTGAACCCCATCTGCCTGGGCTCCCCTGGACCTGCCTGCCCTTCACTCCTCCATGGCCATCTCATGACGAGGCCTACCTGCTGCTGCCACCCCTCTGTGGGGCCCTTATGTTCCTCTTCTAGGTTTCTCTTTTGGATTGCACATTTCTTCCAATAAAATCGCTAACAACATATGGCCCGTTATGATTCTCTTTTCCCAAACTCTGCCATTTTGTATATTTGTGACATACTGCAGATTTTGTGAAGATTGCTTCATAATATTTGTTTACCATCTGCTGCACTCTATTTGGTATCTTGCTAGGATTTTTTCCTCCATTTTAAGTGACATTAACAAAATCCAGCCAGTGCATAGACTTTCTGGTTCTACTTTTGCTTCCCTAATGTGCTGGAAAATCATATTACTGTGCTCCAGGCAACCAGAGGAGCCTGGAGTTCTCATTGTGAACCAGTGTGTCAGATATGCCCCCCTCTTTCTCTTGGTTATATTCACTAATGCTTTCTTGGTCAGATGGCAAAGAACCTCCATGTGTAAGATGGAAAGAGTTCAAGTTATTTTTCTACTTCTTTCCACTTTAGTACGACTACTTTTCCAATGTTCCTCACCATTATGTTTATACCTTTGAAGCTCTTTGTGCCATTTTAGTAAGTTTATGATGTATAATTCTAGCTAGTATAACTCTTTTTTTTTTTTTTTGGTTTTGTGAAACAGGGTCTCACTATGTAGTGAGACTGACCTGGAACTCATTATGTAGCTCAGGCTGGTCTTGTACTCATAGTGATCCTCCTGCCTCAGCCTCCCGAGTGCTGGGATTACAGGCATGCGCCACCACACCCTGTGAGCTAGTGTAACTCTTAATAGCTAACCCAGTTTCATAGTGTTTGTGAGATGGGTTGTATTTGTCTAGCTTTTTGTTTAGAAAGGTATTTTAGGGTACTGTCAGAGTAAACTACTTGGCATGTACTTCTGATTTCTTATTGTTCATTCATTGCTCTATTACTTGTCTTTAGAGAGACACACACACTCTCGTTTTAAGTGTTAAGGTGAATGCTTCGAAGTTGGGCCACATGAAGGGGTCAGAGATAGTTTAGATTTTGCCTTTTGGCCAGAATTACCATTGTTCCCATGGGTGTGGTTATTTTTCCAATTTAGTCTCTTCTTTGAACAGGAAATCTTAGTCTTCATTAAAGCAACTGTGTACAGATATTAGAGTGAAGCAAACAGTTCCCCAAAGAAGCCAAGATTGAGATAAAGTCCAGTCTTAACAATCCACAAAAGTTATTAATTACTGTGTCACATAAGCTCGATTTTATCCCCAGGCTTTATTGGGATGCGTCTTTCAACTTCCTTGAAATCATTCTGTTGGAGTCAGACCCCTGAAGGTACAGCACTGACCCTCCACAACAGGACTGGAATCAAAGCTTGATCTTTCCATTTGCTTAAACTAGTGCATTGGTGATAGTGTTTCACAGCTGCTTTTTACAGAGCTGCTCTGCACAGCATTATTGTACTAGTTGACTTCCTTCAGGTTGGGTATTTTTTTTTCCCCTCTTCAGAAATAATCTAAGATTCCGTAGAAATCTAGAATTACAAAATATTTTGTCCTTAAGTACCCTTACATAGTTAAGGCTGGCTTTGAGAATTTAAAGATCTCCCTTCCCTCCCTTCCCCTCCCTTCCCTTCCCTCCCGCCTCATATCTTGATTTAGAGAGACTATGTTCTAACTGATGTTTATGGAATTTGTGCCCTCTCTTCAGAAACTATAAGAAAGCTTTCTCTTGTACTAAACCTCCCGTCCCATACAGACAATACCTATTGAGGGCTTGTGTGTATCACACTTTGTATGTAAGCACCCCTTTTGTAGCCTCTATATAGCTAGCTCTGGTGTAGAAAGATTTACAAAATACCATTTCCTGCAGGCTGGAACAGAATTTGACCTGGTTTTAAAACAAAACGTAAAGTGCTTAATGTATGGTACTATGTAACAGCATATTGTGTTATACTCTGTTTTATCCTCATTGTCTCCTGCATTTTTAAGAAAACTTTCAACTTAGCCTTGAAAAATAATAGTTTCTGGGGTGTATATGGAAAGTCCTTTTTCTGTTTCTACAACTAAGGTGGCATTTCTTTCCCATTTTGGCCTTAAAGAGTCTGCACTGAAAAGGGAAAAGAATGTGTTATGTTCCTGATAGCCTGTGTATGTGTCCATCCTTAGGGGTGCAGACATGCGCCTCTGTGTCCTTACTAAAAGGGACCTGTGCTCATCTTTCACACTGAGAACAGGCATCCCTGGATAGTGGAATTCCCATAGTGACTCTTGACAGCTCCTAGCTATGTAGACAGAGTGACTTGAGGATATTGATCGCATCAAGTCTGGGAACTCTGCAGAGTGACCCAGGATGCCAGGTCCGGAAACAAACACTTTGGAATGAAAATTGTGTGAGAGCTGTTGGTGTGGTGACCAAGGGGTTGGTCACTGAGTACTGCATACTGTTTGGATTTTCAGCTGTCTGATGGATGCTGGTTTCCATCATGCTCTCAGGTAAGCTACTGAGGAGAAGGAAGTAGTAGCATTTTGCTGTGCAGCAGGCTAATTGGGAAAGAGCATAGATATTCTCCTAGGATCCCCGTGGCCCAGGCACCACGCACAGGGACATCATCAGAACTGCTGCTGGACAGGAGGGGCAGGGCCTGCAGATGTGTGGTGGGGGAAGTTCCTTGTGTTGGAACTGAATCCCCTAGTTCTTTCGTAAATGTCCCCAGAGATATCCTGCAAGCTTCTTCTCTTCATGAGAGATATCTGGCTCACCAGTCCTGGGATTAGCACATTTTCTGCGTCTGATTGGATCAGCAATTATAAGGCCGAGAGTTAACTGAGACCCTTCAAGTTGTCACCTTGGGAGGCTGTGTACATTGCTCAAATGTTTTGGGCATTTTTCTTTCAACTGTGTACTTTCTCAGATGTTCTTATTATTGACAAATCTGTATCTTTAGAAGGATGAAGTGTCCAACTAAATATTTAGAAAAAAGTCATCTGAGTCCAGCTGGCAGATGGCAAGGGTAGGTGATCTAGCCAGTTTTCCATTTTAGGTTATGAAATCTCACGTGATCTATCTATAGGTTCTTAAAACAGTTTTGTTTTGTTTTGTTTTTGGTACTGGGGTTCGAACTCAGGACCTTGCGCTTGCGAGACAGGCGGTAGCACCACTGAGCTAAATCCCTGGCCCATTTTGAAACAGTTTTTGAAGCAATATTTCAAAACTATTTTGATTGCGTGAATTATTGAGCTTTTGGATGTACCTCTTTGAGGACACATGTTTAAGTGTACACATTCTGCTGCTGTATCTTTGTAAAGACGTATTGTTCTCTGGTGTTAAGACCATTATATTATTTCAGAATAACCTGAATCACCACTGGAGGCTTGCTAGGACCAGAGAATAACCCATACAAAATGAAACTGTTTAAAAAGAAATCTGCTGTTGGATGGAGTTGGAGATAGAAAGATCTGTACTGGAGTTGCTTTTCAAGTTAACCTTGTCCTAGGCTACAGGCTCTTTTTCTGCAAAACAGGGAATCACAGTAATGATGATGTCCACATCATAGGGTTGTCGTAAGTTTTAAAAGTGGTATTGCATGTGAAGCACAAATCACAGTGCCTTGTATAGAATAGTGTTCAATAGACATTAGCCATTTGTATCATGCTTCTGTGGTGTGATAGATTGCCTCAGAGAGAGGAAGGATGGAAAAATAGAGGGGGACAGGGTGCTTTTTAGGAAATAAAAATGCATTGACAGTAGAACAGGACTGGCTTCTGTTTGATTTTTAAAATTCCCAAACATGTTTAGTTGTACTCTAGTTATATTTACTGTAACCCAGATAGATGTCATGAATGACATGAGCAATATTTTTATTTTCATCCATCCCTAAAACAGAATTTTAGGTCTTTCTGGAGATTCTGATGATATTCCAAACAAACAAAAATGAAAACTCTGTACTGGTAATTCAAATATCTCACTAAATATGGTGTTGAGGGTTTAGATACCAGCTGTAAAAAACCCAGTTGTATTATGTTCCCATATAGCATGATTTTTGTACTTTAAAAAATGCAAATCTTATGTTTCTTTTTAAACAGACGAAGATGAAGATGGTGATAGAATTACTGTGAGAAGTGATGAAGAAATGAAGGCAATGTTGTCATATGTAAGTACATTACAAATGAGGACTATTTTTAAAAATGTTAATGTAATTGAGGATGCTGTTTTGGGGGCATGGTGAAGACACGCAAGTAATCACAGCTGCTATAACATTTTCTGTATAATAGATAAGGTTTTCAGAGATTTCCTTATGTGAAAGTTAAGGGCATTTCTTTTCAAAAGACACTTACTGATCATATCATGAACATTAAGAATAATGCATCTTAATGACTTTTGCATTAGGTATGGTGCAGACTAAATGGACTATCAATTTCCTGTATTTTTTATGCAGTACTTAAAGTAACGGCTCATTAAAAATGAACCCCTGGGCTGTAAAAATTTTTCAAAATCTACTTTCAACTGGAGATCCCTTTCACCCTTCTAGACTATAGTTATAATGTAGCTGCAGGCTTAATATGTAGACAGGATTTAAAGATGTACTCTCGGTCATTTTACTTCTACCCATTTTCCTACCCATACCCCAAAATGAACTAGAGGAGCACTTACTGATTCAAAGTGATTTGCATATATCTGGGAAAGACTTTGCTTTTGTGTTTCAGATTCTAGTGAAAATTTGCCTTCACACTTGTCTAAGACTGAAATAAAAGGGGTTTCTACATTTTTAGAGCTTTAATACTAAGCTTGAAAAATGCAGCAATGATGAAGAGATGTAACTTCGCTGACCCCCGATTTGAGCTTTCATCTCAATTTTATTTTATTTTATCAGAGTTTATAGTCTGTTTACAAAACCTTTATTTAGTGGTCTCGTAGAAAGAGCATTGGAGTAGAAGTAGGAGACCACAGCTCTGCTCTGGCTTCTTGGCCGTAGGCAGATCACTTAACCTTTCATTTGCTATAGATGTCTCATCTGTCAATTGTGGATAATAATACTTGTCCTTTCCTACTGCACAGGGTCATTGTAAAGACCAAATGGGATGATAGATGTGAAAGCTTTTGAAAAGTTAAAGTTCTATACAAATGTAAAGTGGTATTATGGTAGAATTGGGGTCCTTGTTTTTCATGGAGACTCTAATCACAGCCAACGGTTAGGTTGTAGGCTTTTGATAGACTTCTGCTTCAACCAGGATATTGTTTCATTGTAATGAAAACTGTAAACTCTCTGTATGGGGTTTCCGCCAATAGTTTTAATTTAGGGTAGGAGGAAAGAGAACAAGAAGGATGGCATGATTAACAGAGCATTGCATTCCAACCAGCACAGGGTAGGAAAAGTCAATTTCCCATTGACTTCCCATTAACTTCTGTGGGAGTCTTTGTGTACTGAGAATTTAGAGCTGAACTCATCAGTACTTGAAAGGCAGAGCAGGATTGTCTTCAGAAAGGTCTAGTACGCGTATTGATGGAGTAGCCAACTCTCCTGAGAATGTGACATGCTTATTTTTAGAAGACAGGCACGCATGGGAGTTCTGGTTTTTTCACCTATGTCTACTGCAGAGAACTGACATGATTGCACTTGCATTGTGTACATAAATAATATATATTTTTCAGAAGATCTTATAAATTATGCTTTTCTAGAAGCAGTACTGAGTATAATCATAGTGATAATAATTTCCTTTCTGAGTATGCTATATACTAAATGATTAAATTATTCTTTTTAAATTTTTGATAATCATTGTGAACTAGATAGTATGATCCCTGTTTTTAAATGAGTAAGATATGGTTAAAAAGACATGTCCATGCCTGGCATGGTGGTGCGTGCCTGCAATCCCAGTACTTGAGAGGCTAAGGCAGGAGGATCACTGTGAGTTCTAGGCCAGCCTGAGCTACATAGTGAGTTCAGAGCCAGTTTGAACTACAAAGGGAGACCCTGCCTCAGAAAAAAACAAAAAAAAAAAAGACATGTCCATGGCCTGTAGTCCAGCTATTCAAGAGGTTGAGGCAGGAGGATTTCAGGTTTGAGGCCAGCCAGACAACTTAGTGATAGTTTACTTTGTTAATAGAGGGGGGCGGTGGCACAGAGACGGAGACACCTACCCAAAGTCTTAGAGCTGTTACCAGATGGGGGTGGTGGGGGATTCTGTACAGATCCAGGTGACCTGAACAAAGAATTGGAAAAGATACATAGAAAAGGCAGCAAAGTGTAGATTTATTGAAGGGGGGGTACATTCCGTAAGGTTAGAGGGGTGATGAAAAGGTTCACAGTGCCCTAAGGATAAAGTGGGTCTTGCATGCTAAATACCTGGATTGGTCCCTACCTCATGCAGATATGGCATTTGTCCTATCAGAACTCACAGCCTCACACCACATGTAAATCATCCTATATAAAAACTTGCTTGACCTTTTGCCAGATGTAAATGAAGGCTGGGAAACAGTGTCTTTTCACTGGTCCCACCCATATGTAAATGAAGGCTTGAGAATATTGCTGTCTGTCTGATTGGTTCCCTGTACAGTGTTTGGGAGCCTTAAGCTTGGGGTCATTTTGGGTCCAGGACTGTGTACGTGTCTTCTTTCTTTTGGAAATATCTTGCCCAGCCTGTTAGTTGTGGGTTCTTATGACCTTTGACACATTTCACCCAGTTGGTTGCCTGGTTTTCATCAGCTCTAATCTCCTACCTCAGAACTGTTTGAAAATATGGAGGCCTGGTGGTACAGGCCTGTAATTTTAGTACTTGGTAGGCCGGGGCAGGAGGATCCTTATGTTGGAGGCCAGCCTGGGCTACATAGGGTTCAAGGCCAGCCTGAAATACATGGTGAGAACCTGTCTCAAAAAACCAAAAAAGGATATTAAATTCAGCGTCTCCTTTTTCCATAGCCTGTGCTCATTCATGGTTTCATTCATTTTCTCTTCCACCCACTGTCTTGTACATTTGTACTGGGAAATTTTTATGTCATCACCATTATTAAATTCTGAATGATTTGTTCTTATATAATACCTTAATTATTGTATCTGTACCATATATTCATTGCAACTTATTTTTTCAAATGCAGTATTTATTTTGTTATAGAAAAATACCATCATGATCACATAACATTACTTTATATAACATATCCTTAAATTTAAAAAAAATCCTCAAGATTTCTTAAGAGGTTCTATTTAGTTTGGAAAGAGATCATCTAGTTCACTCATCCCCAAATGTTTGAATTTTATAATGAACCCATTTTAGATTGGGGGATATAGGAGTAGTAAATTTTAATTTTGACATACAGAAACACTCATAAAATAAGTAAACTAATACAAATTATCCATTGCCATTATCTTACGAAGGAAAATAGTAATAGTAATTTAAAGAGTAAAACTGTGCAGGTTATAATCTCAAAAATTAAGACCACTATTTCTTTAAAGTGAATACTAGTTTTATGTAAAATTCAAGACATTATTCTTGGTCTTTTTAAATTTGCTGTGGATGTAATATACATAGTTCAATTAGGGATATAGGCTACTCCCCTTCACTCACTTGAACCTGGACAACACCACCCCTGACCTTTGTCCTAAGGCCTCTTATGCGGAGGCAGAGATAAGAAATACAAAGACCCCTTGGAAAATTCTGAAGCCCCAAACCAAGACCCATGCATGCCAGATCTTTCTGCATAGTCTTTCTGTACTTGAAGCTTATTGAAGGTTCATGAATATGGGCTGCATCTCCCACATCCAATTATAACAGAGTAAATTATGGGTAAGGACATGCGCGGTGGACCCAGCTGACCTGACTCAGCACCCTGTCAATCATGTAGTCAGTGATGCTCTGGGAGCCCCAGTGAGAGGGCTCTAGACCCAGTGCAACATTTAAAATTCTTATGCCCACGGCCTTCAGCACTTGTGCCATTTTCCTTTCCACTGGCACGAGCCCACTCACTGAGCATACTGTCACCTAACAAAACATTAATCTTTGCTGCATTTTCTTTACTGTCACGTACTACATCCAGTTATTTCTTCCTCATGCACAAGAACCTAGAAAGCTGTCCAGGATCCCATCACTATGGTAACAAATGGATGAAAACTTTTTATGATTTGGTACTGGGCCCTGGATTGTGGTCTAGTTGATTGGGTCCAGGTTTTCTCTAAATTCATCTAACAAAAATTTATAGATAGAATGTCAGCACCCGCACAGCCCTCCACTCATGCCAGTTTTAGCCTACTTAAAGCAGAGGTCTTTTCTGACTCTGAATGTTCAGCAGAATATTTTGAAGTGAAATGAAGATATCTCTGAGAGATGATGCTTTAGGTCATTTGAACCTTGAATGGATTTCCTTTTCCTCCTGTCTCTTGTTACCCTTTGTTTATGTAGAATCAAACTGTCACTGTTTAAAAAGGTAAAGAGTAGTTCACAGGCACAAACAAGACTGGTTGACTGTCATTTCCATCTGTCCTGCTCTTTAGGGTTGGAAAGTCACACAGAATCATTTGGATCTAATTTCACAATAGATTTTGGTGGATAGTCCTAATGACTGCCAGCTTTATTACTAAAAATTTCCATTGATCTTTATTTTTTAGATTCAATTTGGTTCTGAAAGTTTGATTCTAAGATTTGGTGTAGTAAAATAGGAGAGAGAATGACAGAGGATCACACTTTTATTGTGAAAACAAAATAAAAGCTTATTCAGTATAGAATTCAGTAAAATTGTGGCCACCTTAGTATTTAATAGCCATGTAGGGGGAAGCAAAAGCAGAGACCTTGTTACCATTGGTCCTTTAATTGTTCTTTTCCATTGATTATAAAGGTTGAATGAATAAACAGCCTATGTCTCTGCATAAGAATAAAAACATTGCAACATCTGAGTTGAAACTTGCAGAATTTCCTTTTTCCTGTCTTGGATGCAAGCATTTTTTGGCTTTGGGCCAACCTAAGTGTAAGTTTTTATCAGTAATTTAAATAGATTTTTGTATTAGACTTGAAAATGTTTCCTTTTTAATTGAGAACTTATCAATTATTTAAATTGCTTGCAGCCTGAGGCAGTTAATTTTATGAGCACCATAGTAATGGCATACAGTGGTTTTTGATACATGTGACATGTGGAATATCACATTGTGGTACGGATTTGTCATGACAATAGGTTGTATGCTGTTAAATAATAACCAACATGTTAAACCAGTCTGTTGTCACACATTAGTACCATTTTATGTAAGTTATTTAGAAGTTGTATTCTTTTCTTCATTCGATATATTTTTAAGAGATAATGAGAAGAAAACAAAGCTATAATAAATTGTCTTTTAAGAAAATGTAAAGTAATTTGGTCTCCAAGGAGATATTTAATGTATTGAAAGAATTCAGCAGCCAAGTGTTATTACAGCAGCATTGTGATAGCTCTCTGCATTTTGTTATGAGTTTGTGTTAATCAACAATCTGTTTTTATAGCGTAGTTTCTTGTAAGTTATGTTGTTAGAATATTCCACTTCTGGGATCATGGCTTTTCCTCTGACACTATTGTATCTTTTTAATTCCTCCATAAAGTATTTTTTTAATTAGAATTTGAAATGCTTTATTAGGAAAAAATACACACAACCTACATATTCTGAAAACTAAATACCTGATCATTGCTAATTATTTAAAGGACCCTGTTAAATATTCCCTTAATGTGGTTTAATTTTTTTTTGTTGTTGTTTGTTCTTATTTTCCATTTTCTAGAAAGACTGGAAATAGTATGTTGCTTTTCCCCTTCCATATTTCTGTATTTGTTGTCTGTTAGTACTGCTTGCAGCCCACTTCTAAGTGGGGGTAATTTTAATGTTAAGCCCACCTCTTTTTCCAGGTGACTTTTCATCGAGGAACTCAGCAGTATATCTTACTTTTGTAAATGGATTCAATTTGTTTCTGCAAAATCCTGTGTGGAGTAAAGCATTTTTTAATACCTGGTTCTCTTGATTCTGAGAGCAGCTTGTATGAGGGGAGTACAGTATTAACAAGAATAATTTTCTTCATTTTGCTCATTTTCTCTCTTTATACCATTTTCCCCCATTGCCAGAAGCGTGAGGTACGAGTTTTACTGTAATGCCTCTCATTATGGCAGAGACCTTGTGTTTTAGTGGAGAGTAAGTATTCCCTTTGGCATACTTAGCTATCATGTACCTTGTTAGATGTTGGGTACCGTGAGGGAAAAGTACTTTTTGACCTCTGGAGCACCCTGTAAATTGGGCTGTGATTAGCTTTATCATAGCATGTATAACTTGGAATTGCCTCTAAAATCATGCAGTTATTCACAGAGTTAGAAAGGAACCTTAGAGGTCTTGTCCACATCTTTCATTTTACAGACAAGTACCTTGAGCCCAAGTGAGGAGAGCAGGTTCAGATGAGTTAGAAGTTATATGGCTAGTTGCCGGCCTGGAAACAGTCCCAGCGTCTTCACTCTTGCCTGTTTTAAGTATAGGGTGTTTTGTTTTTGTTTGTTCAGAGGTAGCTTTTGTTAACTGTCTTCTTTGGGTTTTCTGAGATATTTAGATACTCTTGAAGTAGTGATAAAAATGGAGAAGTTCCTTGTTTTACCTCTATTATGAAATATCTTGGGGTGTGTTTGATAGCAAGGACTAGAAACACTACAGTTTGTCCGAACAAGAAATTTATTGTGCAGCTTTTGGAGCACAATGGTGAGCAAACAGTCCCCAGCTTCAGTGGCACCAGAGCACTCTGGGGACTTCTGGAATAGGAGCTTTGCACCACCAGTATTTTGTCATTGATGGGGCTCTGTTCCCAGCTCAACTGCTTTTGTGTGGAGGTCTCAGCACAGCCTGTATGCAGGGAATGCCCCGTGTGGCCTGCTGTTTCCCTGGCACTGATGGTTCTGTTTTGTTTCAGTAAAGAGTTCTCTGAAGCTACTGTCTCAACTTCTATTCTAGAAAGATGGCAGAACTGCTATAGCTATAAGTCAGGTGAAAGGTCAGCGTAGACATTGCCCCAAACTAATCATGTTAACAGCTCTGGAAGCTCCACCTTAGAAGGTGCCCTATGTTTTGGACCCATTGCTGTATACAGATTTAAATTTTTACTGCCAATACACATTACCTGAATCTTAGCCAAGCTGCATCTCTTCTGTTATTGGCTATTCAAACTTCTGTTCAGACCGTCTCAAGCTCCCTAAGGTCCTTTACATTTTTATTGTCTAAAGCAAATAGTATCATCATTAAACTTGGCCAACTTGCTGCCATTTTTACTTCCAAATCATTTGTAAATACATTTATCCAGTAATCTTGGCTTATAAACAGGCTCCAGAGTTGTACCCTGTTGACCTTTTCACTGGAAAACTTTTATTTTCTTTCTGATCACCTAATCACATACACAGGCCCTTGGTCTAGAATCAGATGTGGAAGAGCTCCGAAGGTACATCATAGTTTTCTTGAGGCAGGGCCCAGTGTTAGGAAGCTAGGGGACCTGAAGCCAGGTAAGTAAATGTGACAACTAATTTGGTATGCAAATAAGATTGGCTTTGTTCCCTCCCTTCTTTTCTATGTTTGTTTGTGATGCTAGGGATTGACAAAGCCTCCTGCCTGTTAAGCAAGTGCTCCAACACTGAGCTACATCCCCAGCTGTGCTGTTTTGTTTTTTTTCTCTACTGAGGCAGTTATGTGTTTTGTGAGCGGTCTGCATCACAGAGGAAAAGCCTCTTCATATAAAGTGTAAGGAATAATTGAAAGATGGTATAATTATGACACATCTGAGTAGTGTTGTAACAGAATTTGTAGCCCATTGATAAAGTTAAGATTGTGGAATTCTTGCCTGGGAAAACTAATAAATTAACTATGGACTGCAAATAGTTGGTTAGTTCATTGATTGTCCCTGTAATTACTGACCCAGCTACCAGTAATTGGGTATGCTTGCAGTATTGGCAAAATAGGAATTTGAAAATTTTATTGGTAGGAAAAGCCTGCATGCCTGTTTCTTACAAGTGAATTACTGTGTTGATATTGTTTTCTGTTAGAAGATACACTAAGGAGAGATTCGTAAACTGTCCTGGATAAAAGAACACTAAAGATGACGCTGTGTCTTGTCTGTGAGCCCTGAGTGTGTGTGGTCATCCCCTCCTGCCTCCTTCCCTAAACATTTGTGAAGCACCCGCTATGTGCTGGGCACTGTACAGCCCTGGTTTCCAAAGGTTTTGGAAGCATGGTCCTTTTTGAAAACCTGAAGAAAGTTGTTTATTCTTTCCCCAGCAAAGTCACATAAAGCAGCATTGTGTGCACAGTTTCAGGAGCTTCAAGCCTATGTAGACCCTCTGCCCCTAACACCTTTGTAAGTTGAGCAGGGCAGGTATTTTCTCAATTTTTACACAGAGCATCCTGAGGCACAGACACACTTGGTGTCTTTGTCTGGGTCGTGGCCGGTTAAGTAGAGAGCTGGGGCCTCCGATCACTTGCTCACAGAGTTGTCACTCACCTGAACCGCCAGTTCCCACAAAGCGCATATGTGCGGGACAGAGCACGGATCAAGTGCTCATTGGGGTGGTGGGTTTAGTGAACACGCACTTCATGCCCTATTGGGGCTCACAGTAGCAAAAAGGAAACAGAGATCTGAGTGAAAGGACAAGAAAAACTCATCATACCAGGTAGAGTGAAGGATGGCCTAGTATGCTCTGCTCCTTGAGCATGAAGGAGCACCTGACCTAGCTGCGGGGACCCAGAAGGCTTTCTGAAGAGGACAGTGTCCCAGTGGAGTAAATGAAGAGTGAGGACTTAGGAGGGTGTCTGGGGCTGAGCAAACAGGTGTTCAAAGGCTTGGAGGTCTGAGGGTGCCTGGTGTATTCAGGAGTGGTTCAGTCTGTGACTCTGGAGGAAGGAGATGGGTCACATCCTGGAGGGCCTTAGGTTGAGGCTGCAAGGAGTACCCTGGCCCCATCCATTTATTTCCCTGGAGAGTGGCTGGGGGAGAATAGTTCTGAGGCTCAGAAGCTACCTAGTGGTGGTTTCACATTATAGACAGTGGTGCCTGCAGGGCTGGAGCAAAGTTAACTGGTTCGGAAAGTGGGGAGGTTGTCATGTTAGACTGAAGGTAGGAAGAGATGATCTGGATTACTTTGCTTTGGAAACTGGGTGATGGAGATAACCTTTATTGACCTAACAAGCCCAGGTGTCAGTTTAGGGTCCAAAGGAGGGTTGGGAAAGGTGGGGAACTGAGTTTTGGACCTGTTGCCTTGGAGGAGGCTTTGGGCAACCACCTGGATATGTTCTGAGTCTTGGGAGAGAAATCGGGGCTAGAAATAAAGATTTGTGATTCATCAGTTCCTAATTAGTCTCAATGACTCCTCTGGTAATTGAAACGTTTGAAGTGGCAAAAGTAACTCAAGGAGAGTATATAATGAGAAGAGAAGGTTGGTGAGGAACCATGGGGAACTCCTGCACTCAAAGGCGAGTAGGCAAAGGGCCACTAGCAGGAAGCTGAGTTCAGTGGTTGGAGAGGTGAGGAGAAAGCTGAGGCCGCAAGGACAGAGCAAGAGGTCACCCACAGCACTGTGGCTTCCTGCTGCTTCACCATCCAGAGCATATGACTGAATTCACCCAGGGCAGTCATGCAGCCGGAGCTCTCTACCAGCCCAGCAGTCTAGCCAGCAAACTGTTGTGTAGTTAAATGTTTGAGGAATGAGGTCTGTGAGGTCACTTACCTGTTAACTTTTGAATAGTAAACACACACTTAGGCTTGAGTGCAGAAGTTAGAGTAGGAAGTAGTTTTCTTTGCTCATTGATAAACCATTTGCCTTCTCTGTTAAATAGAGGTGATGATTTTTCCAGAGCAGGAGTGTGAAAAATTAAATGAACATAGGTGGATGTGTCGTCCTGAGCCTAATACACAGGCCCTCAGGGAGTAAGACTTGCTTCTCTGCCTCTTTGCTTGCAGTACAGGGGACAGAACCCAGGGCCTCACACACACTAGGCAAGTACTACACTGAGCTACATCCTTAGCCCTCTTTCTTATTAGAGAACTTGTGCCTTATGGAGTTAAACCGTGTTGTTTTGAAACCCAAGTTTTTTTATATGGCAGATTTCCACGAAGAAAAACAAATTTAATTATTGATTGATTGTGCTGTTAGAATTAGGTTCATAACAAAAAGGAACACTGTTTGGATAAACTTGCAAACAAAGCCAAAAATTGCACTTGTTATCCCCTTGTTGAATGTGGCGTTCTCTTTCAAATTAATTAGATTTTGGATAACTATGCTAAACTTTGTCACATCCTTATTAAAATTGTTTAAGGATTTTGAAGAATATCTCGGAGGGACTCTGAAACTAATCTAAGTCTGGTGCTAGAGATTCCATTAGCAATTGTAAAACTGATTAATCTTTTACCCAGTTAGCTTATTGATTATTGCTCAATTACTGCATGTAACGGATTATGCAATGGATGGTAGCAGAAAATGTGTAACTGCTGCTTCTGTATTCAATTTGAGCTCCGTGTTTTGTGCTTTACATACATAAATGTTTCTGTGTTTTTAAATGCTTGAGCACTGCTAAGAGAGAAAGTATTGTGCTTAATATTGTTTCAGTATTAAAGATTTTTTAAACTTTCTCAACTCATACTGAATGATAGTTTACCAAGTGCCTTCACTAGTTCTATTGCTGCAGTTTAGTTTTTGAGCCTCACGGTGACCCTATGTAAGGGGCTAGATGATCTTACTCACATTTGGGGGAAACTAGTGCTCGATAAGGTTAAATAACTTCCTGAAGGCTATGTGAGTTAATGAGTGGCAGAGTCAAGATTCATCCACATTTCAGTCAATAAATACTCATCAAACATCTACTATGTGTAGAGTTTTGTGTTATGGGAAATAAAGACCAAGGCAGGATTATAAAGATTAAGATAAGGAGTTGTTTGAGTGACTGAAAGTTACGACCCCATTACTGCTGATGGTGACTGGGTACTTTTCTGTCCAAACCATGTTAAGTATTTTGATATATAAAGTTTAGAGGTTTTGTTGTTGTTAGTTTGTTTATTTATTTTTGGCTAGCAGCCTGGTCTTTGTCATTACTGATTACTTTATTATTATAGTTATACCTTGGTACTCCACTGTTCTGAAACTCATCAGATTGGGTACTTCCCATTTTTCTCCCCCTGTACTGGGGATCAAACTCAGGACCTTGTACTTTCGAGGCAGGCGTGGTACCAGTGAGCTAAATCCCTGGCCCTGATACTTCCCATTTTAATGAGAAAATTTTGTTCCACGACTCATTGTTTGCATGGTATCTGACATGCAAGCTGAAACTTGACAGTGTCTATTGCCTCAAGACTCACTACCCTTTCCAGACGAAACAGTTTGTTTGGTATCCATTGTTTTTGGTACCTGCCTCCCAGAACCAACTAACAGTGCCCACTGAGGTACCACTGCATTTTGAATCGAATAGGAGAGAATCCATTTAGAGGAAAAATATATTAAAGACTGAGAGAGGACCAAGATCTGAAAACAGCTTGCCCTGCAGTTTATGAATTGTTGTCTTATCTGTTTCCTGATGAGTCTTATAGCTGTCCTCTGGGCAGACCCCAGTCTCTTGTACAGTGGGCAAAGTGAGGCACAGAAGCATGGCCTCGTCGGGTCATTGCTAGGGGAGTTAGTGAGGACACTCCAAGTTCCTTGCTCATTTTACTGAACAGCACAGGCCTAGTGGCCTGCAGGACTGCTTTGTGCCAGGAGGTTACCACATATGCCCCAGGTTTTTGTCCTTGTCTCATTTGGAACGCTACAGGAACCGTGACCTGGCTTGGTGGCCACCTGGCCATCAGCAGTCTGTGGTTCTCAGAGGTCCTCAGAGGGCAGAGGGGTGCAGTGATCCCACATTGTGGGTTTGGTTACTACACTTATGATGTGGCCTTAATGTTGAATTACTTTGCTCTGGAACACAAGGTTCTCTCTTAACATAAACACAGATCAAACAGAGTACGTCAGCAGGAGAAAAATATGCTTGGATTTAGAAGCGTTCTGAAAAACAAAAAGCAAAACCTAACTGACTACTTTGGAGAAGCTGGTTAAGTGATATCTCATATTAACCATGACTATGTTGATCATAGTACAATGAGATCTGTATTGATTGCTTAGAAATTCTCACAGTGATTATGAAAATACATATAGTTCGCTAGTGGACGGGCCCAAACCTAAAATGAAAGGGAAACTATTTTTATTTATTTATTTTGTAAGGTAAATAAATAAAGCTTGAAAACAGGTCAATTTCATGCATGCAAGGTTTTATAGTAGGAAAAAAAAATACATTGCACCTCTTCTGACCCTTTACATTTGAGGTTATTTGTTTTCAAACTTGAACCCATGCACCAGTTTCAGACAACTCTGTCTGTACTTAATTTGTTAGATGAAGCATAAGGATATTTTATTTGTTTTGATTTCTAGTAGTAACTGAACTACTAACCTATTGTACATAGCAGTTAATTAAAGAAAAGTATTAACTATAAGAGAACACCACCACTGTTGTTGTCTAGTATCAGTATAAAAAGGCAGTAATTTTTTTGACAGCCACTGATTGGAAAGTTGCTTGCAGCCTTCCAGAAGCAAGGGGTACATGCTGTGGATCAATAACCGGCAAATTTCCCATTAAAAAGAATACCTGAGCAATGTCCCAAATAGCCACTGGCATCTTAATTTTCCACGGAAACCTCAAATACTTGTGTGCTGAGGACAAGTCATTTTCGGACAATTTTTCCAGACTACTTGTTAACAGTTATTGCTGTCCCAAAAGGTTGGCAGCCTACATGATTGATATTTCATTTACTTGTCATCACTGTGTGAGTAATGGCGACTGCTGTGTTTCTGTGGTTTCAAGGCACCTGGCCTCCTGAAAGATGTTGCCTCGGTGTGTTCTTCACAGTGTTTGTTTCCCATATGTATCTAAGTTGTTAGGTCCACAGAGGGAAAGGATGGCTTTTTCCCATGCAGTTTGAGACCCTTTGGAGACTAGGCACTCTTGCATCTTTCCATAGCTACCAAAATTCACCTTCACCTTATTTGTTAGTAGGGCACAAAGCTTTAGACTTCATAATTTGTGATTCCTAAGATAATGTGGAATGTTATAGCTGCCTTTCATTTCTAAGGAAAAGCAGTTTTGATTTTTTAATAATTTTAATGCACAGTAAAGCAGTAGGAAATTGTGTCTTCTAAAAAGATGCTTTTTTTTAGAAAAATAGAAAATGATAATGAAGGAGGAATTTTCTTAAAATTTGGTAGTAAATAATGATGTGTTTTGGGGCTGGGGATGTGCTCAGTGGTTCCGCTGCCTACCTCACAAACACAAGGACCAGAGTTCAATCACTGGTACCAAAAAAAAAAAAAAAAAAAAAAGCGAGCGAGAGAGAGAGAGAATATTGATGTGTTTTTAATATAGAAACAGCAAAGATGAAAGAGAAGTTCTACACCCCACCGCACCCCACCCCACCCCCGTGGTACAAGGGATTAAACCCAGGGCCTTTGCACTATGCTACAATCCCCAGACCTTTTAAAATATCTTCTTAAATTTTGAGATACCATCTCACTAAGTCACCAAGTTGCCCAGTTTGGACTTGAATTTGTGATCCCTCTGCCTCAGCCTCCCAGTGTGCTGGGATTCTAGGGATGAGCCACAGTGCCTGGCTAGGAGTCCTGCACTTTGACAACCCTTCAAAATACAAAATCAGTAGCTTTTGTGGTTATTTTTCCACCAAGAGCATTCTGTTGTTTGCCTAGCATTGAAAGAAGAAGTCCAGAAGCCGTCTCCAGATTAGGTGGGCCTGTGATCACCAATTCCAATATTAAGGAAAATGGCCATCAGACCATGATACGACCTACCTACTTCATGATTTGTGCCTGTGAAGAAGAGTGAAAACTTTTTTACTAAGAACTTTATTTTCTGTGCCCAGAACTTTACAGTGCAATTTGATCCATTCTGAAGTGTTTATAAGGCTAAAGTGTAAGAGGTGCGTTTGCTTGAAAGGAGGCTGCTTTTTTATCTTAATAATGGCATCATTATTGGATGAGTCATGTTTTGGTTGCTGCTTTCACAGTCTCTGTGACTTAGATTTCTGCTCTTTGTGTTTTTTGCACAGATGTGCGTGATGTTTCATTAACTGGTATGTAGTTCTAAACCAGAAGTGAAGCTTCTTCATTTGGCTTTGTAAAACCCAGAGCAACAGGATAAGAGGCAGTTTGAGCACTTTCCACTAAAATAGCTTTTGTGGCATTTTAAATACGTGCTATTTAAAATATTTCTTGAATACAAATATGTGATGTTAATCAGTATTTTTATTCTTAAAGCTAAGGATAACACTATACCAGACTTCCAATCCTGAATATACTCACTGTAGTCATTTTGATGTGTCAGGAGGGGAAAAGTATTCTCAAGGCTGATATATGCACACCAGCAATTTACAAAAGTGCGATGAATTAAATAACCCATAAGTGTCTGTTTCAGTATTCATACATTACTGAGTAATCTCTTTCTATAATCTCTTTGCAGTATTATTCCACAGTAATGGAACAGCAAGTAAATGGACAGTTAATAGAGCCTCTGCAGATATTTCCAAGAGGTAATGTTGAACAAATTCTAATCAACAATGATTATTTCAGTAAAGTGTTTCATCAACAGTTATGTTTTCCAAAGGTTTAAATGCACATAACATGATGTTTAGCTCTTAATTTGAAAAAAAAAAGAAGTATTCATTATCATGGGGATTGTAGGCTATATTATAGTTATAACAGATAAAATATCTAATTTACTAGAGTAAATTAAACTAACTAGATTGGTTTTTGTTTTTGAAGTACATACTTACATCCGTTTAAAGAAATCTTTTGGGGTCCCCATGGTTTCTAAACCAAGACAAATGAATGGCTTTAATTCCGGATATTTATAAACTGTGGCTCATGACTGTGGCCAAAGCTGCTGTCAAGGAGAAAGCTTCTGGCCAGTACGTAAGCTCCATCGTACAAGGGGTTTAGGAAAGAAACTGGGGTAGAATGCTGGGTGTTCAGTTTTGAGGCGGGAGGTATTTTCTAAGTAATGGAAAAATCTTAACTAGAAATTTGATTGTGAAGTCTCTAAAAACAGGAGCTGATGAGGGTGATCTCAGTGACTCACCTGTGAGATAATTTTCTTCTCCCTTAAGTTTGGCAGTGCTTGCCTTGTATCAAATATGATCGTTCACCTATATATAAATGTTCCTTCAAAGTTTGAATAATGGTGAAAAAGAACAGTTTAATTATATAAACTGTTAAGATTAAGTCTTCTACCCGTTATACATTGCCCCACTTGGAATCTATATTTCCAACTACTGGAACAGATAAGGAAATTCTCTAAGTAACTCTTCTAGAAATAACTTAATTGAAATAATTAAAAGTTAAACTTACCTTCGTTAACTAATACTGTACAAATAATCATGGTATGAGTTTTCCAATTAAACACTCGACTTTCATTACCTGTAACTCTCTGAAGTTTGAATGGCTCAATTAACCAGTAGGCTCCTATCTGCAGTGATGAAGTCTCCAAAGACAGCTGGCTTGGACAACCCATGAGCAGCTCTGGGTTCGAGCAGTCCTGCTATTCTGCGTAGGTGGCAGAGTCAGGAGTGCTTATCACGTTATTAATAACCTGTTAAAATGCTAAGGAAGGGAATGAAATTGGGTCACCTAAGGCCAATTATCATCTAAAACATTGATTACAATTCATCCAATTCTGTTGTACTTGAAGATTAAACATCAAAATAGGAAAAAGAATGAGCAAGAGAGAAATGTTGCCATTTCTGTGTATTAGGACACTAACGAGGATGAAGGTTTTTTTCTTTTTTTTTAATTAATTTTTTTTTTAATGAAGGTTTTCTTTTCTTAATGTTCTCAGTAAATGAGGATTTGGGGCAAGTTTCAAAAATCGTTTCTCCATAAGGAATAGTTTTTTACAAGCTGAAAATTTCCATTAATTCCTTCATGGCTGTGGGTAGCAAACTCAAGTACAGCATCCCAGAGAATCATTGTTCCAGTACTGTTGGGCTGTGTTTTTTTCTTTTCTTTGTTTTTCTCTTTATCTGAGACGTCCTCACGTTTGGTTTGTCTGCTTTCATCTTGTGCTCAGTCCTGTCAGTGTTGCCATACACCACTGTGCCCCTCCCGTGGTAATGGCAGCCACTTTTAGACGTGGCTCTGTCGAGGCACTAATACCGCTCCTTGTGCCATTTTTCTGTCTCTTTAGCATCGCCACCTAGGTTGAATTGGGTATTATTCCCTCTGTTATGTGGATGAGACTGTTGAGGCTCGGAGAGGTTAAGTCACTTCAGGGTCACACAGCATATAAGTGATTGATATTCCCTTTGAGTAAGAATTTTATCTAACTCATAATTTGCTTAAAGTGGAAAGGCATATAAATTAAAATGCCACTGCAGCAAGCATGAGAGTAGCTTGAAACTTGGTCTCCCCATCTCAGTGGGGTTTTGTGTGCTATGATTTAACTCTTCTGGTTTTTGCTCTTTTGCTTTTTGTGACCTCTCTGCATCTGTCATATGTAGCTAAGTGAGTTGTGAAAGGTGCACAATTTGGATATATACACATTGGGCATAATTACCTGGGTTTGCCTTTTGTGAGAGGCCCTCAGACGTTAGAGTCTGAGTCAGGCCCATGTTAAAAAGAATCATTAGACTGAACAAGTCAGATGCAAAGGAGAATTGAGTCTGTTCTAGTAACATGTTTTCCCCTTTCCAAGTAGTACAGCTACCTGATAAAGTAGTTCTCAGCTTATGGCCAGTAGTTAAAGATGTGTTAAATATTGAGAAGATGAAAATTCACTGGCCTTATAGTAACTTCTGGCTCCATGACTTTAAGATATATGAGGTTCTTGGGTTTTCTGGAATGCTGTTTCGATTTCTAGTTTAAAGACTTGAAAAGCAAAGCAGATGTTAAAATTAAAAATAAGAGTTGATGCTTATCTCTACATTCCTTGAGAGTCCTGGATACTTTGGTAGAAAGATTTTAAGGTGTAGTCTTGGAAGTACTGGGTCCCTCAAGAATCATGCACTAAATAGATGAGACTTTTGTTCAAAAAGTTAATTTCCACTGTTTATGGTGGCACACACCTATAATCTCAGCTACTTGAGAGGCTGAGGCAGGAGGATCACAATTCAATAAATTTAAAAAGGCTAGAGATATAACTGAGAGAGCACTATCCTTGAATGAAGTTTATTTGCCAGTACCAGGTAAGAATAAAAAAAAAAGATTAGGGCTGGGGATTTAGCTCAGTGGTTCCGGTGCCTGCCTCATAAGTGCAAGGACCCAAGTTCAATCCCCAGTACTTAAAAAAAATGGTTAATTTCCATGTTAAGGAAGATTTGGAGCCTTAATTTTAATGTACTTTAGAAAGATAAGTAAAAGCCCTTTATTAAGATTTAGATATATTTTCCAGGAAAATAAGAACAAATTTGAATTTACTTGAAATATACAAAATGAAAGCAATTCGTGCTTTGTAATTATTACTCACATCTTATTATTAAAGAGCACTATTTCTTGTCAGAAATATAGGAAAATACATGTACATCTGAGGGAGAAAAAAAATCAAATTCATCCTTCCCTAAACAATCAATCAAACTTGACAGCCCCTTAACATACAATTTGTAGGGCATGGTAGTTTTCAAATGGAAGTAGTCTATAACATGGGTAGAAAGCTTTTGTATTTTTAACATTTGATGAAGAAGCATTTGCTGAATTGGAAAAGTACTAACCCGCAACTCAGGATGGTGCTGAGAAATTATTGTTGTATTTTCCTGGCAGTGCTTTATCTTTAGACTTAAATGTTGCAGATGTCAAGATTTGCAATAAGTGTCATAAAATTTGTTATATATTTGTAATTCAATAAATTCAGTTGTTTATGGCTATACAAACTAGTATTCAAACTTAAGTATTCTAGAGTCTCTGTCACTCCTTTTAGCATTAAAAGATCTTTTTCCCCAAGCCTCCTCCAAAGCAAACAAAACCCCAAAAACCTTAGCTCTTCCCAAAGTAGTTTAACTGGGAGCAGATATACAATGTAATAGACTGAGGAAAACTGCAGAAATTTGAATTATGAAAGGAATGTAATCATTCTAGCCCAGTTAACTTGATTTTTATATGTTTTAAGCAGAAATTGGAATTTATATGAAGTGGTGTCAGAAAGCTCTTTGCATTTATAAATGCTCACTCCTGCAAGTTATAAACCCTGGTTCATAATTCCCACTTTGGGTCTGGGGAGCCACTTTTCAATCATTTCTCTCTGCTAATTTTGGTGTCACCCTCATTTCTTTTTAAACGATTCATTTTGAGCAAATTTGTAAATGACCCTGATGTGTTTTACAATTTAGTCAATTACTGTTTCAGCCTGCAAGCCTCCTGGGGAACGGAACATACATGGCCTGAAGGTACGAATTTCAATAATTGTTTCAGTAAAGTTAGATGGATTTGTAATGCTGTGTTCCACTTATTGAAATGTCAAATAAAACTGCACTTTCTCAAGCTCTGACAAGCCATCTTTTTTTTTTTTTTTTTAATGGGAGGTGGAGGGGGATTTGCTTGTAGCATTTGCCCAATATGTGGATATAGTTGGATACTGGGTTTAGTGCTGTAGTTTTAATTATTTGGAATTGTTTGGTTGGTCAGTTTCTTCAGGATGGTCTTAGATAACTGGTCTCCTGAAAGATTTATTCACGTGAAATTACAGTCTTCATTTCAGTGATTAATTAATGATTAAGCATATTGCACACAGAGTGCCCCCCTCTTCTTTTGACAAATTTATGCTAGAAATATATATCTAGTTAATGTCTTTTCATTGTCCTGTGTATTTTGAATTCTGGATTTCTGCTTAAAGCTTCATACCTGAAGAAAAACTGGCTATTTTATTAGGCTCAAATATTTTATGATGAGCTACTCAGACCTCATTTTTTTAGGGAATAAGAAACAGTCTACAGTGTTCTATTTGGTTGTAGAGCTGGGAGGACATGATACCATGAAACTCACTACTAAACCCTGAGTATGTTCTCAGTGTATTTTTTTGAGCTTATTGTCTGAATCTGTGCTCTACATAGTGAGTTTCTTCTTCTCAGTTTATCTCACCTTTTCAGCATTGCTTAAGTATTTGAATAATGGCAGGGCTACAGGATTATGTAATATACAGATAATACAGATCTGTAACCTATATACTCCAACCGAGGGCCTGTCTAGCAACAAGCTAATTAACCTTCATAGTGAAATGAGAAATATGTGGCAAATTATAGGTTAATTAGAACCGTGTCCTCAGAACACAAGACTGATTGAGATTCTTTCTTCCCTTATAGGTGAATACCCGGGCTGGACCCTCTCAACACACCAGCCCAGCAGCCTTGGATTCACTTCCAAGCAATAGGTGAGAGCCAGCAGGAATGGTGTGGCCCAGCATGGTCATGTTCCAGAATCGGGTGGGGTGGGAAAGCGGCCTGTGGGATGAACAACGCGTGTGTGGCTAAAAAGAAGTTTGACCAATTAGGTAACCGTAGCTACATATTGGACGGAGAGAAAGGACTTCACAGAGAAAGATGAAATTAGACAAGTTCAACTCTTAATTCTGGTCTGTGGAGTGGCTTTCTATCAGCCTCCAAATTAAACAGAAAATTCTGTGCCTCTTTCATGCCTCCATGATCTGGTTTGTCAGTCATATAGTACTAATTTTTTCTTGCTCGTGCATCTTTCGGCAGTGTCATTGTACACTGGCGTGTTCTCCAGAGAGGGACAGAGAATGAATGAGTCCAGGGATGAAACGTAGACTGACCGGCCCTGTCACCCATTAGTAGGATCTTTGCTTGCACAGGAGCTTGAAGCTGTTGTTACAGGAAGATAATTTTCGTTAATTCATACGAACATTGCCCTGTACAGGGATGGGTACTAAAGACTTGCGCGTCGTGAAAGTGCCCTCATGAGCCTGAGAACCCACTGCCCAGCTATCCTTGGAGTGGCCAGCTTTGTTTCGGATGGACTTCGTTATGCCTAGCCACTCAGCATCATGTCGTTGTCCTGCAGGGTGGCCCTGCGATGGGGAGTGTGCCTCACGATTGTGGATTCACACTGGTGACCAAAGAGCTGGCACTGAGCCATAACCCCTTCCCATCCCTGCTGAGGTTTTCCTGGGCTAAGGGCTTCAACCAGGCCGGGAGCTGCCTCTTCCGGGCTGAGATGCGGTTCAGGTTCCTCCTTCCCCTTTGCTGCCTCTACCTCCCCATCTCTCGCACTCGGGGCTTCCCTGCAGTAATTTAAAGTCTCCTATGTGTGCCTTTACTTTCCTGCCCCTCCCACCAGAGTCACTTCCCTGATTGCTTTGTCATGGTGGTAGGGTGTCTACCAGCCAGCTTTTCTGCTGTGAAACACAGCTCACACAGTTCATCCCCTCCGTGAGTGGTCAGCCTTGGTACTCACCGTGGAGCATCTGCTCATGGGGAGCAGACAGGGCTTTAGAGCTCTGCATCAGAGGTTTGCAGCTTCTCTCTGTGCTGGTCAGGCACATGAGCCAGGGCCTCAAAGAGGGGCGGCACAGGGGTGGAGGCCCACACCCACCTCCAGGAGGGCAGAGTGTTTCGGAAGAGGTATTGTCCATTCCAGACTGAGTGCAAGTTTGAGGAAAAGCAAGGGCTTTGCCTGATGTTTTAGGTAAAAAAGCAAAACGGAATTGAAAAGACAGTAAGATGAAGAAGCAGGATAACTTTTTAGGTTTCCCACATTCATTGAAACAACATGTGGGAATTAGCTTGGACATTCAAAAATTACCTTGTGAATTCAGGTTGTTATAAGGTCATTGCATTGGATAGAAGTTCAGAGACCACCTGATAATTTAATGGTACTTAACTGTTTGTGGTTATCTTCATTTAGGACTGTGAGGGCCTCCCAAAAAGGATTTATTGTTTGCTTTAGTAGTATTTCCTGTTATGAGAGGAATGTTATTTGAAAAAGACCAACAGCTGATTTTAATATGCCATTGTAGGCTCACCATGTTCTGTGCCCCAGGTTCATGACTAATCAACAGGTATTGAGTACTTCTTGCTCATGAGGTGCTGTCCAATATGGCCATTATCCCCTGAAGTTCACCATTGAATCGGTGTACAGGCAGAAAAAAACAGGTACACAGCAGCTACACTTTGTGGTTAGTCTGGTGAAGGGAAGAGAACAGGCTGGATGCCAAGAGAAATAGCACCAGACAGGCATGTGCTTAGATTTGGAATGGCGACTCAGGGAAGGGTCCCTGGGGAAAGTGATGTTTCTGTCTAGACCTGAGGGATGAGGTATGAGCATGAGACTTGGCCCTGCAGTAGAGAGGGAGCCTGGCGTGTGCATAAGGAACCAATTGGGCTGGAGCTGAGGGAGGGCTGCTGCGTTGGGGCAGGAGGGACAAGAGATAGGCTGTAGACAGGAGGATTGGCCTTTCCCCTCCTGCACAGGAGCCTGGTGGAGGGCTTTGCAACAGCGTGGCAAGCTGGCTTGGGTTTCATCAGACCCTCTGCCTGGGTGCAGAGTAGGAGAAACACCCAATAATCCCCCTGCCTTTGACACTTGGTGCCCCATTCCTTATCTGATGGGCGCCTGGCCTTTCTGTACATCCCTGGGGAAGGAGGCACTTTATTGGCCAGTGCAGCCCCCATTTTTGTTTTACTACAGCTTACAAAGTTCTCTTTGCAAGCTAAGATTTGTCTCCCTTTAGCATCTACTTGTAAAGATTTAGTTTAGTCCTGAGAGCGTACCTGCTCGCTCTTGCAGGTGGTTCTTCCCATCGTTTTACCGCCAAGCACATTTCTCCGAGCCTCCCTTCCTCAGTACCCCCACCACACACACGCAAACACTTGCTCTCTTCAGGAAACCTGTCTGTTTCACTGTCTTTTCACTTCTCCCTGACCTCATGTGTCTTCTGAGTGGCCGAGTCCATCCACAAGTCAGCATCCTGTCTCTGCATAGCTGTTCCAGGATGTCCAGGTTGCTGCTACCACCTCCTGGT
Organism: Fukomys damarensis; assembly: GCF_012274545.1. Lineage (NCBI taxonomy): Eukaryota > Metazoa > Chordata > Mammalia > Rodentia > Bathyergidae > Fukomys > Fukomys damarensis. Next base: position 18,717,262 of record NW_022900937.1, read on the forward strand.
AGCATCCTCCCTCCCACCTTGCCCCATTCCAGCCCCTCCTCCACGCTGCAACTGGAGTGATCTTGCTCATTGTCTTAGTCAGCTTTTCCTTACTAGAATTCAATCCGGAGGCAGGTGACTATGAAGTTGAGGATTTTTTAGCTCACAGTTTTGGAGGCTGAACGTTCAGACAGGCTCTGGCAGGGCCCCCTGGGCTCTGTTGCTTCCTGGTAGATCGCAGTTCTGGGAACACATGCAGGAGCAAGTGATCAGTCCTTCTGGAGAGCGCAGCCCCACTGGATCCAAGGCCTCCCACTGGGCCCCACCTTTTCAAGGTCCACCCCCTTGCCCAGACCTGCAGGAGACCAACCATAGCAGTGACACCCTGGTGAGCCATCGTCCGCTGTGAAAGCCCATCCCTGCTCTTCATGCCCCAAGGTGAAGGAAACCCCGCAGGCAGTGAGCTGTAGCCTCTCACGTTGGGTGTTCTGACCAGATCCTCACACTGCTGGGCCTCTCATCTGTTGCCTCTTTGCTGTCTGTGCCCTTTTCATATCTGTGCCTTCACCTTCAATCTGCCTAACTTGGTCATCTTTGTGGACCGAGTTAGCTTCTTTCGAAAGTTGTCCCTGATTATAGCCGCTCCTCGTCTGCACCATTTAGCTGTTCTATGAATTCCTATAACGCGCCCCGTGCTTCTGTTTAGGGTAGCGGTGAGCACATTTAGATGATCGCCTCTGTTCCCCAGTAGCTTCTGCTCTTTGAGAGCAGTGATGACAGCGTGTTAACTGTCGAAGACTCAGTTCTTGCCGTGATGCGTGGCACGTAGGAGATAGGCGAATGAATGAACGAATGGTCTGTACTGTGCCTCCACTCTAAGTCTCATCTCTGGATTGACTGGTCCCAACTCGTTCAGCTTTTGTTACCTCAGTACTTCTCACGTGTCACACCCAGCTTACAACTGTGTGACATTGAAATGTTAAAATGTTTTCAAAAGTGATTTCTTGATAGTTCAGGTCACTGTGACCAGACAGATAAATTAAATATTAAGTAAACTGAGTCATAGAGAAATTTCTAGGATACGAAATGATGGGATGTTTTGGGCTTTGTTTTTTGTTTGTTATGTTTTTTGGTGCTAGGGATTGAACCTGGGGCCTCACACATGCTAACTAACCATGCAGACACTTATCACTGAGCCACACCACCAACTCTACAAAATTATTTTTCTAAAAAAAAAAATCAGATTTTAAAAAATCAATAAATTAAAAAAATCAGATTAAGGTGGTAGCCACATACTGGCATAATGAATGAAATCAGTTTTCTTCTGTTACTATCAGAGCATGAATTGTTCCTCTCTTTGCCTTAGGTGAGTGACTATTTATTAAACTGAGCTAACTAATCTACGTGGTGTTCCTAGGCCATAATTACTGAATTCACGTCCCACTGCCAAGGCAAGTCCTTTCCTACACAGCTTTGCTTTCTCCTGTAAAATTGGGATGATTAAACTTTCCATCTATATACCTCTGGTGTTAGTAAGATTGATGAAGCTGTGTTAAGGAATCACATTTTGTTTCTTGGATGAAAGGCGTTTATAAATGTCATGAATCAAAATGTTATTATTTCAGGTTTATGATATAATGGAATGTCTGTGGAGAAACAATGCCTACCTATACTTTGTTTGGTTGTGTCTTTACAATAATTGGAACTATCAAATTGGGAGTCATTTATAGGAATACCAGGATTTAAATATTTCCCAGGAAAAAAGCTGTGTTATGTAAGAGATAGACTTTGAGAAAGGTCTATACTTTAGTTTACTCTATAAATTAGACATAATAACTATATCTAAGAAGTGTAATTATTATGAGGATTCAATTTGGGTAATAATAGTATTTAACACAATGCCTAGCACTTGTCATCACTCAGTAAATTGTATTTGTTATTATTTTGTTGCCTGGACTGATTTTAGGTTATTGTTTTTTGGGTGTATGTTTCTGCTAAAGCCCCATTCTGTAGTACTCTTAACTGCCAGTTTAGTGCATAGAGTCTTACACTTGGAGGACATAATTTATTAAAGTCTGTCACCCTTAGGTGAGGTCATATCTTATAAAACCTAGAAAAGTAGAAACACCTTCCACAGTCTGTTTGGACTAGATTATGCAGAAGTTTAAAAAGCATTTAGAAAGGAATAATTACAGCTTTGAGTGAAAGTATAGTCTCAGAGTTTGAGAATTCTGAGATTTTCTCCGATGTAATGTATTAGAAGTGCTAAATGGAATGTATATATGTTTCATACGAGGTCCTGAGACCTTTTTCTTTCTGATGTTTTCATGATCATTGTGTCTTATTCTATAACTGTGACAACTGCTGCAATATAATAACAATCAGACCAGTGACTGCCATTTAATAGAATGATCAAAAAATAGAGTGAAAACTTAATTACAGTAAAAGATACATTGCCATTAATCCCTCTCAAAATACTCCCCTCTCACCAGACACACTAATCACATCATTGTTGGCACTTTCTGAGGCAGTTCTGGAAGTCTTCCATGAATTTCTTTAGTTGTGCTGTCATGGCTGCCTTGATGTCCTAAATCAACTCAAGAGTATTTACCTTTTGTGTTCAGTGTGTGTGTGTGTGAGTGCGTGTGTGTATATGTGTGTGGTTATTTTGACTTTGGGGAAGAGCCAGAAGTTGGATGATGCCAGATCTGGTGAATAAGGTGGACGAGGGCTCACTGTAATATTTTTGTTTGACAGAAATTGCCACAATTGTAAACTGCTTCAGAAAGTGGCAAGAATCATGGACCAAGTATGTTGGAAGGGGAGGTATTTTAAGGAAGATTAACAGCAGTGAATCTTTTACTGTAATAAATTTTTAAATTTAAGCATTCACTGTATTTTTGTATCACACTTCTGTTGAACACTCAATATGTGCTAAGTCCCTGGCAGGGTTTAAGGGTGGGAGTGGCTGGAATAGGAATATGTAGAATGAGATGTGGTCTATCTTCTCAGGAAGCCCCAGTCTTAGGGAAAGATATGGTGGAGAGAAAGACATCTATACTAGTAACTAACACGAGGGAGAGAGTTAGTGAGATAGATAGGTAGAAGGTGTGGATAGGTTAAGAAAAAAGTTAACAAGCTTCACGTGTCAACCAGAACATAGGTGAGGGCAGGTGCTACTTCATACCCTTTGCACTATCTGAGTGTATGCTGGCATAACTCATACAAAGCTAGAAGGATTTCGGGACGGCTTTTGTCCACCTCTCTTTCTTAAGAAGGTCTTTCACTAAATTCATCCACATAGATTTTTGTATAGTACATTAGCTTTCAGTTACTGAAGCAAATATCTGAGAAGGCTTATGTTGGCTTACAGTTGTACAGGATTCAGTCCATGGTCATTTGGCTCCATAAAGCCTTGGCGTATATGGCAAGACAGCCTGTGGTGGTAGGGGCATGTGGTGGAGGAAGATGTTCACTTCCTGTTTGCAGGGAAGCAAAAAGAGGCACCAGTGTCCCACAGTCCCCACTGAGAGTGTGCCCACAGTGACCAAATATCTCCCACCAGGCCTTATCTCTTAAAGTCTCCACAGCTTTACAGTAATGCCATTCTGGATCACTGAGCCTTCACCACGTGGGCTTTGGGGGAACCCTCAAGAGCCAGACAATAGCACATAGCCGCATATGTCCAGAGAACATTTTCAGTCCCCTCGTAACACGGAGAGCTGTAAGACATGGTGCTATTTTACAATATTTAATTTTCCTGCTTACACTGTAAAGTTAATATTTTCCTCATTTTGTAGAAAAATGAAATTGGAGTTTAGAGAGAATTAGTAACTTGATCCAGATCACACAACTGTTGAGAACCAGGATTTATTTCTACAATCCATGTACTTTCCAGGAAATTGAATTGTAACTCTTAATTGTAGTAAAAAAACAACAACAACAACAACAAAAAAAAACAGGACCTAAGCCATCTGTTTTATCTTTGTGGTTCTCTAATCTCTGTGAACATTCTGAGAGTGCATTGTTAAATACGTTGTGTTTAGCAAATGATTGTGTCCCCATAGAATTACCACTGAAGGGCTACCCAGAGGCAGCAGGACTAATGGCCAAAATGTCACTGTAGTGGTCCATAAAGTACTGTAGCTTCCTCTTGACTGTAGGCTTATTACTGTAGCGTACTATGGGGTTTCAGTCACTTCATTGATATCTTTGGTGTTCAGCCAGTTATTTTGGAAAAATATCTTATGCAGAGAGGAGTATAGTGCATGCCTGCACCTAAAAACAAAAGTATATTTTTAGTGTGGTGTTTGTCATGTTGCTGCTACTTAAAATTATGTGTTTCCTTTTCAGCTTAAAAAAGTCCTCTGCTGAACTGAAAAAAATATTAGCCAATGGCCAGGTAGGTACTGCTGCCTATTAAGATTTTCAAATAATAGTAACTTATTATTGTCCAGTTTTTATCCATAAACTTATTAAACAGTAAAAGAGTCTGTGAATTTCTTCTTGTCATAAATGAGTAACATGACTTAATTTGATTGGCAGAACAATTTGCAGCCTGTTTTTCAAACTGTGCTAATGGGTTTCACTCCCAGCAGATTGAAGGACCATACACACACCCGCTGCCATCTCCATCTAAAAAGTTAATCAGTTCTGAACAAGTGTGTCAACCCATGGGTTGTTGAAATGGCCCTGCATTCTGAGGCAACTGTTTGTTTCATTATCTTTGGAGAGAAAAGGAAAAACTGTTACCTTCTTACCTTAGCTCTTTCTTTTGTCCTGAAACTAATACTGGTTTTGTAGGGGACCCGGGAACAGTAGACATTTGGCACGTAAAGTCCCTGGGGTACCAGAGACCTTGGTTTGCCTGGTCAGCGGGCTGTCTGAAGCCAAATGACCTAACCCGGCCGGTGAGGGACAAAGAGGCCTGCAGGCCAGTTATTTCTCACTAATTTTGATTCAGGTAAATGGCCACATCTGAAATAGTATAGTGCTTTTAAACATAACACTGGTAAATTAAGCTACCTACAGGGTCCTCAATTCTTCACGAGCAACATAAATGCGTTTTAATGTTTGTTATAGTGGAAGCCCTTTGATAGCCTCCAAGGCAGGCGCCTGTCCATCGCGATCAAGCCTGCCTATTAGGCTCTATTGACTGAGACATCTGTGTCACTGCAAATAAAAGACTCTTATTGATTTTCTTAACTGCTGTTCACTTCCCGTCCATGTTTCGAAGGCTGAAATCTTAATTATCTCAGATGCTTATTCAGTGCCTTCACACGCTGACCTCTCCAAGCCTCATTGGCATTTCATGAATCAAGTACTTGTAGTGGAGCATGTCAAGAAGACAAAGCTGGGTCCTCGTGCTTGTCCTTTAATATCACCTGTAACATTGTGGCCTAATAGATGTGCATGCCTTGAAGCGGTGGCTGTGTGGTCGCACCTCTATGCCTGCTTGCGTAGCATGCAGTCCTGTGAATCCAGTTAGAGAAAATTAAGTCGATCTGGCTCTGACAGCTGATTGTCATCCAGTGTGTGTGAATTCTAGTCCTTAAATAATCTGCATACAGAGAGAACCTGGTGTTACGTGTATAACCTTGGTAGTCTCAAAATTTAGGTCTTCCTTTTTTTTTTTTTGGTAGTGCATGGGATTGAACCCAGGACCTCATGCATTCTGGGCACGTGCTCTGCCACTGAGCCACACCTACAGCACCCAGATTCTTGATAGTATTTGTCTAACACCATTATCTTTAAGCAGCCAAATATCTGTTGAGATTGAGGTCCACATCTGTATCCCCCAGTGCCTGCAGTGTGAGCACACAGATGAAGCAAAACCTGACTAAAAGCAGAAATATCGAGCTGGGGATATTTATGTATCTCCAGCACACTTGCATTCTAGTTACTAATTGTAATTTACGTATAAGTCACTTGTGTTCTTTGGCTGGAAAATATATTTCAAAATTGACATAAATTAAGAAGCTTTAACTACATTTGTTCAACCCAGGCAATGGAAAATCTGTCTTAGATTCTTCTTTCAAAAATGAAAAACATTTTCTTTCCTCTGCAAAAAAAAAAAAAGCATTCTGAGATGTTTTGACAACAAACCTAGTACCATAAATATCTCAGTGGTCTCAGTTACGAGGTTCTCTGTGGTGGGAGATTGTCACAGCAATGATTTTTGACACTTAAAGATTGTTTATTGCTTTCCCTTGGATTGTGCTAACCCGACATTAAACAGTATGGCATTTTCTCACTTTAGAGGATAAGCTTTTTAAAAATCATTATTATTGTTATTTACTTTTGCTCAAAAAACAAAACAAATCCTCCATCTTTGGAAGCTTTCAAAATACCTCCCCTGAACTCCTCAATTGATGCTGTAGAGTAACTGTAAACAGCGGGCCAGACCGCACCGCAGTGAGGTAATGCATGTGGTGTGGGCATCAGTACATTCCTGGTCTGCATACTGACACCACTTGATACGGAAGATGTAAGTCACATTTAACGATACTTTAACACTTGAGCATAGTTTTTTATTTTAGTGGTTTATGCTCTCAAGCATTAATAATGATTTGCCTTTCCACTAGCCTCCACTTAGATTTAATAAGGAATTCATATTAATCATTAAAAGAAAGGGACATGATTCTTCAAGATAATCAAATATTGACAGGTTAGAAATAGCTTTCTGCCTGGGTTCATTGATATAGGTTATGTGATATAAATATTTATTTCTTTTCTGTCACTCAGAGTAAATGCCACCAATTGATTCAGCATTGATATAGTGTCAACAGTTCATAAGAAACATTTGACTGGCTTGTGTTTTCCGATTAGTCTCTGCTCTATAAAGTGGGATTTACTAAATCTCTCCAATTGTCTGCTCATAGAGTGTGACTGCTTTCTGAAACCATCATTGCTTCGATTTGTGAAGCAAGGGTCTAGTGATAGCACTAGTTCGTATCAGACCCTTACATATAAAATAAGGACTAATTGAGCATTTTTACTTTAATGATTTATAAACAGTAGGTACTGATTCTTCTTAACACAAGCACACAGTAAACAAGGAACATTTTCTTTGCTGATCCATGATTGAATTCCGCTTCCTTTTTCTCATTAATCTCATTAATAATTTGATCAAGCACTGCTTTAAAAGTTTTAACATTAGCAGTTGGAATGGAGACTGTTTTCCTGGTTTCACCTCCTGATGGAGGATTCCATTTCTCCATCTTAAAAAAATAGATCAAAAGATATTTTTGGCATGTTTTATTGAGAGCCATAAATCAGTCTCACTGCTCTGTTTTCTGGGTATGTTTTCCCCACTCAGGTCCAATGTGGCATTGTCTGCCTAACATTGGCCCCGGGTTTGAAACTGGTTAGAAATAGCCCAAAGGGTCGATTTAAGGATTTAAAAAGTACACAGATATTCCAAGGATGTGTAACTCTGACTTTTATATCTCTAAAGGTATTTTTCCTCTTTTTGTTTTTTATATTTTGTAGTAGGGGATGACAGTATTTCCTAGACCTGGTAAATTAAGTGTAACTATACTGTAAAGTCACAGATCTAGATCTAATTCTGGTGCTGCTGCATCTTTGGCTGTTATTTTGAAGAGTTGAAATACCTTTGGAAAAACTCTGAATTTAGATCAAAAGGGCTGAGGAATAAGAGAATACAGTGGTACCTTGATTCATGAACTCAATTCTCTGCACAATTCTGGTCACAAACCAAATAGGACAAGAACCAAATCAAATTTCCCCAAAAGATCAACATTGAACCTACTCATTGTATCTGACTCGGTTCTTGTCCAACTGGGTTAGCAACTAGTATTATGGAGAGAATCAAATTTGTGAACTGAGGTGCTACTGTAGGTATCTGCTATAAAATTAGCCTTAAAAAATCAACACCAGTATATAATATTTTTAGATTTTAATGGTTCATTTTAGATCTCATAAGATGACTGAAACAAAAAGACTGTGTATGTAACTCACAACTACACAGTGCCCTCCTCTACCCACACAAACTCAATCTGACCGCCTGTGGGTGACTGCTGTCTCATTTCTGTCTTGGTCCCTGCTGCTCCTTGAGCAGAAGCAGAGACCCCACAAGTCATTTCTCCCAGGTCATTTGCTGTCTTGGCTGCTGACAGGTAGCGGTTGCAGTGGTTGTGACTTTTTCTTCCTCCACCCTTGCATGTACTATTCTGCTTTTTGATTGCTTTTTTTCTTTTTTTTTTAGTTAAAACAAGAAAGCTAAACTATATTTAAATACTCTTCAGCATCTTCATTAAATAAAAAACTTTTATTTTACTTCTTTTCAATATAAAAGGCTATGTGTTTTTTAAGACATTTCTGTTCTTAAAAACAAACATCATAGCACAGCTTTTACTTGTGAGTGCCTTCCAGGAGACAGACTGCCTTCATGAGGGCCATAGCTCTGGAAGGAGAGGGGTGATAGGTCACCTTGAACTGGGATGTGCCAAAGGACTGAGTTCTAGTATCTATTTCCCCCCACTTTTGGTTTTTTGCTGTGTGATTCAGGCTTACCTTAAACTCACTGTGTAGCCCAGGCTGGCCTCGAACTCCTGGCAGTTCTGCTTTAGCCTCCCAAGTGCTGGGATTATAGGCGTGCACCACCACGCCTGGTTGAGTTCTAGTCCCAGCTAGTTGTTATGATTAGTTATATAACCAACTAGGTTGGGCTAGTGGTCATAAAATGCTGATGACAGACAATTTTTTGATACTTGATCCCACCTATAACATTTTAATGTAGTCCTTTGCAGACTTATAAACCCTACCTTAATTTCATAGTAAGTACAGTTCCTATGCGTTCATGCTCTTCAGCTAAAAAAGGCAAAAATATTACTAGCTATCTTTGAATTCCTTTAGTGATTTTTTTCATAGCTAAGATCAGTTAAAGTAGCCCATTTTGATAGAATATGAATATTTCAACTGTTTCTTTGGTAATCGATTCCTGAGCTCTTAGTTTTTGCTTAAAAATACTTTTTTATCTTAAGTGCAGTAGTGCATGCCTGTAGGCCCAGCATTTGAAAGGCCAAGGCAGGAGGATCACTTGAGCCCAGAAGTTCAAGACCAGCCTACAAAACAGAGAAAGACCTTATCATTCCATCAAATACTTTTTTCTAAAACATGAGAAATGTATATAAATGTATAAAAATTAGAAAATTGAGATAAGCAAAAAAGGAAAAAAGTTACTGTTTTGTAGTAGACCCTTTCCTCATTTTTTAAAAATAGATACTGTCTTTTAAAGTGACATGGTTCTAGAACTTTCTCTTCAAAACTATTTTTATCTTTAGGTGACTCTTAGAATTTTCCTTATGTGTGGAATTCCATAGTTCTGCATTGATTTGTTTTTGTATTCTTGAGTTAGCCTGTGCAGTGTTTAGCACATATGTGCTTGCACATGCAATAAACATTTGTCCTCCGACACACACACACACACACACACACACACACACACACACACCCCCTCTCTGATGTTGAATGCCTACCCTCCTGGATTATTATGGGTACAGGTGCCACTCACATCTGTATCTGTCCCCAGGCCTGTGAAATGGTGGGGAGGACATGACCATAAACTGGCCCTTCCAGAGCCTGGCCCCTGCGTACTGTATACCTACATCCTGCTTAGCCTTATGTCTCAGTGCTACTAATTCAGAATTTGTAGGCTTGACTAAATGAAATTTCTCTCTCCTGGAAATCTACTTCAAGCCATAATGAGACTGCAGCTTGTTAGGCAAGTTAATGCTACAGATTAGGTTGTTGGAGCCATGTTGACACTGCTTAGAGAATTGGGGAATTGGCCCAGTAGCCTCTTTGCACTCACCAATAGACAGAGCTCTTCAGGCATCCATCATCAGTCAAAGTAAACTAAATAACAACTCTGCTAGTGTAGTATCGCCAGTCACTTCATATGCTGCCTTTCTGCATGCTGTTTGGAAATTTATCATTCGGTCCCGAATAATGTGGTCTTCTTTTCTTCATGCCACGTCTTTTATACAGGTTAAAAGGTTTTGCTTTTTTTTTCTTTCCTGGATTAGTGGTGTAAAAGTAGTGAAGAATAGAATTTCTATCAAATATGAAAGTAGTTCCCCATTTTTCTGTCATTTTTTCACTGATCTTAAATATAGTAATTAGCTGATTGTAAATTGCATCAATCAGACTGTACTACAATTAAATTGGGTGCTGAGTTGGCCTTTCTGCATTAATCTGTCGATACTCTTTTAAAGGGACTGGCAAACGGCTTGGAAAGGAAGCTATTTCTGGTACCTGCACTGTACTCCTAATTATCACAGTTCTCTGAAGCTTCAACTTCAGAAATGTATAGAAGAAAAATATTTTCCTTGATAAATGAAGCCTGGCTTTATTCAATTGGTGGAAGTTTAGAGTAGAGCAAATATTTAAAGCTTTACTATAATGGTCTGAGAGCAAACTATTTTTTTCCAAGTGATATTGAATTAAAAACTCCATCTATTTTCTGCCCATGCAAGGCAGTGCAATTCCCTGGAAATTGATTTTTTTTTTTCAGGGCTTACTATGGCTTTTCCCAAGCCTTTACTATATGGAAAATAAGACCTTTATTAAATCTATTTAGTGAATAAAGTTGGCAGTTAATTTTTAAGCAACTGAACCAGTGCATAAAAAATTACTGAATGCATCATATAGAGTAGGACTAGTCTTAAAGTCATTTGATAAATTATTATTTAGAGAGTCCCCTAAAAAAAATCTAAAACATTATTTTGTAGGTGCTAACAATTCACCATGCAGTCGTGATAAAAATGAGGGTAGTATTTTTGGTATAATAGATTTTATAGAATCTTAGAAAATGTGCATGCTGTTTTATATATTAATTATAAAAATGACTTCAGTTCATAAAAATTACGTCTGTGTGTAGTTTTCCCTTTCTGTATGATAATGCTTGACTACATGTGCATTTTGAAGTGCATTTGTCTGGCACTTTTACATCAGAATACTATGATTTCTGCACAGTTCACGGCTGTATACTAATTTACCATTTGCAAAGACAAATCCTTTCTCTCCTTAGAAAATGATAAACATTATTCTAAATGTTAATTATCGGGTCATCTGAGGCATTTCCAAGGGCTGATGTGTTACAGACCATGGATTAGATTCCTGGCTGCTGTCTGTGTGTGTTTGTCGTCTTCCCAAACTTGACTTTGCTCATGTGCAGTGCTCTTCGGTCCTGGTTATGTGCGGTGCCAGAGACTGTTTTCTTATCAGTATCTCTGACCTGACCCTTTTGAGCTATGTTATATCATTCCATTTTGACACCTTTTATCAAACTTTAATGAAATGACCCAGGCAAACAAATTGTCATTAAACTTTCCATCACTTTGTCCCTTGGTATCGTCTTTTATAAATTGGACAGCAAATGTTGTATTGATCTTCTCGTTCTTGCAGCTGAACTTGAAATGACCCAGACTGCTTGTTGTTTATGGCCCAGAGTTGCTTTTCCTTGACATTTCCATCCACAGCATGACACCCTTTTTGTTTTTCTTTCTTTCTTGTGGAGATGAATGAACAAGACATACGATATCAAGACACCCTTGGTCATGGCAATGGAGGCACAGTCTACAAGTGAGTAGTCAATTTTGTTTAAACTTTCTATCCACTTTTGCCCAGTGCTGGGGATCCACGGACTCTGTGGCAAAGATTTTTTATGTGACCACCAGCACTCAGAATTTATTTCCACGTTTGACTCCAGGATTCTGCAGGATGTCTTCTATTTTCTCAGGAATTGCCTGAAAAGTGCATTTATATTGCCTTTTTAATATTTCCAAGTCTTCATCTCTCCTAGGCGAGCAGTTAATCATCCACCATTAGCAAGTGTACATTTAACTGGCCTGAAATTTAATGTATATTTTCCTTTGCTCTTTCACACCATTATTTTTTTTTTAACTTGCTAGCACCCTTTGCTGGTCCCTTGCCCATTGACAGGTATGCCCAGTGGAAGCCATGCCTTATAAATACCATTGCTTTGCCCTGTGTTGATGCTGTAAGTTATTAAAAAGCCTTCTTCCTGTTGTATTTCTTTTTTTCCTCACCCTACTCCCTTGAGAGAATTTCTACACACATTGATGAATATGTTAAGTTATAAAAGTCTCCCAAATTCCAGTTGCAGTGATCTTACCCTAAAGGAGAGTTCATTTTCATATTAAAAAATGCTAACCATAAAAAATAGTTCTCTCAACAGGGAAGTCTTTCTCACGCAGTAGTACAAAGTTTAAACTACATAATGTAATATCTGGTACTTAATAGTCTGCAATGGTGTATGAAAAATATTCCACCAGGAATTAAAAAATCCATACTCTGTAAGAAAGCCCTGAGGGAGTAATAAAGCTTTCCTCCAGAGAGCTGTTTTCCATATATACACTAACCCTGCATCCTATTATGATTTTATTTTTTATCTTAGATGTTTTAACATTGATATTAATCTATAATTTCAGAGTTGTAAAATGATTAATTTAGTTTTTAATTGGTTATTCATGTTCTTAGAATTTTAAGTTCTGATGAATATGGATAGAAATTGCCCTGTTGTCCTATGGCCATGAAGGGCCGTATCCTAAAATCCCAGAACACCCTTCCACTATCCGTGTAGCCTCAGCATAGAAACTAGTTTCTTGAGGCTGAAAGCTCCTTCATAGTCAACTGGCATGGCCACCCATCCAGAGCTTCAGGCTCCTCAGCTAGGGTATGAGTCCTTGCTCCTAAAAATATCCCTTTAAGAACTCAGGTTCAGGGCTGCAGATTTAGCTCTGTGGCACCACCCCTGCCTTGCCAATGTCAGGTCCTGAGTTCAATTCCTAGTAAAAAAAGAACTCATGTTCACATCTTTGGAATTTTTTCCCCTGTATCTACTGAGGGTCATGAAGTTAAGTCATAGCTTGGAAGTTAAGTCCTACTTTGAGAGTTCAGGGAAATATTTTATACTCTTCTTGAGTGGTGAAGGCCTAACATGTCCCAAGTTCTGAGTCTGTACTAGTGGTCCCTTCCAGGAAGCTTTTCCTCCCATTCACCTCCTTACTGCTGACTTGAATTTTTTTACCTTGTTCTGAAGGTTCCTAGAAAGCAAATAAGAAAGAACATGTGTGCTCCAATTTGCTCCTTCCAGGTTCCCTGAAAGAAGCCATTTTCGAGGCTTCAGCCTGTTTTCTGACTGCTTCATTGCTAGCAGACAAATGCAATAAAACAGGAAGGATTTCTGGCAGCTCTTTGAATTCCTTTTATTGGCTTCAAATGGAATCCAAAAACATTTCTTGAGACTCCTAACTTCATGTGTTATTTCACCAAATGTTTAACTTTGTATTTCTTTCTTTTTTCTTTTTTTCCTGGTACTGGGAATCGAACTCGGGACCTTGCGCTTGCGAGGCAGGCATAGCTTTGTATTTCTTAATAGAAGGCCTATTGTGAATTTACTGTCCTGACTTATCCCAGAGGGGAAGGAACATAAGACTACCCAAGCCCTAGCAGATAATTTTTATTAGACATAATCTAGATATTAAATTTTTTGTTGCTTTTTGTGCTGAGGATGAAATCCTCACCCTTACTCATGCTAAATATGTGCTCTACCACTGTGCTACATGACCAGCATAGATGTTAAAATTTTCAGCCTTTATCCAGTTAAAACATAGGTGAATTTAAAAGGGATAGTATAAGGAGAAGTGGAATAACATGCCCATTTCCCAAGGAAAAACTACAATGTAAAGTTATATATTGTTTTTGTGTGTGTATGTATATGTATGTATATATACATATATATATGTATGGAACCAGTCTTCCCTGAAACTTCCAGTGATCCTCCTGCCTCAGCCTCTCCAAAGTGTTGGGATTACAGTCATTTGCCACCATACCTGACTTTAAAATTATTTTTAATTGTGGTAAGATATACGTTAAATACAGTTTAACATCTTAACCATTTTGAAATGTTTGATGGCTTTAAATACATTCACATTACTCAACTATCAACATCATTTATCTCTAGAACTGTCTTTTGTGTAACTCTGTGCCCATTAAACTATAACTCCACATTTTTCTTTTTTTATTTTGTTTTTAGCTAAGAAGCATGGCTGAAACTTTTTTCATAGGACCAGAAGGGAATCATTCTCCCACCTGTTCTTAGAACGTGGTCTTTAAAATGATATCAGCAATTTACACTGAGTTCATTTAGCTCCCATTTCCAGTGCTCAGTGTGTTATAAGATGGATATGTTTTGGACAGTGGTTGCCTAGGGAAGGTAAAAAGCAGCATCATGATAATTTTAGTACTTTATTTGTATAGTAGAGTTCTCATAAAAAAAAATTCCCTTTGTTCAGTGGCCTGTATAATACTGTTTTTGTTTTGAAATGGGGTCTCACTGTGTTGCCTACATTGACTTTGAACTCCTGAGCCTAAGTGATCCTCTTCCGTTGACCTCGAGAGTTCAAGGGTGCAGCACTCACCTTGTACCTAATTCTTAAGGAGAACAAATGCGAGTATTGCAAGATACATAACCTCTCGTCATCGATCACTAGGCTTCATTTCTGCCTGGGCTTCAGTTTACAGTGTTGTTCTTTTATCTCTGGCTTTTAGTTCAGCACAAAGAAATGGTATAATCATCAAAAAGTGAAAATCCACTTTTCTAAAGTCTTTATAAAACACTGTTTGATGTGTTATGATTGGGTTTATCCTACACTAAGTTTACCTTAATGGTGTTGACTATAAAAATTGTGGTTTTTCAAACAAAAATGATTACATTAGAGGCTATGCTACATAAACTAGATGAAGGAAATATTGGAAAATCCACTCGTTGGTAACAAAACTGCCTAATGGGCTTATTTAATTTTTTCTTATAAAATGTAATAAAGCTAATAAGTGTAAAGCAAAACTTTAATATTTCAATCTTACTCCACTCGATGGGACATTGGAAGGCATATGCTATCCTGTGTAATTGCAATATATATTATTTAATAGTTGGTAAATTCTCATTATGTGAATCTAGATGTTTTCCACAGTTACACAATATGAAGTTTTGGCCCCAGACATTTAATCCTAATGATAATGTGGACTCTCTGCATACTGTCCCCTCCTAAACTGCTGTGCTCTCTCTCATGCAGACCTAAGCAGGTGATTTTATACTTGATCTTAGCCAACAGGGCCGAGAAGTGATTGTGATTTTAAATTAGTATATCTTCAATTACTGATTTGTATGCTAAAGAAATATAAATGTACATAAAAGAAATCTCTCAGACTTCTCAAATCTACATAAAAGCAATATCTTAGATTAACGTATAACTCGAGTCTAGGAAGAAGGAAAGTTTGGGAAAAAGAAATGGATGCGTTTTGATGATTATTCCATTTTCCAAATTGCTACAAATTCATTAAAAAAAAAAAATCAAGAAAGACACGTTTTATTTCTCCCTGAGAGATTCACAGTACATTTCAAAACTTCAAGAAAGTAGAAGCATGATGTGTTTTGATTAAATCTAGGCCCCTGGATTTGAATCCTGCATCTGTCTGCCCTAGCTAGTTGTGTGACCATGGGCAAGTTATATAATGTCTCTCGCCTCAGTTTTGCCATCTGTAAATAGGGATAGTAATATTATCTGTCTTGTGAGGTTATTATGAGGTTAGATGAGATGATCCACAGAAAGTTTAGCCCCGTGACATATTAGTGTTAGCTACTGACAGTGTCAGAATGAATACTGGAAAAATTAAACCTTGTATTTCCTATCCTTGGTTGGCCAAGGGACTCTTTCTGGGGAACATTTATAAATATCTCATAGAATTAAAGTTGTGAATTAACTCTGTGAAATTCTGTGATTATATTATTATACATAATTCTGGTTTTTTTCTGTTTTTTAATTGTGTCATAAGATTTATATTTTATTGTGTATACTACCGTACATGTGTGATTTTCCAAAAGCTTCATAGTTTTATTGTAATTTATTTTCATTGCTATAGGACAGCTGATACAAAGTAAAGCCAGTGGCGGATACGAGGGCTTGGCATTGTGTCGCCATTCTGTGGCAAAGCCAGAACTCTACGTGAGGTCATTTTTCTTTTTGCTGTCCTTTCCCCTAGGTCAGTAATGGTGAACCTGTTACAGCTTTCAGTGGTAACAGACAGCTGGCAGCAACACCCATGCCTTAGGTTTGCCGCCACTGCCCTAGGCTTTGTGTTTTTTTCATGCAGATTGAACTGTTTCCTTTGATCTTAGTTGTTTGGTATGCTGGTTGAAATGAGCATGAGGCATGTGGGGGTTTCCTCAGTCCAGTTTTTGCAGGACTCTTGAGTTGGATTCTCACTATATTCAACTAGTTTTACAGGCTGCACAATCTTTTAGACCATTCACCTAGAAAAAAAAGAATTTACGTATAAGAAGGCTATTGATTTTTGGGTGTTCACCTTGTATCCAGATACTCTACTGAATCTGTCAATTAAGTCTAGAAGTCTTTTGGTGGAGTTTTTTGGGTCTTCAATGTAGAGTATCATATCATCAGCAAATAATGACAGTTTAACTTCTTCCTTTCCTATCTTTATTGCTTTAATTTCTTTCTCTTGTCTAATTGCTGTGGCTAATGTTTCCAGAACTATATTGAAGAGGAGTGGTGATAATGGGTATCCTTGTCTTGTTCCTGATTTTAACATGAAGGTTTTCAGGTTTTGGCCATTTAATATGATGTTGGCTGTTGGTTTTTCATAGATAGCCTTTATTAAGTTGAGGTATAGACCATCTATTCCAAACTTCTGTACTTCAGAAGAAACCATCAGCAGAACTAAGAGACAACCTACAATGTGGGAAAAAATTTTTACCAGCTGTTCCTCAGACAAAGGACTATTATCAAGAATATATAAAGAACTCAAAACAATCAGCTCCCCCAAATATAAAGACCCAATTCAAAAATGGGCATCCGAAATGAACAGACATTTCTTAGACAAAGAAGTAAAAGCAGCAAATAAATATATGAAAAAATGTTCCACATCACTGATCATTCGAGAGATGCAGATGAAAACAACACTGAGATTCCACCTCACCCCACAAAGAATGGCTGCTATCAAGAAATCACACAATAACAAATGTTGGTGGGGTTGTGGGGAGAAAGGAACCCTTCTCCATTGTTGGTGGGAGTGCAGACTGGTGCAACCACTATGGAAATCAATATGGAGATACCTCAAAGAGCTTGGACTGGAGGTTCCATTTGACCCAGCCATCCTTCTGCTGAGTATCTTTCCAAAAGTACTAAAAGAATCATATCACAGAGAAGTATGCACACCCATGTTTATAGCGGCATAGTTTGTAATAGCTAAAACTTGGAAACAGCCTATTTGCCCATCCGTTGGAAACTGGATAAACAAGATGTGGTTTTTCTGTAAAATGGAATATTACTCAGCCATAAAGAATGAGAAAATAGATTCCTTCGTAGGAAAATGGATACATATTGAAGATATACTCCTAAGTGAAATAAATAAGGCACACGTGTAAATACTGAATAGTTTCTTGGGTGTGAATAATCTGCAATAATACAGAAGATCCTAATAAGATTGCTGACATTGAGAAATGGGAATAACGGAGCTAAAGGTGTAGGGAAGGTGGGATGGATGGGTAGGGGAAGGGTGAAAATGGAAAAGAAAAAAATGTGAGATAATGAAAAGATGGAAATAAAGTGATTTGTAGATGGGGAGGAGGGGGTGAAGGGAGGGCAGGGACCAGGGGAAAAAATGAGAACCAAGACTTGTCATGTAGAGGTGCACAATCCCAACAATGAATATAGCTGTACTGTATCCCTAAAATGTACCAATAAACTCAATTAAAGCTGAAAAACAAAAAGAATTTACAAGACCTATATTCGAAAGGTGAATTTTCTTGCAAATGTTTAAACCTTGAGAATTTAACATCCATTGGTCCTGCCTGTAGTCTCTGTCCTTGTTTTCTTGGATAGTGTATCGCACTGCAGTGGAAATGACTAACAGACCCAGTTACTTGAAAAATGTTCTGTGATTCCCCAGTGTCACTCTGCTTCCTGGACAAGTTGTTGATGGAGTCGCTCAAGTTTTGAGTTTAGAAATGAAGTAATATGTAGCTTTTAGGATTAAACTCTGCTAAGTCAGCCAACAATCACCAAAGAATCCTGTTTTATATTATTTCTTCCTTAATGCAGATTATTCAAGCCAGGATTCAAATTGTCAGTGTTTTGACCATATATTCCAGTTTCCAGGCATTTGAAAACAGTATTTTCTGCTTCTAGCTCTTTTCCACAGTACAGTGAAAATGCAGTCTGGGCTTTAGATCGAATTTTCTTCTTCTTTTTTTTTTTTGAGTTTATGGGTACATTTTAGGTATACAGTACAGTTACATTCATCGTTTTAGAGAGAATTTTCTATGATACAGTGGGTGGCATATATGCTGCCCAAATGGTGTCTTAGAGATTGGATATATGCCTTTAAGAATTATTATCTACAGACAAGTAAAATAGTAAGTTTCAGAAGTGTTAGTTTCTTCCTTTTTGTTGTCTTTTCTTCTGGTATTGGGAGTCAAACTTAAGAGTGCTCTATTACAGACCTGGCTCTCCAGTCCTATTTATTTATTTGTTTGTTTATTTGTTTGTTACCGGGTTTCGAGCTCCAGACCTTGCACTAGCAAGGCAGGTGGCGGAACCACTGAGCTAAATCCCCAGCCCCTTTACTTTTTATTTTGACATAGGATCTTTTTAAGTTGCTCTGCTAGGGCTTGAACTTGGGATCCTCCTGCTTCAGCCTCCCTCTGTTATGGGATTATAGGCATATGCTACCATCTCTGACTTTGTCTTACCTCTTTTAAATGACACTTATTTGGCAATGTGCTGGTGATGGTCCTTGGACATGGTAACTGAGGTTATGTGAACTGTTAAATTATCTCCTGACCGTGTGGTATGGCGGTAGAGACCAAATAAAGAAAATCTAGTGTTTGAAGGCTGGAATTATATTCACTCATTATAGTAATATGATTTATTTAATGAGAATTAAAAGCCCTGATGCTGATTTATATAAAATGAGAAATTATATGAGTCTTTAATTAAATCCTATTCCGGAAGTAAAATATTTCAAGACATGAAATTCCTAAAAAAAAAAAAATAATAATAATAAGTATTCTTTTTTGGTACCGGGAATTGAACTCAGGACCTTGTGCATGTGAGGCAGGCTGCACCATTGAGCTAAATTCCCAGCAATAAGAAGTATTCTTGATGGTGGAAATGCAGTCATATGTCCAATGACACCATTCTGGTCAGTGATGGACTGTGTATACAACAGTGGTTCCATAAGATTACATTGCCTAGTAATGTTTTAGCCATCATTGAGTGTGTACATGCTATGATGTTTGCACAAAGACAAAATAGACTAGTGGCACCTTTTGCAGATATGTCCCATTGTTGATCAAAGTGTGACTGCACTGAGAACCACATGATACCTGGGAAATGGGCTTCCTCTTTCACCATCCAGCCTCAAGGTATCAGACCAAAATGATTACCCATAGTCTGGTTCCAGTTTCTCTAATGACTGTGTCGGTGACCCCACTCCTTTATGTTTTTTCCCTGAGATGCATCTTGTAAATTAAGAGTAGTTTTTAAATGGTTTTGATATTGACTTGAGAGCTAGGATGATTGTTTGATTTATTTTGACTTTAAATTTCCAATCAAATGAATAGCATTTTCCTTGCAGCCAAGATCATATTTTAAACAAGCAAACGAGGCATCATCCTAATGCAAAATTAAATACTTGTGTATGGCTGGATTGCATTATAGTATCATGTGACAAGCAAGGATATTAATGTTTTCAGAAAATCAATGAGTATTTGTCAAATAAAATTAATTATGTATGTTCCCCTCTTTTCATTTCTCAGTGTTCACTGCTACAGGTTTGTTTCATACAATAACGTGTATTTGTATTGATTAGAATCTAAAGAATAACCTGTGTTCATTATTTTCCCTCTACACCTTTCCTACCTCTCCCCCCACCATTCCTATAAGTTCACACGTGCTCGTATCCATTATGGCAATGATGGATTATTGGCATCTAACCAACATGACAGGATGTCACAGGTCGCTAAACAAAGATTTTCAGACTCTGTTTCCACATGAATTAACTATTATTGAAATAGGTTATTGAGATTGAAGTATTGATCATTTTTTGCTAACCATGGCTTAAGGGAAAGAAGAGGAAGCAGTGGTGTTTTTGAAAGACACTAAATTTCATTTTAAAAAATCTCATTTATTTCGCCTTTTCTTCTTATTTTATAGCCCCAGTGGTTTTATTGCTTGAAAAAGGGTATCTTGTCTTTATTTTTATGACAGTATAATTATACTTCAGGAATGCACTTGATTACTATGGGTAACAAAATTGTTCTAGTATATTGGTTTGGCCAATATTGCTATACAAACAACTTTTCAGTCAATTGAGTCTGGTAAAAATCAATACATTATGGTAATATTTCAAGTAAGAATTTGCTGAATATAAGTGTTTTAACACCATCTCCTATCAGGGAAAATAATTTTGAAATGGCAAGACTTCTTTCTAATATTTTAATAAAATATTTTCTTCACCAAGAAGTTTAGAGTCCCCAGCAAAATTAGATGTAAAGAGGTAAACATTACTTTGGCACACATCTATTATTATCGGGTAGAAGAGATCTAGTTTTCCCTTGAAGTCTATTCCCGGCTTCATGAGGAGTGTGTAACATCAGGGTTGGATTTCATCCTGCATTGAGCCACTTTGGGCTCATGGGTCTGTTTCTGGGTGCTGAGTTAACAAAGAGAAGTGGAAAATTCAAAAGAGTACCGAGAGGAGCGTAGACAGCTAATTAGGACCTGGGAATTTTGCCGCTGCAATCCACCTTCATTTGTTGAACAGCCAAGGTCTGGGTATGTGGGTGTCAGAGGCTCTGTGTCCAGTGAGATGCAGATGTTCTGGCCACAGGTAAGCACAGGGCCTCACAGGTAAGCACAGGGCCGCATGTCCATAAGTGTAGGGCACCAGCCCTGGGCAGAGAATGAATTGATGACTTTTCTCCTTCCTCAGGAAGAGTTAGGAAGGGCCTCACAAAGGAACTCATATTTGAGTTGAGAAGTGAAGTTGAAGGAATCAGCTAATTTATTATACCTGATGGAGAAAAAGTTAGAGTTCCTTAACAGCTTTCTTAAAGTCTGAAGGGCATTCCTGTAGCTTTGTGTTACTCTGAAGTCTAGACTCCAGCGGCTGTCTTGAACATCACTACAAGCCTGCCTATGGTTAGTGTGACTGTTGTCCTCTTCCTACTGCTGTCCCACCAGAGATGCCTCCCTGGAACAGAATCGTGTCTGGGTCCTTCTGGTGGCAGTCCTCACGGGGCCTGGCGCCGTGCCGTACCTACACAAGGCACTCAGTGTTTGGGGGACTACCCTGCAGAAGCAGCCTTCACGGTCCAAGCGTGGCACAAAGTGCTGTCCATTGCAGGGTGACTCGGAGCTCTGATGAGGTCCCGTACATGAGCAGAATGACCTGGCTGTTGTTCTGAACTGCCGAGAAAAGACTTTCCCCTAGGCCTGGGCATGGGATGAAGACCTTATAGCCTTCTCCCTAGTCGAAAGTCCCAAAATTAAATTTAGTGCTCAGCCACCATAAAAGTCTTACGTCAAGTGTTGCTTTATTTTGTTCTTTTCAATTTTATCTTATTATATATTCACTGATTTTACTGAACAAATATTGACTGAGTGTCAGTACATGCCAGGGAAGGTTCTAAGCATGTGTGGACCAGTGTTAAGCAAGGCAGTCATAGTGCCCATGCTCCTGGAGCTCAGCAAGCAGTTGACAGTCAAGGACCTGAAGTAAGATGTCAGCAGACCTTGCAAGTGCTGTGAAGATGTAGAAGAGGTGCTTGGAGAAGGCTGAGGTGGTGTCTCAGCTGAGACCCGAAGGCCAGGAAAGAGCCAGTGCTGGGATAATCTGGGAGAAGAACCTTCCAGGACAAAGGACCTCCTAAAGCAGAAGCCCCACAAGGTCACAGGGGTGCTGTGTCTAGGCCAGTGTAGCTGGAGGAGAATGTTTAGGGGAGAGTAGAATGATGGGCAGGGCCCAGTCATGCCGAGTCTTTTAGTCCTTGCTAAAAAGATATTATTACCTCCATTTCACAAGTAAGAAGGGAAAAAGCTTACATAGTATGCCCAAGGTTAAGTCAAGAATAGAACTCAGGTCCTCACACTCAAGCCAGGGTTTTCCTGCTCACCATTCACTTTCTGAGTTTTATAATGTCTAACTAAAATTATTTTCAGACGTAAATTCATGAAAAAATCAGAACCACATCCAAATGTTAATTTTACAGGCTCATTAGTAGATATTATCACAACTGTTCCTTGGCTGACAGAATTGTTGCAGTATAGCTCCCTGTCTGGTCTTTCCTGCTTACCAAAAACTTAGAATTTAATCATTGAATCCCTAGATTAATTGTATGGTTGCGCTAATAGAGGTGATGCATTTCTTGATTTCTAAGGCACAGTAAAAATTTTAAAACTATTTTTGCAGTATTTGATGTGTTCGAAAATTGTAGTCTCTTGTTTGGCATATCGCACAAGCAAATATATGTATACCATAGCATCTAGGGCATTTACTTAAATTGCTTTTTTGGAAAATAATTCAGTGGAAAGTCCAAAAGGCATTTACTGGGCATAATTTTCTGCTGCAGTTTTTTTTTTTTTTTCTCTTTGCTTTGTTGTTGGTTATTTTGATGTAAGGGACCATGTTTCTGTTAAATTGCTGCCTTACTGGAGTGAAGTATGTTTAGGTTCGGATTTGTACACTAACATTGAATTGGAGGAACAGGTTACAGAATTAGAGGGAGAAGTAGCAATAGGGGTTTAGGTTGTAGGTGTTAGGCATAAAGTTTTTCCAGAAGCCTTTTTTGTTTGTTTCTTTTTATTAGTATATTTTGCAATATGTAATTAATTTATTTTGGAGAATTGGTACATGTGCATATTGCGTTATTTTAACTTCCGCACGCCTCTTTTCCCTTTCCCTCCCATCTCCCCTCACTTTTTTAAACATTAATTTGCTTTTTAAATGTGACTTTGAATTACCTTGTCCACTTGACCATAAAATTTCTGTAGTTTTCCTTGTCAGAATTGCAAAAAGAAAGAAAAAGAGTGTACAATATTATTGCTAAAAATGGAGCTCGTGGTTTTTATTTTGTGAATTCAAAAAATGAATTGAAAAAATGTTCAAGCAAAATTAGAACTTGCTTTCAGGCACAATCTATATAGCATTTTAACAAGCTTAGTGTATTTGGAAAATATGTACTGTGTAATGTTCTCAAAAATACTCTATTACAACTACTAACTGTAGCAGCAAAATGTAATGGCATACTTAGTCACTAAACATAAAGGTCTGATTAAACCATAATTAAATTTTCAGAAGTTATCCAAAAACAATGAATAAAATATATTTTTATATTATCTCAGCAACAAAAAGTACAGACAATAAAACTATAGTGTTAAAAAAACTACTTATAGGGTAAAATTACAGAATGAATTTTTACTGTGAACACATATCCTGAATTAAATTTGTATACACTATTTCTTCTAGCTTTTAACTGTTTTGAAGCTAATTCTTAGTAAATGTTCACAGAACACAATAGCAGGGGTAACAACAAGCAAATGAGCAGGGCCCCTCATGCCCTGATACACCCAAGGCCAAGAGGTGCTAGAGTCACAGTGGCCGCATTCTCATATCCAGAGTGGGCCACCATCATGTGCCCTGTGTTGTGCCCCACTGGCATGGAAATCCACTGAGCACAGTAGAGATCACCATCCTCTTTTGACTGAAGGAGAACCAGAAATGCAGATACATTGGATTTTGCTGAGGATTCGGAGTAAGTCAGGGATAAGAAAACCAGTGAAACTCAGGCTGTCTTAGTTCTTAGTCCTTCCCAGTTCCCTTCCTAGTAAATAATTACATTTTAACTCAGTGCAGAGCTTGAAGTAGGCATAGTATGTACCATCCTTAGAATTTCTGTCAGCATTTTCTAGGAAAAAGACTACAGAAGTACTTGTATTTTTATTTTTTGCATCAGGCACATATACCTTACAGAGGACCCTTAAGAACAAAAGCTGTGGGGCCGGGGATTTAGCTCAGTGGCACCACACCTGCCTCACAAGCTCAAGCTCCTGAGTTCGAGCCTCTATTTTATGCCCCCCCCCAAGAACAAACAGCTGTCTGCCTTACTCTTTGCCTGGAACTTGGAATCTTTGCAGGAAGAAATAAATACAGGGTCAGAAATGTTAATGCTGATCTCTAAACTTCAGTCATTTTAGCATATGTTTCTCTGGAAATCTGTCTTTGGTATTTTTCATCACCCTGATTTTTGTTTGTTTGTGTCTTGTTTTTGTTTTTTTTGAGATAGGGTCTTGCTATATAGTTCAGGCTGGTCTTGAACTCTCGGTGATCCTCCTGCCTCAGCCTCCCAAGTACTGGGATTACAGGCATACACCACCACACCGAACTTCATTACCTTGATTTTGTGAGTGTAAAATATGCATGTTTAAGTCACCTCTGGACTCTTGTTGATCTTTTGGGTTTGTTGATCTCCCCACTTCCTCCTCCCATTTTTCTTGCTTTAAAAACGTATTTGTCATCTATGTACTTTACTGTCCTAGATGGATTGGACCGTAGCATCTTCTCTTGACTGATATCAGAGGACTGTGTAAAGCAAAATGTTGCCTCATTTTTTGAACAGCATCCTAACGCTGCTTATGTATTATTGGAAGTCACCAAAGACACCTCCAAAAGCACGTGATGTTCTCAAAAAGGACACTTTCTGACTTTGCTCCTTTGTGTGGAGGCGTGGTGCTATATGCATGGAAGTCACATTCCTTCCTGTCATTGTTAGGGTGAAGGTCCCCAGGTGGTGAAAGGTGTGAGGGTAGTTTGTGTTGTTCAGTTCTTATGTTAAAGTAAAAAGTCTCTCTTGGTTTATTTTGACCCTCGTCATGATATGCCCATTCCATGAGGTCTGTTATGCACAAAAGTGCACAAAATGAAGATAAAGTGCCTCTTTCCAGCCTGACAAAAGCCATTCCTTTGCAGAATGGTAGCTGCAGCGAAAGTAAATAAATGAATGGACAGCAATCACAGCCTAGTTGATGAAACTGTTCAATTAAAGCACAGGCATTTACATGGTGTAATTTCCCTAAATTGCCAATGAGCCCCTTTAGACACAACCAGTGTTCAAATTGATTTCAGCATTGATTTTGGCTGAAGCTGATAAATTTCTGCTTGTTAGTTAAAGTAATTTTGCAGAAGACTTTGTACTGCAGTATTGAAGTGTTCATTTAGCTGATGGTTAAAAGAGGAGTTATTTACAGAGGCCTCTACTGTTGTTCTGAGATGGGACAATTCCCCAATCATCTTTTACTTTTAATTTTTTAGGCTTCACTATACCAATCAATAGGTGATTGAAACTGATTAAAACTTATCCAACCATCTGCCTATGGCAGTTTAATTAGAAGCTGGATGATTCTTAAATTAAAGTTGTCGTATTTTCATTGCATAGCCGTCTTCCAGATGAGTAAGGGAATAACAGTATAAAAACTTCAAAGTTTGGCTTTGTTAGAGTATCACACACATGTTAAATCACTCACTGGCTATTCCTAATGCAACTCAAAAATGTATTAAAAGGCTTTGGGAGATTAGAAGGAAAAATATGCTTGTTAGCCAGGATATTTTTGTTTTCAGGAAGGGGTAGCCTGTAGCATTTGTGAAAGCTCAGCTCCTTGTGATGTGCACCTTGTTGCATAATTAAGATGAACGTTTGAGCTTAGTTTTCAATACATAATGCAAGGTGCAAGTGATTACCATGATATCCTGTCCATTTCCTCCCTGAGCACCATCAGCTTTGAATATTTTTTGTTCTGTTTTGGGGTCTTAAGATTAAAGTTAATCTGTGAGGAATGAAAAACAAGTATTTTCACCTAAGTCCATGTTGACTTTTCAATGGTGTTGTGGACAGGATTGTAGAAGAGAGGCTTTTGTCATCTGTCCCCATCCCTCGAAGCGTCACCATAGTCATTTTATCTACTGTGGGACAGTTTCTTGAGTTTTTAATGGAAATGGGTTAATATTTCTGTCATAGGGGACATATTACATCTGGTACTACAGGGAAGAAGGGAATAAATGGCTCACTTTTCAGAGGTGCATTTACTCTTTGACCCACTAGGGTACTATTTAGTGTTCTAGAAGAGGTAATTTAGTAAATTGTACCCCAGTGGCCTGAAAAACTTAATGCAACTCTGAAAAGTGAGCCATTCAATCGATTTTCCCTATTGCTTTTTAAAACTCAACACTGGCCACATCCATAGAGCCTTGCAATAGAGGATCTAGAAGCAGCTTGTCCATGTTCACACGAGGCTTGTTGGGATGTGCACTGGATTTGGCTTCAACAAACCCAAGTCTGCTGCCCTTCTAATGCTTACAAGACAGGAATCACGAGCATTAGCCTCACCAACCCTCGCATTCCTTGTCTATCAAGCAGGAATAACATCTACCTGGGAAATCTTTGTGTAAGGCAGATAGCTTCCCTGTAGGAAAATATTTTATAAGCTAAGAACAGTGGAATATTAAGGACTAATAGAAGGAGGTTTTCTGAAGTAGCCATTATTCGTGTCTGATTTTAGAATGTGACCTATTGTTAACTTTCCAAGGAACGGTGAGCAGAGCTCACCTACAATCAAGCTATTATTTCAGGAGAGAGTTTACTAGCCTTTTAGTTCCTAGGGTAGTCCTGTTTTCCTCACATACATTACCTAACTACTCCATTTCTTTCTTTCTCATCACTGGGCTTTCTATCTCTTGCCTGATTTGCCCATTACATTTCCTTTAGAGCCTTTGATTGAGAGATCACTATCACTGTGGCTTCCTTGATCTAGGAGGTATTCAGGCCATATATTAAAAGACATTACTCTAGCTAATGTGGGAGTGTTATAGGCTTGAACCAGGTTGTATCAACTTAAGGGAGAAATATGGAGGCAGGGATGACCACGTTAACTTTGAGACAGGTGTAAGAGTGAAAAGGGGCCTATAATCTCAGTAAATGGGGAGAAGAGAGGATAAAGTGTGGGTCTGTACTCACTTTTTTCTGACTGAAAATGTTTCTAACCCAGTTAAGTTTTCCATATCGTATGTTAGGTTGATTTATGAGCCCCGAGTACAATCAGTACTTTGAAATTAATATCTGCACCCTAATAACATGTTTGATTTGATACATAAGCATTCTGGAGGGCTCTATTGCTTAACCACAGATTATTTTGCAATCAGTAGTCAGGCATCTGTGATGGATTTTTAGGCAGAAAGAAGGTTGGCATAGACCACTGTTTGAACTAGTACCGTTTACATAAAAGCTTCTTTTTGCAACTGTTTACTTTGGATTTTCTGTTTTAACAGGTAGAGCCTGGCTAATGTGTTTGTCTATTATGGAATCAACAACTGTCGGTGTTGATTTCCTTGAAACTATTCTAATTTTTTTTCTGTGGATGGCTATGGCTATTTCAGTATGTGACAGCACTCCTCAAAATTCCAGAGCCTGTTAGTCTTAAACACGTTATTAAAATCTGCCTCCAAAGAACCTACCAAATAAAGAAATCTCTAAAAGGAATACGCAGTAAATCCAGTTTTTCATTAGCTAGTTTACATTTTGCTACTGAAGACATTGCCTTAAAAGAAGACATCCAGAAGGTTTTAAAATTAAGATATTGAAAGATTTTTGTTTTGTGTTTGTGTATATTCACATACATTTATGCACTTTACCTTATTTGTCAAAGAAGTGTGGACTTGTGACTTCAGAATTATCCAGCCTTATATTCTTTTGGAATAATGAGATGCAGTCAAATCTCAGGTTTCTGTTTTAAGAAGGAAACTCAGAAGTCTCATGTAGCTTTCTCCTCACCAGGTGTATATAGCCCTCTCCTTTGTTTTTGTTTTCTTTTGTGGCAATGCTACAAAGTCTTTGAAATGGAAAAACTTGTAAGTTAGAGAAAATCTTCATTTTTTTTTTTCCAAATTTACATGAAGCACAGCTTCAAGTTTTTGGTAACTAAATAAAATGTCATATAAAGAATGAAATAGCATCTGTAAGAATGGAAGCTGACGATCCTCATATCTGCTTTAATGAACGGCTGACTTTTGTAAGGAAATATATTTAATAATTGAATCTGCTAATGAGAGTTAAGAGTTGCATAGGTAACTAAAGTAGACAGCTAACCAGAAATCTTATTTTTTGCAATGGCTTTTGTCTCCTCCCAATCAAACATTTTGTCATAATGAATCAGATCTCAAAGAGCTTTCCCTTTTGTCTCATCTAGACTCTGCTTCTGCCCTGCCTCTGGTGGACCTTCTGGAGACCTTTAGGGTATTTAGAGACTCAAAGATAGGGGAATTCAAGACAGTCCACCGGCTGTGAAATCATTGCCTGAAAAACAAAGAACTGATTTCTTCATTTGGGAAAGCCATTGCTATCTGTGCAGCAAGCTACGAACAACAAATGTGTTTATAATTTTTACTTATTTTTACATAGACCTGGTTTTCTTGTCTCCTGTCTACCCTGTAGAGGACACAGGGAGCACAATAAATATCACCTTCTTTTGTGCGTCTAAAGACCATTCTTTTGTAATGCTGTTTCTTAAGCCAGATCCTAACTACTGCTTTCACTGACTGATTTTCTTCAGCTTCCCATTCATATGGAGAATTTTCCAACAGTTATTTTTACATATGGCAATTATTTTATAATTTATAGTATTGTATAAATAATTCACAGAGTAATTGTTGTCCCTCTTCTCACTAACCTTTGAACTATGTTATGTGAGAAGCAGGACTTGACATCAAGGCGTTTAGTTCACGTGTGTCTTCTGAAAGAAATGCCCTTATCCTGTGGACAAGAGCTGTGGAAATACTGTTATTCCAGTGTCTCTGTTTCGCCATTGTGATTTAAAGTCTTTATATCCAATTACTTTTTTTTTTTTTTTTGGTACTGGGTATGGAACTCAGGTCTTTAAACTTGGAAGTGGAACCACTGAGCTAACTCCCTGTCCCTATATCCAATTACTCTAGAGGCCTTTTCTCCAAAGGTGGGGGCGGTTTCCTACTCATTTTGATGAATGTTTTGGTAATAAATTGACATTTAAAACATATCACATTGTCACACTGAAATCTGAAATATTTATAGTCAGATCATAGGTTGCCTTCCCTGCCTCACAATCACGAGACAAGCACAGATGCTCCCTATTATAGATTCTTCCTGCTCATTATTTAAAATAATTTTATTGGAATATGTTCAGAAGTTAATATGCAGAATAGCGCTATAGAAATTAAATGCCTGCTTTAACCGTATAAGATTGTACAAGCTTTATCAGAAAATATATTATCAGCTCTAGGTTATTTATTTTGCGAACAGGAGTCAGCTGGGATGGTTCATATTTTTTGATTCTCTTAGAATTTGAAATTCTAAGCATAAATAATTTCAGTAAACGTTGTGAAATACAGATGCAGATGATCTTATGCATGACACAAATTTGAGTAGGAGTCCAGATGTTGGAATGTGAATACAGGTTGTTTCTCCCTTATGTCCCGTGTGGATGTAGGACTTTTTAGTATTTTGTTTTAAAGTTTTCTTTATTTATAAAGATCTTCACAGAAATTACTTATTCTTTGTAGTGATATATCTTTTTTTTTTTTTTGCCTAATCTGAGAAGAAAATGTATCATACTCTGTGTTTGAGGTTAATTTTATTAGCAATGAACAAAATGAACGTTGACCCTGACCTTGAAATTTAGCATAGTAGAAAACACAGACTTCATAATAATAATAGATAGTAGAGTCTATAATGCAGTCAAGTATGTACCTGTGAATCTAAATAATAATATTGTAGAAAATATTAATTCATAAAGGAGTATGTGAAGTGTCCTAAGGCTATAAAGTAGTTGATGCCAATGGATAAATGCAATCTGGTTGGTCTAATTTCCACAGATCCTTTCTTAAATCCTACCTGTAGCATTCACAGTATCCTGAAGTGGACTCATCTCTGATCTATTACTGTGCATACTCTGTAGTGCAGGAGCACAAAGGTTGAATTGAGTTACACCCAGATTTGAATTCTGCATCTGTGATGCATGAACCTTTTTATCCTGAGGGAGTTTCTTAATACCCCAAGTCTGTTTCTGTCATCATCTATAAAATATGACTTATGATACATAGATCATAGAGAAGTTAAAATAATTTGGTAAACCCTTGGGAATTGTTAGCTCCCCCTTTTTTCCTTTCTCTTGATTCCTGACTACCCCATTTATTTATTAACTTAGAAGTAATATTTGACTGACTGTTGTATGACCAGTATGGTGGTATCACACACACACTGTCAAATGAAGTAGCTTCCGTCTCTGTGCTCATGGAGCTTAAAAGTATGGGTGATACCACCCAAGGCTGCAAGGTGAAGTTCCTGTTGGCATGAATAAATATGGCTCCAGTTCTGCCAGCATCATGGCTTGAAATTGTAGATTAAGCTTTCATGTTTCATAAATCCCTTCTGGTTAAATCTTCTGCATCTGATTCCCTGTCCCTCGTCTTAAGTTGCCCCCCAGCTAGGTGTTGGCGCCCCCACTTGCCCAGACTACTGTAACAGCTTTCTGGGTGTTCCTTGCTCTCTCTGTTTTTTCCTCCTTGCTCGTAATAGTGTGGTGATCTGCAACTCAGCTAATTATTTCAAAGTTAAGGACTGGGTTATGTAGCATCTCTGCCCTGTTGAAAAGCCCTCAGTGATTTTGTGTTGGCAGACAGTGAACTTTCACCAACAATAATAAAAACTTAAAGATGGCATCTCTATAGGGCTGAGAGAAAATTATCATTTCAGTTAAATATCATTCAAGAGGAAAGGGGGAGAGAGAATTGTGTGAATGTAGGAAAGGTAGCTGAAGGAGGGAAATTAATTACAACAAGAATATTTTAGGAAGAAAATAATGAATTCCAATTGAATCTAGAAAGGAATAAAATAAAAGAATGTTGACCATTTAGGTAAACCTGAATATATAAAACAATAATAGTAGTGATAATTTCATGACATCAAAATAAATTTAGATGAAAAGACTGGGTAAAATAATATATTAAGATGAGAAAGTTTGGCTGGAATTAAAGTATTACAAGATTTTTATATTGTTTGGGAAACAGGGTAGAAATAGCAATTAACTTTATATTTCATAAAGTCAGTTATCGCTTTGGCAAAAATATTGTGTGGGTAACAACTAAAAGACAGTGAAATAATGTATAACTTCAAAGCAGTTAGACAAAGTAAAGGGAGAATAATCTAGTGTACAGGGGTGGAGAGGTATAAAGTGAATGAGGTGGTAGAAATCAAAATACATCCATAATTATAATACATATAAATAGACTAATACTTACAGTTAATAGATTAGATTGATTTTTTAAAAATAATACAACTACATAATTTTAGACTGTTTTAGGCAAAACTTACCAACATAGTAAAATTGAAAGAAAGAGGATAGGGAAAAGATACCAGGCCAAAGCAAAACAAAACCGAACAACTTGTAAGAAAGCTTATATATTAATTTTAAAACAAAGTAAACTTCAAGGTAAAAAAGCATTATAGGGATTGATAAGATTATTCTGCAGTGATGGCGAACCTTTTAGAGCTTTCAGTGGTAACAAATAGTCTGCAGTGGCACGCGTGCTATAGTTTCACCACCACTGGACTACTGCATGGTAATAGAAGAAAAAGAGACTGTGAATACATAAAAGCCCTAAACTTCTATGTAGCAAATAATATAACCTAAGAAATGTAACACAAGCTGGGGACTTAGCTCAGTGGCGCTGCGCCTGCCTCACAAATGCAAGGTCCTGAGTTCGATCCCTGGTGTCAAAAAAGAAGAAAAACACAAAAATTGTAGAATTACACAGAAATGTGTTAAACCCATAGAATGGGAGAATGTGTCTCAGCTGTCAACACACTGATTGATCAGACAGAAATTAGGAAGTGTAAGCATCAGCAATCTGGTCTAATGATCAGATGTACAATTTGCTTCCGTTAAATTGAGACTACACCCTTTTCAGGAAAGAATGTTAATTTTGCGCTGCCTGCCTTGCAAGGGCAAGGACCCAAGTTTGATCCCCAGTACCAAAAAAATTTTTTTTTAATTAAAAAAATATATATACTCATCTCAAATCTATAGCATACAAATCACTTTTCCTGATAATAGCATAAATTAATTTAGAAATCAGTAGTAATAAGTTAATCATTTCCATATATTTGGAAATTAAATAACTTATGAGTCATATTGTCTTAAGGGGAAAAAATTTACAAGTAAAAAAACACTACATATGAAAATACTACATATTACTTATGAAAGCATCCAAGTCATGAAGAAGAAAATTTTATATACATTCATTGTATAAGAATAACCAGATAGGGCCGGGATTTAGCTCAGTGGCGCTGTGCTTGCTTCACAAGTGCAAGGCCCTGAGTTTGATCCCCGATCTGGAAAAAAATTTTAAAAAAAGAGAATAACCAAAAAGAAATTGGCTTAGCACATAACTCCAGTTACAGAAGGGAGGACAGGAGATAAAATAGGAAAAAATACTAAAGAAAAGTTAATGAAGTAAAAAGTCAAGACACAGTCAACAAAACCAAAAG
Organism: Fukomys damarensis; assembly: GCF_012274545.1. Lineage (NCBI taxonomy): Eukaryota > Metazoa > Chordata > Mammalia > Rodentia > Bathyergidae > Fukomys > Fukomys damarensis. The sequence continues at coordinate 18,749,939 of NW_022900937.1, forward strand.
CTGGTTCTTTGCAAAAGCTGATCAAATGGAGAGAAGATATAAACAACAAAATTAGAAATAAAAAAGTAAAGATAATTCTACACAGCATAGATTTTAAAAGTAATTAGAAAAGCCAAGTATTGTGGTGCACACCTGAAATTCTAGTACTCTGGGAGGCTGAAGCAGGAGGATTGCAAGTTCTGCCCAGCCTGGGCAACTGAGCAATTCAGTGAGACTCTGTCTCAAAATTTAAAAATGAAAAAGAGCTGGGAATGTAGATTAGTATGCAGTCCCTGGGTTCTATCCCCAGTACTACTAAGAAATATAAACAAAATTTTAAAAAATAAGATGCAATGAATAACTTTATGACTATAAATTTGAAAATAGACAAAATAAGCAGAAAAAACAAAACTGTCTTAAAATAGATCTAAAGCAATTAAGAAATTCATTAATTCAACAAATACTTACAAAAATCTTGCCTGACATGATTTTAGACACTGGAAATACAGCAGAAAATGACAACCAAAAAGCTCCAAAAGTAATGGAGCAAGCCAAGTAGACAGCAGAGAGAGAATGGTCCAGGTCTCCAGAGTAGGTGCAAAGGCCTTGAGACAGGAGTGCATTTAGTGCAGAGGGGTTATTAGTGACAAGGGGGATTGGCAGAGGCAGAGATCAGTAGAGTAAGCAGGGGCCAGATCGTGAAATGATGATAACGACCTCTGATTTCATAGTTAGAAGGTTAACCACGGAAGGGGGTGGTGATGATGACATCTGCTCATGAGGGCGTAGAATTAATTAAATGTCTGTGGAGTTTCTTTGTAAAATGCTATATTAAAGTGACTTTTTAATGTAAGTGTAGAGCACCTACCATGGGCTGGCTCTTGTGCTAACCATGCAGAATAGAAAGATAGGGCCAGGGATTTAGCTCAGTGGTTCTGCTGCCTGCCTCGCAAGCGCAAGGATCCAAGTTCGATTCATGGTACCACACAAAAAAACAGACAGTTAAGACACGGCCATACTCAACATCCACTATGGGTCACCACCACATGAATAATTTTCTCTAGTGTGGCAGGGGCTGTAATAGAGCAACTGAGGTCTGAAAAATAAGGAAGATCTCAAAAATTTATTTTTCAGTGTCTATAAGGATGCACATAAAAGGGAGGTAGGTGAGTGTTTTAGGATAGGTTATATTTTTCTGTTTGTTAAGCCACAGAGAATGAAGCATTGGCTTTCTCAGTTAGCAGCAATGATCATCAGGAGTGTTTCTGCTGAGCTGAACCCTGAATCCACAGGGCACTTACCACAACTACCAGTGGTGTGAGTAGCTAATGGTTGTGGGCAAGACATAGATGGGGAATATAGAATTTGGATCCGGTATAGTGATAGCATTTCAGCTGTTTTAATTCTGTTTCCATAGTTAACAGTTTGTTAAATGTTCACACAGCCTGACCCTTATGCATAAAAATTTCTTGTTCTTTTAGTCTGTCTGAAAAACTAAGGTTTTACTCTTAGAATGCTCAGCTCCTCTGAACCTCCCAGCTTCCTAGGGAACGGACGCTTACTGAGGGCCCCGGCCTAACCTGTTTTCTCTCACTGAACCCCTACACGCCTGTCCCTCTCCTACTGCAGACCTGCCACAGCCGAGGCAGGGTCCCACTCCCCTGTGAAGAGGTGGCGCAGCTGGTACCAGAAACAGGCAGTGTCTGGGAAGCCCACACCCTTCGCTCTCCTGCCTCCCAGGATAGATTGGCAGTAACTGCAAGATGCTTCCTTGCCTGGAGAGACTTGACTGTGATGGTCCTTACCTTGATTAAAATAATGTACACTTTGGTGCATTTTGAATTGTGTGCTTCTCTGCCCTAGAATACAGTTAAGAAAACTCACACAACAATACATATAGTTCCTTTAAATACTAACGAGCTTATTTTGCCATAGTTCCAATTTTGGCTTTGCCACTGACCAGAATTTTAACCTGGTTTTTGGTTGTAAAAGAATGGAATCAAATGCAACAATTCTGTACTCCCTACCAGCTCAATAAACTCTTCAATGCTGTGTCAGGATTAAAGATTGTTACCACCTTCTTTGTTCAGTCATCTAGAACCTATTGTTTCAGAGGAAAAGGGGAAGTTAAAAGGCTGGAGATGTATCTTAGTGGTACAGTGCTTGCTGCAGGGCCCTGGACTCTATCCCCAGAAGGAAAAAAAGTGTGGGAAGTAGTTTGTTCTCTTATGCCATTCTTTTTGTTATTTTATATATTCAAAGATTCATACCAGGCCACTAGCTGTTGCCATCCTAAAGTGTACATATGTGTTCGATTTTAAAGGCTGGGACTGTTCCCAGAAGCCTGTGCTGGTCACAAACAAAACGGATCACTCAGGGATAAGCACTAAAAATATCTCATAAGAATGCTTCCTCCACACACTCTTTGGAACAGGTAATTACTGTGGCAACAACAAACTAATTTGAAGTGTTAGCTGTTAATTAAAACATTGCGGAGGTGTACAGTTGTCTTTTGGTGTAACCAGAGCCTGCATTCAAACTTCATTAATCACTTTCCAGTTAATGTGTTGAGGAAGGTCGAGACCATTGAGATGCAGTAACCAATTGAGGTGCAGTGTCCCAGGATCCGTGCAAGTAAACAAACTCCTTTTCTCCAGGTAGAATGCCTTTTGCAAAGTGAGGGGACATACCCGACTCATGCCTGGCATTGCCTTTGTCATCCGCTTCTCCCCGATGATTAAATGTTAAACTGGTACTGTCATTGCACTGTAAACCAAGCCACCCAGCATCTTTATTGCTCGAAATTCAACCCAAACTTCCATGGATGAATTAGCGTGCGTCATAATTAAATCATCAAGCTCCCCTTTTAATTCACTTGGAAATAAGAGACCTTTCTTTTGGAAAAGAGATCGGTTTTCTTGACAAGCTAATTAAGTTGTGAAACTGTCCACTACAGTATATGTATTAGACTGCTAATCATTTCCTTATCTCTGCAGCTGGTCTCAGAAGTCGAGATGTTACTTGTGCAAAGTAACAACAACAACATTGCTCTTTTTACAACTTTCAAATCCTTTTGTATTCATTTAATTATTTGTCATCATATTTCACTTGTTGGTTAGTGATTCTAATGCACAATATTTTAAAAAGTTGAAAAATCTGTGATGTACCAGGAAAAATAATATATAAGTATTAAAATCTTACATTATATTACCTATAATAACATGGAATAAATTTATTAAGGTCTTCAAGTCACATTTCAAATTGTATAGTCCAACAAGTCCTCTGTCAGATGTTGAGAAAGATATGGCATAAATTTTTATATTCCCATTTATTACATGAGTTTAGATGTATCATGACCTAAAATATAGCTTTGCATTGTAAAAGTCTGATATTAACATAGATAGCAAAGTAATAATTTGTTCTGAAACAAATATACTTTATTCAAAGTATATATTTAATTGATTAAAGTTTATAGATGATATATATTACCGAAGTTCTTATTTGGAAAAGATCTTTAGATATTTTCATGGATAAAACAATTGCTTAGTAAATAGTTTTCACCTAGTTTTTATATTCTTGCTATTCTCTTAAATGAGCTGTCTCTGCATTTCTTTACAGTTGACTCACACAATGAAAACTGTTTGCTTTAACAAACATAATTGGCTTAACATCTGTCCAGTTAAATAGGAAAAGCAGAATGAATAAATTCTTATAACATTCATATACGTGGATAAGTACAAACATAAATATATGTCTTCCTAGTCTGGCCTATAGACTCTTATTATTTCTGTAAGTCAGTCACTCTTAAAACATTGGGTGGCAATTGTTCAACTCTATGAATTTACTAAAAATCATTGAATTGTACCCTTAAAACAAGTGAACATTTGTCATATGCAAATTATACTTCAGTGGAGCTGTCAAAACATTTGACAGAACAACCAAATATTTTTGTCAAAACAGCAAGATGGTGCTTTGACTTTGGTAATAGTGGAATGAGTATTTGTGTTTTAAGAAACAAGCTGTTTTGGGTTCTGGAAAATATATTTTGCCAGAAAGCAGGTGAGGACTAGAAATTCCTGGGGTGCTGATTTTTCTGCCCCTCCCATTCTCTCACCCACTTCCCATCCTCCCCAACCCCGTTCCAGGAATTGAACTCAGGACCTTGCACTTATGAGGAAAGCAAGGTGCCATTGAGCTCCCCTTCCCATCTTGACCTTGCCTTGATGAAAGAAAGACCATTCTGATCTGGGTTAATATATGAAGTCCTCAGCTGTATCTGATTCCTTGAGCCTGCCTCTCTATTTAAGGAAAAGATGAATGACATATTTGAGCCTTATAACTATGATTTATTAGTTACAGTAGAATATGAAATTACATTGTAAGCCGTAGCTACTTCTATGTGTTTTGTGATCATTTTGATGAAATATAGTAATATAGTTTATCTGTATATGTAATTGAAAGAAACACAAATAAAACCTCCCATTTTGCATGCCTCTGATGGTGTTTAGAATGGAACTGTAGAACCCCCCACACACACATACACGCATACACTTACACACACAAAATGACAGTTCCAGAGGATCTGGAGCCAGAAACTCGGGTTTCATGTTTAGTTTTGACACTATTCACTTTACAAGTTGAGCCTCGGAGTTCTCATCTATAACAGGAGTATATTAATAACCAGCATTACCTGGGAGGGTTATTTTAAGGTAACGTATAATGAGTCACTTTGTAAGCCATTAAGCTCCATAGAAATGTAAATCACTAATCCAATGTGATTAGCATTCTTTGAAAGTACCATGTATGTCTCCAGTTGCTGCAGAAATGTTTGGATTGCCACTTAATGTCCTTACCCATTTTATAGGATGTTTAATGATCTCAAGTAACTTTGCTGTTTTTTCTTCCTGTAGAGCATATCATGTCCCAAGTGGGAAAATATTAGCTGTAAAGGTAAGTACTGGACTCATTTTATGAAATTCTTGATGCTCACTGCTTTCTTTTCCCCTCTTAGCTTGAGTCAGAGAACACCAGTGCAGTGGTTTAAGGTTCAGATGGTAGGGAGAGGAAGCTGTGGCTCTGTTGTGATATTCAGGCACCTCGAAGTATTTTAAGTATTACAAACTCGGTGTTGTAGTTATTTGCATCAGTAGTTCTTCTCATCAAGAAGAATTATACCAGCCACAGAAGGTTGGATATCAATGCAGTCCTGATGCTCAGAACCTTAGTAGAATCACATTTCTTTATCTGCCACAGCCTGTAAACTGCTGTGTCCTGTTAGAAACTTCCCTTCAATGTAGCTATATGATACTTTCTGTTTTCATACTCATGGCTGTGGTCTTGAATCAGCCTCATGTTATGTCCTACTCAGACTTTTGAGATAGCTTCTGTACTTTCAGTCTTTTTCTTCTCCCATGAACCTTTTACTTTGCCACAGACTTGAGAAGTTGGCTCACAGATCTGACTGTAACTCTTGCCCCACCCCATCCCCACCTGTGAATGTCGAAAAGCTCAAGATGTCTGCCTCGCTTCCACACTTCCCAGTAGAGTCAAGCTGCACATAATTCAGGGGTGGTCCAGGCAGTTCCCTGCAAGTTCCCTCACTTGTCACCATCTTGCTCATAATCCATGCCCCATCTCTGCCATGCTCCCAAGCTCCCAGTTCTGCCGAGCACTTTGGATTTACCCTCTGCCATTGGCTGTTGGCACCATGTCTTGCTATCATTTTAGATCTCAGACTGTCTTAAATTACACCTCGGACTGAGCCCTCTGCGACCTTAAGTCTTAACTCCACAGAACCCTGCTGTCAGCACCAAGCTCTTACTAACAAACTAGTCAGGCCCTCTGCAGATTTGGCCCTCACTGCCCTGACCAACATGTTCTCTGCTTTACCGGTCAGTTATATCCTGTCATGCCCTTATCTCTGGGCTCTGGGCCTTTAGTAATGTAAACTTTTATTTTAGGGATGACTTTTATATGCCGGGTATTACAGTAATAATTTTAATCCTTAAAACGACAAAGCAATTCTGTTAGAGATTTGAGGAAACTGAGAGTCAGAAAGCTGAGTTGTACACAGTCACAGAGTTGGAAAAGAAAAGGTTAGGAGTTAAATGAAGTCCACCAAATCCAAAACTCATGTCTTCTCCTAGACTGAGCAACTTTATACAACTTCCTACCATTGTTCATTCTTTTGTTTTCCACCTGTCCTTTAAAGGTCCATCTCTAAGACACCTTCATAGCTGTTCATAGTGAGAAATGGGTCTCTTTTCCCTAACAGCTGCATCATTTATCTTTCTGCCTCTTTTGTCTTTTTAAGAAAACTTAATAAGAATGACAGCAATTAAATTACAATTGGTTAGACCTTTTATTAAGGTTAAGCTGAATGTAAGGCTCGGCTCTTCTGAACATTTGTGCATTCCAGATTTCTTTTTCCTTATCACACTGAGTACAGCACATAGAATGTGTTACATGGCACCATCAGGTTTAGTTTAAGTTAAAATATAACTTGCATGGCTTGTGGTAAGAAGGTACCTCAGAACTCCCTCTTGGGATGTTTTCTTTGACTCTCCATCTGCACTATGTCCATAGAATTGCAGAATTAGAAGAGACCTTAGGGTCATCTGTTGTAACACCTACATTTTACAGATGAAGAAACTGAGGGCCAGAGAGTCCCAAGGGAGGCACTCTAGGACCTAGCTCCATCCCAGTCTTCCCCTGAGCACACAGAGTGCGGCATTCTTGGGCCTCTTTGACACTGGGTTGTCCTTTCTGTACCTCCTGAGCTCCCTTGTCATTGAAAGAACACCCTCAACTTGAGTATTATTTTCCTTTCAATTCACTTATTTGTTCCTTTGATACCAAAATCTTAGATTGATGCTGATGATCTATTTAAAGATAGTCATACCTGGATTATTTATTCTAAGAGGGAGGAGCACTACTGTAAATCATCATTTTAAATAAGTTCTGCTGTTATTTGGCCTTACCAAATAAATTTTTCATAATTTCATACATTTTGAATTACATTTAACGTAGGCTGCTATTAAAATTCTGTGCACTATTAGATCTGGCAAGGGGCCAACAGCTATTTCTGTAAAGGATTAAAGGCAATTTTTTAAAAAGGACATGCTTTGCAAGATAGCATTAGAGACTTTCATTAAATGAAAATAGTTGAGGTTTACAAATAGTCTTTAGGACCCCTGGCCATTAAGCTGGTCTTTAGAACAAGGATTGAATTGTACCCTTAATTCTGTAAAGTCACCTACGATATGCTCAAACTGAGTCAACAAGTGACTGAAGGGTAGATAGGATTATTGTGATTAAATGCTTCATTTAGACCTGAGCTTCTTTATAGTGAAGGCAAAAATCATGGGGCTTGTATAATAGTTATAAAGTAAGAAAAAGGCACATACCATTTCTTCAAAATAGGTAGCATTATTCATTAATTCTTTGAAGTTTATTTCATTTCCAAGTATTTGGAGGTTTTCCAGGTATTTTTCTGTTACTGATTTCTCATTTAATTCTGTTGTAGCCAAAGAACGTACTTAGTATAATTGGAGTTTAAAATACATTGAGGCTTATTTTGTGGCTCAAAATATGACCCATCTTAGTAAATGTCCCCTGTGAATCCCACATTAAAAGAAAGTGTGGTCCAAAGAACATAGAGGATGTTGGATAAATGTCAATTAGATCAAGTTATCTGATAATGGTGATCAGATATTCTATATCTTTGCTGATATTTCTTGGTACGTGTTCTGTTCATTTTTGAAAGAGGTATATTGAATTCCTCAGCAATAATTTAGCTTTGTTTATTTTTTCCATGCAGTTCTATCATTTTCTGCTTTCTGCATTTTGTAAATGTGTGAGTCGGTGCACATGAATCTATGGCACAGGTGCCGCAGTGGGCTGTGTCATTAGTGAAAGCTCTAAGAGTCGCTATCACCGATGCAGGGTTTTTATGTCCTCTAGATGAATTGGCCTTTTTTATGATTAGGAAGTATGTCATATGAAGTGACCCTCTTCATCCATGGTAATATTCTTTCCCTTGAAATCCATATTGTCTGACGTCACTATAGTCATTCCAGCTGTATTTTAACTAGTATTGTCCTTTATTGTCAACTTTATTGTCTCTTTCTCTTTGAAGTGAATTTGTTGTAGCCAGCATATACTTTGGTCTCACTCACTAATCCAGTCTGATGATCTCTGCTGTTGAACTGGGTTGTTGGGACCATTTACATTTCATGTAATTACTGATGTGGTTGAATTCAGATCTGTCATTTTGCTTTGTGTTTTCAGTTTGTTCTGTCTGTATGCCTGCTACCCTATCCCTGTTTTTAGTGGGTGTTCCAGACTTTATTGTATACCTTTTTATCATACTCTTCCTATGTAATTACATTATCTACTATCTGTAATCTAAGAACCTTACCTTTTTTTGTTTCCCTCATCCTGCCCTTGTGTTTTTTCCATACATTTTACTTCTGTGTCTTAAACTCCAAGATGCACTGTTACTACTTTCGCTTTAGATATCTATCTTTTAAAGACATATAAAAGTAAGAAAATATGTGACTTACCCATGTATTTACCAATTCCAATGCTTTTCACTTTTTTGTGTGACTTTGATTTCCATCTGCTATTCTCCTGTCTGAGAGACTTCTTTTTTTCTACATTTCTTGTAATGCACATCTCTTGGTAATGAGTTCTTTCAGCCTTTGTATGTTAGGAAAATTGTGTCTTTCACTTCCATTTTTGGAAGGTATTTTTATTTTCACTAGATACAGAATTCTAGGTTGACTCGTTTTATTTTAGATTTTAAAGGTTTCGCTGTGTTCATACTTTCCAGCCTGAAGCTTACCGTTATTTTAAGTCTTTGTTTCTCTGTGCGTTGCCCTGGCTTCTTTGGCTACTTTTAATAAAGTTGTTTTTTTTTTTCTTTATCATTAGTCTTAAGCAGTTTGATTATGGAGAACTTTGTTAGAATTTTTTGTGATTCTTATACTTGGGGTCTTTTGAGATTCTTAGATCTGTGGGTTTTTAGCTTTTATCTAATGTACAAAAATTTAACCATTATTTCTTTTAGTATCAATTTTCTACCTTTTGGAACTTTGATTGCATATTTATTGACTCTTTTGGAATTATCCCGCAGTACAGTGATGCAGTGTTGTTTGTTCTAGTTTTTTTGTTTTGTTTTGTTTTTCTGTAGTTCATTCTGGATAATTTCTTTTCCTGTGTCTTCAAGTTCATTGGTCTTTTCTGCTTCATTGTCTAATGTGCTGTTACTCTTGTCCATTGTATTTTTTTATTTTAGACAGTGGCCTTTTTATCTCTATACCTTTGACAGGCCTTTTTTTTTATATCTTTCATATCTCTTCTTGACATGGTCATTATTTCCCCTGCCATCTTGAATGTATGGAATATAGTTACGGTAACTAAACCAATGGCCATTTCTACTAATTTATGTTATGTTTGTTATTCTTGGATCCATTTTGACTAATCTCTTCTCTCTTATTTTGAATCATAATTTTTATTGTGTGCCAGTCACATAGGATACGTACTAGGTATTTTTTCATTCCTTTGAATATTCTGGAGCTTTGTTCTGAGATACTGTTTAGTGACTTTGAAGTAATTTGATGCTTTTAAGACTTGCTTTTAAGTTTATTAGACAGGACCAGCGTAGCGATTCATCTGGAACTTTCCCCTTCGACTACAGCAGTTCTCTTTTGGAGAGTTTTCCTAGCATCTTGGGAATTACCATGTTTTCCACCTTGGCTGATGAGAACACAAACTCTTTGTGCCCACTGTGGTTCTGGAGAGTGAGTGTTTCCTCTGGTCCCCTGGCCTGAGGTAATTTCCCGACATTGACATCCATGTGCTGTTCAGACTCCCGAAGTCTCTGTGCTTATCCCTGTAGCTGCCATGGTTTGCCCAGACTTCTGGTTCTGCCGTCTCATCCATAGGAAAAGCTGAGTTCACTGGGTTCCTCTTCCTGCCCTGTGTCTAAAAGCTCCCTCCAGTCTGTCAGTAAGCTGGGCAGCTGCAGGGCCCCTCTCATCTGTTTTGTTTTTTTTTGTCTGTTAAGCTATTCTGGCTCATGTCCAATGTCAGGGAGCCTGGTGACTTTTCTGTGTTTTGTGGGTTTTTTAAAACTTTTACCTCTTCCCTTATCATTAGAACACCTTCATTCTTACCTCCAAATGCTTGTTTTTGTTGACCAGCTTTTGAACTCTTCTTTCAGTAAATAGAAATTCCACTTATTGCTGGTTTATACCATATTAGGTACTTTAAGTCCAGGTGTGGTGGCGCATACCTGTAATCCCAGCACTTGGGAGGCTGAGGCAGGAGGATTGCCACAAGTTCGAGGCCAGCCTGAACTATTTAGCAAGACCCTGTCTCAAAAAAATAAAAAGTATTTTATATACATTTTCCTCATTTAATACTAACAACACCTTTTGTTACTATGATTGATCCCTATTTAACAGATCCCTAGTAAGAGATTACTATTACTGATCCCTATTAAACCAGAGTCATAGAAAAGTTAAATAATTTGCCCAGGGTCCCAAAGCTGAGTAGTGGGGTCCAGGATTTAGACCAAGGCAGTCTTATTTCAAGGGCTCTTAGCCCCAAGCCTTCACTACTCACCTCCCTCAGATTTATCTCCCCAAAGCATAATTCTAGTTGCATCCCTTCCCTTCTCCAGAGTCTTCAAAGGCTCCATGTTACACCACCAACATCATCCAATCTCTAGGCCATGGAGCTCAAGATCCTGCATAGTCTATCAGTCTACTCTTACAGCATTGTCTTCCACGTCCAGATCTTTAATTTGAACTTCTTGCCTTATCTGAACCTCGGTGCTGTCTCACTTCTTTGATTCACATAGTCTAGCTAACATGAGCACCTCCAGCCTTATGTCCAGCAGTCTAAATCCTCGCTACCTTTCTGCCCCCCACCACCAACTTGACCATTTCTGGATAAACACTGTCGTGTATGATGCATCTATCACTCACCTTTCTAGAATTCTCTGAATGTGACTCTTAAAGGTATTGGCATATCCTCATTTGCATTTTATGATTAGTATACATATACGTTTACCCTGTTAGATTGAAATCTCTTTGTAAGCAGGGATAAGATCTTCTTTTCTTCCTTTAGAGCTTTACATATAGGGCCTCTTATAGAGCACCACATGTAAGGAGTAAGTTTAGCACATAATTTGTTGATTGACTGGCTGAATGAATGCATTTTAATTCTTTTGTTCTTTAGTTTGTTCATTTATCTTCTGAAGTAACATCTCAAAAGCAGGTTTGGCTCATATACAAAATATCCCATGGTGTTCTTGGTATGGGCCATTGCTCTCACCCAGAATATTTCTTAGCTTTATATATATATATATATATATATTTTTTTTTTAAAGGGTGAAATGGAAGGTTAAGAGTTAGAAGTGCATTTGATCTTTTCCTGACCCTTCCCTGACTTTCGTGTGACTTCAAGCATGTCACTTGAACCTCTCAGTGAACCCAGCTGTGAAACTGGCTGCCTGGTGTCACCGAAGGATTGTAAGGAGTAGCAAATCACAGACCTTGTCCATGCAGAATCACCTGCAGGCTCTGATGCCTGCATAGGGTGAGGAGGGGAATCTAATTTCCTAAGCCGAGTAGTCAGTGGGACCCTCACTTTGAATGCCTTTGGGAACAATTAGCTGAGAGTCCTTGAAAATCTGTTACTTTTCTGTTCTCTAATTTTATTCTCTAATTCCTGTAATTTTTTGTATTTTTAACTGTTCCTGGTCTTTAGACTGAAAAGTGTATTGTACTGTTCATGTTTTTAGACTTCAGTGGTGAGAAGGTGTCATTTCAGATATTTTAAAAAGAAACGAGTTTTGGGAAAAATAAAAGGATCTTGAATTTTTATTTTATACCATAGTATTAAGAAAATTTTCTGCTTCAAAGAGAATATTTTGAAAATGATGCTAATCACACTTTAAAGCTAACTATTTGGTAATGACCTGTGCAACCCGTGAAACATGTTTCTAAATAGCTGTTTGTTTGCTTGTTTGTGTGGTGTAGGTTAGCAAGACAGTTGCAAATAAGTAGAACAGAAAACAAATTTAGAAACTGTTAGCTATCATACAGACAGAACCTTTTTATATCATTAATGTATTCTATAAAATCTTTCCAATAGTAATGCATGGAGGATTTAATAGATTTCCCAGTATTATTTGTTTTCTAACTGGGAGAAATCCATCTAAAAGGAAATTTCTTGTAGCATGTGCTGATTATCATTCTTTGACTGCTTTGGGGTTTCTGCTGCTTTTAAACTAGCATTTAAATGGACCATTTGATTAATCATTTGTATACTGACTGTAATCCTCCCAAATTTCCTTTCTGAGTTGTACATACTGTAAAAGACAATTATGTCACCACAGATTAAATAAGTGAATTAAAACAGAATAGCGGCTTAATTTGACCTGTGATTTTGCTCTCCTTCCCTTTAGTGGCGCGTGTGCCACTCCAGCAAATAAATGAAGTCATCCATGACAGCTCGTGATGAATTGCCGTATTTATACTGTATATTTTAATAGCCTCACACTAATTTAAATTGAGCACAGAGTAAATTATAATTCAGTCACTTGACTGCTTGTATTTAACTTGACAACTCATCCTTATTTGTCCTGGAGGTGTAGTGGAGAGCAAGGGAAATGCACTCAGGTATTTCAGTTTCTCACTTAACCCTTTCTCCAGGAAATGCTTTATATTCAGATTCTTGCCAGTTTAAAGCATTTAGTGCTTCCTGAGGAGAAAATAAACACCGAAGACTTGGGTAGTCCATACTTTCCTTGTACTTGAAAAAGAAAATGAGCATTTGCTATGCTTTTTCTCTGTTGCCTTCAAAGAAAGAATTGGCCTTGTTTATTTTTAGCAGCTGTAAAGCTCACTCACAAGAATGCCCAAGGGAAGGGGAATTAACCTTCCACCCAAAGTGCCAAGTCTCCCAGAAAATAAAGAGCATTTGAGTAGAGTTATTTTGAGGTAGATTCTACTTTCCCTCTCAAGTTCCCAGAAATTACTTTATTCACTTTTCCATCATTATGGAATCTTCACCTTTCTGGACTATAGCAAATACCAAGGATGATCAGGACCAATTAGAATACAACGCATTAACTCCACAAACACAGTATTCCTTGTTCCATTTTAGATCCGTGTGGCACTTTTATTTGTTATGGTGTTTTTGCCTTTTGTTTTAAATGTAGTTGTAGAATTTAAACAAGCCATTTCCTTTGTGTCTAGTGAGAGCTTATGGTTGTAAGGAGCGCGTTAATTAAATTCCACATCACTTAATGGGCACTACTGTGAGTAAAACTTGTGCTGGGTGCCGGAGAAATAGATGTACAGTATATGCAAGACTCAGTCCTTGCCCTTAAGGGGCTCTCTGTGTTCCCTCAGCCTGTAATTTTCAGGCAATGAGGGATACATTCTAGAGGCAGAATGTGATAAAGAGAAATAGAAATGGTCAAAACTGAGTTGAATTCTGATGGAGGGTTTTGAGATGAGCTTTATTGAGGTGGTGAGGCCTTCGATCTGGGTCTTACTGGTCAAACAGATTTTATACCCAGTGACTGTTGACTAGAAGTCCAGAATGCCCACAGTGCATATGCCAACCAGGAGCACTCATCTGGGCTCACATAAGCAGTGGGTTTGAGGTGGGATGATCTGGAGTGTGGGAGAATGCCTTAAAGGTCTTGCCAGAGATTTAGCCTTATTTTAGGCAGTGGCCACCCAATTAAGGGAATGCTAGGGTCTCATTGGGTTAATTCCAAGGTGTTGGCTAACCATATGGAATCTTCTCATTTCTAGGGTGGTTGCCCAGAGATCCAGTAGATCTTAGTAGTCTTATTTCTTAACATGGCATAAATGGCATTTATGAATCCTTAAATAAGTGGTTCTTAACCTTATGGGTTAGAAAGTCCTTGGGGAGCCTTTATAAATACTAAGATATGTGCCCTACCCATTGTTCTGGGACCAGGCTTTTTAAGCCCTGGGGATTTTTTAAGTGCTGTAGGTAAAAGAAAGAAAGAAAGAAAGAAAGAAAGTGCTGTAGGTAACTAATTGTAAGGTCAGAGTTGAAAAGCACTGCTTTCAGGTCAATAATAATTTCATTTCTTTGAGCAGAGTTTTTCAGGGTAGAAGATTCACTGTATTTGACATAGTAGTATTTTATGACATAGAATTGCAAGAACATTAGATGAATTTATTTTGTTGGTAAGTTTTATACAGGAACAAAATGTAAGTGAATATAGTTGGCAAATGACTATTGATCGAGAGAGGTGTTTAAATGTTTCTTGGCAGTTTTGTGTTACACTTACAATCTAGTTTAGTGAGAGCTTTTATAAATAACCCTAAAGCAAACTCTTGATAGAAATTGGTGCTGCCTTTTTTTTTACCTTCCCTTCCCTCAAATGGATGTCAGTACTAAAAATGTGTTTTCAAATTGTCCTTTTCTTTCCTTGCTCGGTCGCAGCGTACAATTCCTGATTTATGCTTTTTCTCCACTATGATCACATGTATTCTTCATTTGTAATACAAAATGTAAATCGGTGTTGTGTGGGCTGATAATCTTGCATGTTGCTCTACCTAGAAATGTCTAGAGTCAGAAACACTGACACAACTCTTAAAAATTGCCTTCCACCTATTATTTCCTCAGTGTCTTTTTAAAGTAAAAAAAACGTTTCCCTTGAGTTGGTTCCACTGAAGTGCTTAGTAAATTTTCAACAGTTGATCCAGTTTTTTAAAAAAATAGGTGCTTGAAATAAACTACAGTCTAGTCTCTGTGAGATTATAAATTTGTTACATTTCTGTGTTACAAACCCAGCTCAGTGGCTGATATTCTAAGGAAAACCATTAAGCACCTGGAAGTGTTGGAAAGAACAAGGGACATTCGCCAGAGGGACCCAGCCCTGTCATACATGGCTCCCTGAAAAGAAATCTTGGTGTCTTCCTCCCCAAAATGAAGAAGTTAGGTGAAATGAGGTCCCCCCTCCAAGCTACAAAAGGCTGTAAAAATATTAGCAAAGAAACATTACCCACAGGGGAGAAAGTAAAAAGATGACATATTTTAAAAACTCTTATCTATCTCAAAACTAAAAACCCCATTTTAATGTTCTTACCATCCTGGCTGCTTATTACCTAGTGTCTAAATCACATGACAGTTCTTTTTTTAATGGTTTGAGGGTCACTTGTATCTTCCCCTTCTGAAAATAACCAATATAGCTAAAATAGGGTGCGTAAATTAAGAGTGTTATAACTTAACTGACTTTTAAAGCCATTATTGCTGACCTTTGTGCCCTGGCTCTTTCCTTGGTCCCATCAATCACGTCTGTACCACCTCCCCCATACAAAGGCCCAGGCCAAGGTGCACGCTGTTTGTGTTCCTGGGGATACAGTGGGGGAAGGGAAGGGGACAAATGAAGGAAGCGCCAGTTTTTGGTTATTACATTTCATAATGATTATAACTACATTTCACGTGAAGGTGGGTAAATGTTTTAACATTAATACCTTTCTATATTTAGGTTATACTACTAGATATTACACTGGAACTTCAGAAGCAAATTATGTCGGAATTGGAAATTCTTTACAAGGTAATTTTTTTCCTGGTCCTCTTTTACTTGTAAAACATGCCTGTGGTGTTGACTTGCAGGTTTTTAACTACTACTTTTCTCATTTTTGTTACAGTGTGATTCATCATATATCATAGGATTTTATGGGGCATTTTTTGTAGAAAATAGGATTTCTATATGTACAGAATTCATGGATGGTGAGTGTTCCTTTCAACAGTGTCTTAAAAATGATTTTGGAGGGGTGTGCTTTTAAACCTGTTTTGATGTCAAATAGAATTAAAATGATTAAAATATACTAATAATGGCTCCTTTATACTCTAAAAAAATCCTCTTAAGTGTTAGTGGTTCCTAGTGTGAAATATTTGTAACGAAGCTATGATTTCAAGAATATAATTTCATTTACTTTTATTGAAAATTTAAATAGAACAGATTAAATGCTAGTCTAATTGGTGGTTTGATATTTGATTCTTATATGCAGTCTGTCTTTACTTCAAAACAGATGTTCTGTTCTTTTAATGTTTCAATAGCCAAAACAGATTTTCTTTTAAAGAAATCTATTAACCCAATGTCCTGTGTCTTTTGGAAAGAAATCAGTTCCTAATTGCTAGATAAGAAATAGTTTTTCAACACAGCTGTTTGTCCAAGATATGTTTTGTTTGTTTTGGACTTTAGTCTTTTTCATTTATTTCTATTTTGGTACTTCTTTCTTGAACTAAAAATTGTGTGGGAATAAGATTTCTGGGTATCTTGCCAGTGAAATGATGTCATCATTATATTTTAAGTCTAACAGTCTTTAAATTTTACATGTTCAGTCAGTTTTCCAATGTCTATCCCATTGAAACTTAACATTTTTATACACGCACACACGCACAGCTCTTCCTGGGTTTTCTTAGTATCTTACTAAAGCAGTCAGTTCACACCCCATCACACTTTTAACGAATCAACATTGGTACCTTGATACTATAATAAGTGTATAATGTATTCTAAATTAGTTTTAGTAGATGTTAAGAATCTAAAATCTTAATATAGGTAGATAATGACAGTTGTGGAAACTATCTAGATAAAGTAGATTCATAGAAACAAAACAGGTTAACTCTTAAACTTTCATCATTCTTACTTGAAAATCTTCAATTTTTCAATTACATTAAAATGTTTTTATTAAGATACAATTCAAATACCATAAAATGGCCCTTTTAACATACACAATTTTAGTGGTTTGAATCATCATCATTATCTAATTTTGAAACATTTTTACTATTTCCTGAAAGAAAACTCCTACCTTTGGTAAGACCCTCATTAGTGCCCTTCCCCTGAATGCCTGGAAATCACTGATGTCCTTTATGCCTCTGTGGATTTACCTATTCTGAACATGTCATATGAATGCAGTCCTATAACATGTGGCCTCCGTCTCTGGCTTCTTTCACTTAGTGTAATGTATTCAAGGGTCATCCATGTTATACTTTTTTCTTCTGTATCACTGAGTAATATTCATTGCATAGCTGTGTAATGTTTTGCTTATCCTTGCAGTAATTGATGGTCATTTGGGATGTTTTCACTTTATGCCCAATTATGAATAATACTACCATGTACATTTGTATGCAAGTTGTGTGTATCAGTTCTCTTGGATTTATACACACAAATAGAACTGCTAGGTCTTATGATAACTCTGTTTAACTTTTTGAGGAACTACTAAACTGTTTTGTTCGATTCCAAAATATATCAGCAATATATGAGGATTCTGTTCTCTACCTGTCTTTGTCAACACTTCTTATATATCTTATTGTAAAAAAAAAATGGTATCTCATTTTGGTTTTGATTTAGATTTCCCTAAGAACCAATAACGTTGACCACCTTTTGATGTTCCTACTGACCATTTGTATATCTTCCTTTGAGGGGTGTTTGCCTAAATTTTCCTTTCTTTTTTTTTTTTCTGCCCCAGTATGGGGGATTGAACCCAGGGCCTTCATACTGAGCTATATCTCCAGCCCTTTTTTAGATTCATATTTTGAGACACGGTCTTGCTAAGTTGTTCAGGCTGGGATTGAATTTACAATCCTTCTGCTTCAGCTCTTAGAGTGCTGATATTACAGGTTTGTGCCGCCATGCTCAGCTTCCTGTGTGTGTGTGTGTGTGTGTGTGTGTGTGTGTGTGTGTCTATCTATATATAGTTGTTGTTTGTTTTGTTTTTTTTTTTGTACCAGGGATCAAACACAAGTCCTTGAGCTTGCGAGGCAGTCACCAGAACCACTGAGCTAAATCCATGGCCCCTTTGTCTATATTTTTAATAGGTTATTGGCATTTTTATTGTTGGCTTATAAGAGCACTTTATATATTCTAGATACTGGACTTTTTTTTTTTTTTTTTTTGGTACCGGGATTGAACTTGGGTCCTTGCACTTGCAAGGCAGGCCACCGAACCACTGAGCTAAATCCTTGGCTGGACTCTTATTAGATACAGGATTTGCAAATTTTTTCCCATTCTGTGAATTTTTTTGCTTTTTTAAACATGTGCTTTGAAGTACAATTTTTTTTTTTGTACCAGGGATCAAACTCAGGACCTTGCACTTAGAGGGTTGGCGTGGTGCCACTGAGCTAAATCCCCGGCCCTACAAATGTATCTAAACGTGATAAAATTCAATTTATCTACATTTTTGGTTGCTTATGCTTTAGATGTTGTATATAAGAAACTATTAAATTCATCATCACAAAAATTTATACCTGTTTTCTTCTAGCAATTTCTTCTATAATTTTAGCTTTTTAAGTCATTGATCCATTTTGAGTAAATATTTATTTGTTTAATTTTATTGGTTTATATGGTTTAAGGTAGGGGTCCCAGTACATTCCTTTGTACATGGATAAACATTTATCCCTACACCATTTGTTTAAAAGATTATTTTCTCTTTTGAAGTTTTGCAGCACCCTTGTTGAAAATTAATTGACCATAAAATGTATTTCTGTACTTTCATTCTATTCCATTGATCTTTTTGTCTCTTTATGTCAGAACTACACTGTACTTGACTATTCTAAACTATTGTTTCATAGTACATTTTGAAATTGAGAAGTATGAGTGTTATAGCTGTTCTTTTTCAAGAATATTTTGGCTGGCTGGGGATGTAGCTCAGCAGCGCATTACCTTCGTGGCAAGCACAAGATCCTGAGTTCAATCCCTGGTACCAAAAAACAGAAAACAAAGCAAAAAAAGAATGTTTGGGCCATTACTAGGTACCTTACATTTCCACATGAGTTTAAAATCAGCTTATCAAGTTCTCTGGAAAAGCCACCTGGGATTTTTATAGGAGTATTTTGTGTTTGAGCTGGGTGTAGTGGTACATGGCTGTAATCCCAGCATCCTGGGAACCTGAGGCAGGAGGATCACAAGTTCATGCCCAGACTGGTCAACTTAGTGACATAGTGAGACTCTGTCTCGAACAAGAAATTTAAAAGGGGCTGGTGATGTATCTCAGTAGGAAGGCTCTGGTTTCAATCCTCAATCCCACAAAAAATATATGTTTGCATATATTATAGGTATACATACATTGTATATTATACATATGAATATATATACATACATATGCACACATATATTCTGTTCAATTTTCTTTACTCTTTCAGTGCTGTACTCATTAAATTTATTTCTAAATTTGTTCATTTGTTCATTGTGGTGCTAGAAATTACACTGGACTGCATCCTCAGCCATTTTATTTTTGGGTCAGAGTGCTGGGATTACAGGAATGGGCCATCACACCCACCTTATTCCTAAGTATTTTTTAAAGATACTGTAAATTGAATTATTTTCTTAATTTTATTTTTGATGATTTACTGCTATGTATAGAAATATAATTGACTTTTGCCACCACATCTGGCATATGCAATTCTTTTTATATATTCTGATTCAGTTTACTAGTATTTTCTCTGTGTGTGTGTGTGTGTGTGTGTTTGTGTATGTGTGTGTATTTGTGAGATTTGCTTGGGATCCAGCCCAAGGTCTGGTGCATGCTAAGCACTGTAGTTCTTGAGAATACTTGCATTCACATTCATATGGTCTGCATGTCATTTTCTTAAAATTAGGATAATATTCCATCTAAGTTATCTAATTTGTTGGCATACAGTTGTTCCTACTATTCCCTTATACTACTTTCTGTAAAATTGGTAGTCATATTCTCATTTTCATTCCAGATTTTATGGTAAACTGAAGGAACTTGAATCTTTTTTCTTCTTGGTTAGTGTAGCTCAAGAAATGCTACTTTAGGTGCATTCTAAAAGTTTTGCAGTATTATGTTTCTGGTTTCTCACAAAGGAAATTCCTAGTGGTTTCCTTTTGACCTGCTTTTATTTAGGGCTGTGTCATGTAATTTTCACATATTTGTAAATTTTTCATATTGTTGATTTCTAATATTTCATTGTGGTTGGAAGACATACTTTACATGACTGTAGTCATTTTAAATTTGTTGAGACTTGTCTTATTCCCTGACATGTGGTCTGTCATGGAGAGTATTCTGTGTGTACTTGAGAAGAATGTGTTCTGCTGTGGTTGGATAGAGTGTTCTTTCAGTATATATTGGGTCTGGTTGGTTTGAAATGCTTTTCAGTTACCTTATCCTCATTATTGTTTGCATAGTTTTATTCCTTTTTTGAAAGTTGAATATTTAAGTCTCCAAATAATATTTTTGAGTTGTCCCTTTCTTCTCTGCATGTTTATGCTTTACATATTTTGGCTGTATTAATTGGTAACATATTAAGTTTATAATTGTTATAGCTTTGTGATGGATTGACCCTTTTATTATTTAAAAATATTTCTTTTATCCTACTGATATATTTGAGAAAAACTATTTTATCTGACATTATTACAGTTTAATTATTGTTTGTGTGGTATATCTTATTTTTGTCACTTATATCCAACTTATTTGGTCCTTTGCACTGAGTCTATTCTTCTAATACCTTATTTAATCAGAGTGCTTAAATCATGTTCTGTTGATATAATTACAGACAAGGTAAGATTTATATCTGCTACCAGGCATAGTGGTGTAATCCCAGCACTTGAGAACCTGAGGCAGGAGGATCGCTGTGAGTTTGAGACCAGCCTGGGCTACATAGTGAGTTCCAGGTCAACTTCAACTACATAGTGAGACCCTATCTCAAAAAAAAAAAAACAAAAAAGATTTATATCTGCTATTTTACTATCTTTTTAAATTTTTCTATGTCTTTTGTGTTCCTAAATCCCTCTATTACTACCTTCTTTGAAGCTAAATATTTTCTAATGTATCATTTAAATTCCCATGTGGTACCTATAATCCCAGTACTTGGGAGATTGGCTGAAGCCAGAGGATCACTCTGAATTTGAGGCCAGCCTGGGCTACATGATGAGTTCAGCAGGGGCAGCCTGGACTAAAAGCAAAACCTTGTCTCAAAACATATATATATATATATATATATACACATATACATACATACATACATACACACGCAGACAGACATACATAAAATAAAAATTCCCATGTGGCTTCTTTTACTGTACCTTTTGAGTTATATTCTTAGTGGTTGCCCTAGGGCTTATAATTAACACCTTAACCTACAACACTTTAGTTCAGATTAATACCAGCTTCATGTAACTGTATAGATGTTCCTCAGCTATGATAAGGTTATATTCCAATAAATAGATTTAAAATATCATAGAATTCTTTTCATGAACCTAACTTGCTGAATAAAATAGCTTAGTGACACATTATGCTGTAGAGTTATTGGTTGTTTGCCCATGCGACCATGTGGCTGATTAAAAGCTGCAGCTCACTACTTTTGGCCAGTTTCAATCTGACGTTCCTTCAGTCTGAGTTCATTTTATCTTTTTTAGAATGGGTCAGCCAGTGATTAATTCTTCCATTTTTCTTTATCTGAGAATGTCTTAATTTCTCCTTCATATGTTTGCTGAGTTACTGCTTCATAGTTTTGCTGAGTGTAGAATTCTTGGTTGGCCATCTTTCTCTGTCAGCCACAGTGGTACTTTGGTGCATGAACTTAATTTGTTCTGTGATTTTGGAAAAGATGGCCATGCTTGTGTTTATGTGGGAAAGATGGCTGCTGTCGTGTTTGTCACTCGATATAGAATTGGCAAACTGACACAAAATTTTGCCAAATGCTTCTGTTTGTGTACCAAATTGTTTGGAAATAAAAGTGTTTGTGAACCAAGGCACCACTGTACTTGGATATGTATGTCCTTGTACCGCCTCTGATCTCCATGGTTTCTGATGAATAATCAGCTGTTGATCTTTTTGAAGTGTGCTTGTAATTGACATATTGATTCACTTGCTGTCTTCAAGATTCTCTTTTTGTTCTAGGCTAGGAATAGTTTTATAATGGTGTGTCTAGGTGTGAATTTCTTTAAGTTTGCCCTATGTGGATGTTAGCGCTTTGGGGATGTATAGATTAATGTTTTTTCATCAAATTTGGGGAAGTTTTTACCATTATCTCTTCAAACGTTTTTACTGTCCCCTTTCCCCTCTCAGATCTCCCATTATACCTGTGTTGGTGTGCTTGTGCCACAAGTCTCTGAGGATGTGTTCCTTTTTATGTATTCCTCTTGTTGCCTCTGTCAGACTGGATAATCTCAACTGTCGTATTCTCACATCCCTTGATTCTCCCTTCTGTCTTCTCAAACATCCTGTTAACCCTCTGTGCATTTTTTTATTTGAGTTATTTCTCTTGTCAGCTTTAGAATTCTATTTGGTCATATATGATTTCTCTTTATTTGGAGAGACATCAGCCTCATACTTTTTCTATACATGATCTCTTCTAGTTATTTGGATATGTTAATTGGATGCTAGTACAGAGATTTTTGTTCATATACAGAGAAACATACAACAAACATTCACAACTATGTACCATCCTCCAACTGTCTTGTCTTCTCTCTACCTCACATTGTGATCAGATTTCTAAATAACTTTCTCCCCAACCATAGTATTACTCCTTTTGGGTAGATTCTCATTATCTACTTTACTTCTACCTCACGGTGTAATTTGTTCTGGATATTTAGAAGTCTGAGGCTAACAAGAAATATACAGTATGCTTTCAGAGATGAAAGTCCAGTTAAAATATGAAGCAAGGTAGGTAGTACAATATAAACTGGCCAGGAATGGCTTTTTTACACAAGTGGGTTGTAGCAGAGACCTTAATGTCAGTGAGTTAGCTCAGCGAAAGCCATGCAAAAGATCTTTGAGGCAGAAGGAGTAACAAGTATAAATGCTCCAAGGTAGAAGCAAGTTCAATGTAATCTAAAGAGCTGTGATTACTAATGATTAGACCTCAGGCTGGACAGGAGGCCAGAGGAGTAGACAGGAGCATGCTTGTGTGGGATTCTTAGATTATGATAAGGAAGTTGAGTTACATCTAATTTTATTAGGAACTATCAAGTTTTAGCAGGGGAGCGTGATGTGTTATACCTTCTCATTTAGTCAAAACTAATCCATTCAGAAACACTCAAATAGTGCATGTTTGTGGCTCCTGATTTCAGTGTTTTGACATTAGTAGCAAACGTGGTCATTTTAAAGCAGATATTGGGGCTAACGTGTCAGAAATGTTGCTTCTGGTTTATTTACTATTTTGTATTTACCCTCTGTACAAGGTACTACTTTATATTTTAGCCCCTGTGTTAGGATAAGCACAGAACTTTTGACGAACTTACATGAAGTTAATGCCCTAATTCATCATCACATGTGTGTAGTTGTCTGGCAGTGAGCATGAGTTTGGGGGTTGTTTGTTTGTTTATTTGTTTGTTTTTTGTACCTGGGATCAAACTCAGGACCTTAACCTTGTGAGGCAGGCATAGATAGCACCACTGAGCTAAATCCATGGAGAGCGTGGACTTTTGCTAATCCACTAGCAGCCTTTCTCTTGGTTGCCATAATGGATGGTGGCATGCAGTGAAATGACAGCTCATGAGTGGCACATGGCCAGGGGACAGTGCCTGGCCACAGAGAGTAAACCAGTGACCCTGGAGTCATGAGCGTACAGTGGCCCCAAACCCATGGAGCCATGTATGAATACTTTGAATACCAACATCTCATTTACTTTCTGTTATTATGTGTCATTTGGTAGTGGTATCACATTACATGGAGACTTTTTAAGCTTTTGTAAAGTTTACATATGATTCTAAAGCTGTGCAGTATTATTGGTAAAGCTTTTAGATCTTTGCATTTGGGGAAATTAAAAGTATTAGGTCTTCTGTGAGCTCTGCCATAGATTGAGGCTTGACTTTAGCTATCATACTCATTTCTCTGGGACTTAGTTTCTCCCATCTGTCAAATAAGGTGTCTTAGTCACTTTCCCATCTCTGAGACACAATACCCCACACAACTTAAAGGCAGAGAGGTTTGTTTTGGCTTTTAGAGGATTCGGTCTATAGTCAGCTGGTTCCAAGGCAGGAAGGGCATGGTGAAAGGGTTTGGTGAAAGAAGCTAATCCCATCATGGTAGCCAGGAAGCAGAGAGCAAAGGGAGAAGCCAGGCGGGAACTACAACCTTTGAGGTCAGGCCCCAGTGAAGCACCTCTCCCTACCAAGCCGCACTCTCACAGCACATGCAGCAATGGATTCTCGGGTGGATTAATCCACTGATGAGGAAAATACTCCCTTTATCTAATCACTTTCTACACACATGAGAATTGGGAGAAACATTTTAGATCCAAGTCCAAACATAAGGTGAGTGGACTCATACTGATGTCCCTTCCAGCACTAATATTTGGTGATTGGGTAACTCTAAGAGTTACCTTATTTGGGTAAACCTGTAGGATAGAAATGATGGTAAGATGAGTAAAAATTAAACAGAAACCCTCTGACATTTTTAGCCTGATGAGTTACTGAACTGCACAAAGAGTTTAATGGGAACTCTTATTTCCGGATGTCCATACCATAACATTTTTTTTCACTTCTGACATTTTTTTTCCTCTCTTTTTTTTTTCTTGAGTTTGTTGGTACATTTTAGGTGTACAGTACAGTTACATTCATCATTGGGATCTTGTACCTTTACATGACAGGTCTTGGTTCTCATTGTTTTCCCTTTGTCTGTGTCCTCCCTTCACCCTCTCCTCCCCTCCCTGTTTTCACTTCTGCCATTTATCTCTAATGAGTATGAAAGGGACAGCTGACAACACAGAACCAGGCACATGAAGATTTATCCTATGGATGAAGGTGGGATCCAACTGGATTAAAGCAGTGTTTATAAGGGAACTGCCTCAAATTGGGGCTGCTTTTTTGTATTATTCTAGTGGTAATGACAGAAAGGTAATAGTTGGCTTTTTGGTTCAGCCTGTTAAAACCATTGTTTAGCTAGGTAAACCCTGATTTATACCCTATGTAAAAATAAATCTCCTCTTAGGACTTCTTACCAGAGTACATGTGGATGGGCTTACACCTTGTACTTTTGAGCACAAGCCATTCACTGGATTGGTCCAGTAAGCTGCCCTTGTTACTCTTCCAAGTACCATGTAAAGCGTGATCTTGAGCTCATTCATCCTTGCAGCTGCCCATTCATCTGAAAGATTAATGAGAATATGCACTTTGCTTTTCATGCCACATTTTTACTTTTGCTGCATCTATAGTAAAAATTCCATTTTAGTACCTAAGGGATGGTTCATCTCATTGACTATATGTCTTTTTCTCATGGTTTTCCCAGTAGCACCCAGAGCTGAAGCATAAGTTTTGGTTACATCCTGGTTTTCCAACTTTTTGTCAGAATCTAGAAACTATAAACAAAATTTATCTAAAACAGTGATCTTTTTTCCTCTTACCTGCTTTAAACAAGACAAAGCTAGTAACTTCGTATATTTTGTGTGTTCAATATTCTACATTGAAACTTTTGATTAAAAATTTTTTTCTCTGATGTACAGTTTTACAAAAATGTGATATAAAAATATATCCACAAAACACACTTGACTATATTTCAAAAGAATGGCATACTTCGCTGCATTAAGCATTCAGATAAGCCATCCAGTAGTAAAGTGATAAATGGAAGTTTTAGCCTTTGATCAGAAAAAATTTCTTCTCACATATCCTTGATAGTTTCTTTATAGAACTGAAAAACTGAATGCATTTGACTCTTAAAGGAAAGTTTATTACATACTGTTTTCAGTGGCTCTCATCATATTATTGAAGAAAGTAATGGTTCTTTGCATAAACTATATCCCTGAAATTCATATGCCATTTACATAAGATTAAAAATTTAATAAGCATACCCAAGTGTGTACTTCCAAATGAATACTAGTTCCTTGAAAATAGTCACCTAGGAAACTTCAGTTGTTTCAGTGATGCTGTTGTTGCCACAAATGGTTTGTGGTTCCTTCTTTGAAACTGTCTCAGAGTAACCATACCTAGTTGGTTAAATTTGTGATAATTTTAACTTGTGCATTTATTCATTTGACATATTTATTAAGCACCTCCTGTATTATCCACCAGTTTTGCTAATTTCGAAATTGATGAACATGAAAAACAAACAAAAATGGTTCCTGCTTTCATTATGTTCCCAATCTAGTGTTTTTTAATTTTTTGGAAAAGCGAAGAATCATTTAAGAAGGGTTTTAATAAACACCATTTTAAAGAAAAATACATTATGATACAATGAGATTGGGATTTCTTTTTTACCTCATAAAATGGTGTTCAAAGTGTTATCAAAGATAATTTTCAACCCAAAACCAAGATAGTATCTTGAGAATAGATTTTTTTTCTTGTCTTGATACATAATTTGAAGAGCTGCATTCATTGAGATAAATGTTATTTTGCTTTATAAGTTTTTAGGTGTATTTTAAGCCTAATATCTACCAGCTTTTGTTTGGTTAAAGTGAACATTCTAAGTTAGGGCCCTAATTTACATTTGAACAAAAAGGCACATGAGACACAACAAATGTGGCTGTTACATTGACTTTATGGGTTTGTGTATGTATAATTTTCAGTGAAATGCAGATTCTGACCAGCCCTGACTAGTTTCCTTTCATTTTTTTTTCATTCTGTGACTGACTATACACTTGGAATAAAAGGAAGTAGCTAGTTATACTTCATCTGGAGGTCTGATTATATCCGTAAATATGAATAAAACCCCATTTTGTCTAACCTCTAATGCATGTTGTAAGATGAGTAAAAATGTATTTTGTTAGTAAATACACAAAGGAAAAGCCCAGTCTGCTTTTCTTTGTAGTAACACAACTTTTGTGTCTACAGGGGGATCTTTGGATGTATATAGGAAAATTCCAGAACATGTCCTTGGAAGAATTGCAGTAGCAGTAAGTATATGATTTCAGTACTAGGAAATTTGGCTTATTTAATCCTTCTAGTTATGCCTATTCTTATATCCTTACGATTTTTTTAAATTTTATTTTTTCTTTTTTTAATCCTAATTGGCTATCAGGTCCTTCCTACCTTTCTTGCGCTTTCATCATTTTATCTTTTCTTCTTTGCATAGACCCCTAACCTAGTCACATGCCATGTGTTAGGCCTGGCAGTCATCTGACCTGTTGTAGTATCATGTGTGCAGGGACCTAAGTAGTCAAATTGACCAGTAGAATTTCCAACTTCTTCAAAAATAAAAATAGTCTTTTGGACATTTTATCGATCTCAATATGTGACTAGAAAATATTTTTAAAACCTAAAATAAGAATAGGGATTTAGCTGAGTGGCACCACGCCTTCCTGGCAAGTGCAAGGTCCTGAGTTTGTCCCCGGTACCAGCAAAAAAACAAAAAAAAAAAGCCCATGGGCTATAAAAAGCCTAAAATAAAATTAAAATCATTTATGAAAAATACTACTTTGCTTTCAGAGATCTCTGTAGTTTTCTGATGTTCTATAACTTATTTAATCAGTCACTTCTAGGAAATTATTCCCTTTGTGATGAAAAGCAATTTTCCACCTCTTATATTCATTAATAAACTGGTGAAATGTATCAGCTAAACTAACATTACTATTTAAGTTTCAGATTTTATATGTGGAGTAATGTGGACTAAGCAGCGTCTCTGAGAAATTATGGGATGGTATAACAGTAAACAATTGCTAAACTAAAGGCACCCTGATAGCTTAAGTGGTTTAATACAGAACAAAGTGGTATTACCATGTACCATTTAATTAAATGGCTGATTTTCACATTCATTATACATCAAACTGACAACTCAAACTCTTTAATCCAACATGGACACTTATTTAGGCTTAGTTCCCTGTAATTCACAGCTTTCCTTTTTTCTTTCTAATTATTAGTGTGAACTGCCCAGGGTGATGAGAACTTTCTTTTCTGATGCTCTACATGTGTAGGTAGATTAATCTGAAATTTGAGCACTTAGATCACATTTTAGATGAAAATAAAAATGTTTCATTTCTTCTTCTAATCTCAGAGGGGAATGAATGCTTTGTGACTTTTGGCAGTTCTAGGCTCTAGAGTTTAATAACACAGATAATAAAGGGCAAAAAAAGACAAAGATACCAAAGAAAATGTATACAAGTTCTGTATACTCAATTATCTATTGAACTGGGCAAAAAAATAGAAATCTGTCTTCTCAAATAGAGGAGGGTGTTCTCCCTGGACGTCATAAATCTCGCTTCCTTCTTGATAGGGCATCCAGACAAGGCCACTGGTCCTTTTATTTCCACCAGTGTGAGAAGACTAAAGTTAGTGCAGTCAGCAGAAAAAATAATCCTGCTTTCAATACAGGGCTTGCCTGTTGGGTAATTCGAAAGATAACAAAAATTATTTCAGTGAAAGGCATTAAAAAAAATGCTCCTCCAAGTCATTGTTCACAGTTAGCCTTTTATTTTTTAAATTAGAGATTGGTCTTTTTTGTTGTTTTTCTAGCCTATGTCCAGTTTCTCTAGATTAAATGCCTTATTCTGTCATAGTAATGAAAGCTTCTTATGGCTGGAGCAGAAGAAATGCTTTTCGTAAATATGCCCTTCCGCCAGTTTTCGTAAACTCTGCTGGATCCTTGAGCATAAGTAATGCCTCCAAAGCATGTTTTTGTTTGTTTCTAATCTGAATAGGCTGCAAACTGGAATAATTCTTTGTTACAGCTGACAAATATCAGATTGGCACAAGGCTAATTACTCCCTGACACTGGGAGGATTGTACCAATCAAAGTGAGACTGGCAGATTGATGGGCTGAAGGTCATGGTTTATATAATATGTGTTCTCACAGCCTGACTGGGTTCCCAGTCTCCTTCTGTGTTCCAGAGACTTTCCCTTGAGTTCCCTTGGGGAGGCCAGAAAGCACATGAATATAGTTTTAGCTATTGCCAAGTTTAAAGCAAAAAAATCCAAAGGTGGAAAATAAATGCTGAGTATTTCCTGTGCCATTTACCATGACATACTTCTATACAAATATTATGTCATTTAGTCTTTACAGCAACTGTAAACTGGATTCTATGCAAAAGGAAGTTTAGAAAAATTCAATAACTTGCCCAATAACTGTCTAATTAATGCATCTGATTTGAACACAGGGCTGTCTGACTATAGATGCATTGTTCCTTTACTCTTGTTTCCCCAAAAGGCTTGAGAAAGAAAAATAAAATTGAGGAGGGATGAAAAGGAGAACTGGTTAAAAAAGAAAGAGGCTGGGCATGGTGGTACACGTTTGTAATCCCAGCACTCTGGGAGGCTAAGGCAGAAGAATGACAAGTTTAAGCCTAGACTGGGCAGCTCAGCAACTTAGCAAGACCCCATCTCAAAAAATAAATAAAATAAAAGCTGGGATGTTCAATCCCTAGTACCACCAAAAATTTTTTTAAATACATTTTAAAACTAAAAAAAAAGAAATATGAATGAGAGAATAATAGAGTAGCACAATTGCTTTAGATTTTTTATTGTTATTTATTTTTGCTGTTTTAAATTTTTTGTTCGTTTGTTTGTTTTGGTGCTAGGAATCAAATTCCCAGGGCCACACACATGCTAGGTAAGCACTGTACTACTGAGTTACAGTCCCAGCCCCCTTCAGATTCTTTTTTGGTAGAGGGTCTCACTGTGTTACCCAGGCTGGTCTTAGACTCCTGAGACTCAAGTGATCCTCCGGCCTTAGCCCCCTCCAGGCATGCATACCCTGGCCACACCCTGGCATTCAGTTTCTTTTCATATCGTACATTCATGTTTAGACAGCTCTTTCTCCCCAGACAAACTTTATTTTCTAGCTTCTAATAACCTGGCATGCAGAGCAGAGCAGTAGATACAAGGCTGACTCCAGAATGGACCTGCAGCCTGTAAGATGTGTTGTTTCACTTTTCTCATATAGAAGGTATGGGAAGGGAACAGTTTTCTTCCACAAAAATCTATATAAACTTTCCAATTTCAGCCTTCCAACTTGCTCCATGATTTTTATCTACTGTCCACTTGAATCTGATCTCCGAGAAAAAGGAATGCCTTTCTGCCTTTCCTGCCACTGAACACATTTTATGTTTCCTCTCATTTCCAAAGCAGTGACACTGTACACTATGTTTTGAGAGGTAATGTTGATTGAAGCTGTCCCTGAAAGGATGTGTGCTTGACATGTCAAGGAGCGAGTGATTGACAGCAGATCTGAGGACTTCTGTGTCAAGGCTTTGTCAAGTCATTATTGTGAAGCCTGGCCTGCTGAATACCCATAATAATACTCTAGATTTCCATGCACAGATTTCTAGCTCCCTTGTGCACTGATACGCATAGGCTTTAGAAGAAAACCTAGTCTTTTGTCAGTTGGAAGAATAGTAATTTTTGAATCTAACAAAATTTATAATTTTAGAAAACATAAAATCAGTACAGAATCTGCTTTGCTTTTTTTTTTAACCTGAATATGTTGGATTGCCCCCTCCTTGTGTGTTTTCTGATTTAATAGTATGCTCTCTGTAACAGGCAGATTTTATAGCATGCAATTAAATATCTAAGTTGAGACATTTAACCCAACTTGCTTGGCACTGAAAAGATCGTTTCTTACATGCTGAAGAAGGTGACCTCCTATTATTCAAAGAGAAAATAGTTTTCATTATTGATGTTATTTTTTATAAATACTTATAGAAATATTTTTATTCCTTTCCACGTTAAAATTGCCATTAATAATTTTTACTTTAAAAATATGTTTTAGTGCATATTTATACATGGTAATTATATGTATTTATGGGGTGCAGTATGACATTTCATTACATGTGTACACTGTGTAACATTGTATAATACATTTACTAATACTTTGTTTTTTATGTTTTATTGTTTGGAACATGTATTTTATTGTAGTGTCAATTGTTCCAAACTCTAGAAGAAATAATTTGCTATAAAAATTTATTCTGCTTTCTTAGAATAGATAAATATGTAATAAAATTGATTGTACTGTGTTGGCAAATCTTTCAGAACTACATTCTACTCCAGAAGAATTATTAAAATGTGTTAACCTCTGCTCAGCATTAAAGGATATAGATTTTTGTCTTCTAGATCTGTAATATTTGTAAATTTCTCTCAACATTTCAGTTTTTTTAACTATGGCTCTTAGTCTCTTTTGATCAGCTAAAACCTTTGTGTATTTAGTCACCATCCCTCTTTTCACCTCTTTTAAGATTTATACTCCACTCAGTCTTTGCATTATGATTGGTTTTCTTGGTCATATGGTTCTCACTCAACTTAAATTTTTTGTGATGGTGAGAACTTTTAAATTCTTGGAGTGAAATTTGAGTAATAATTGTTCATTCACTGTTTTCGGTATCTCATCAGTCTTGAAATTACAAGATCATATACAAGTGTGTAAGTGTATACAGGAACATTGGTTGTGAATAAAGTGTATGCATCTCCTTTCATAACACTTTTTTTTTTTTGGTACCAGGGATCCAACCTGGGATCTTGCACTTGCGAGGCAGGGGGCAGCACCACTGATCCAAATCTCTGGCCCATGACACTTTTTATATAAAGATTTTGAAATTTTTTTTTTTATTTTTGCAATACTGGGGCAAGCGCAGGGCCACATGGATGCTAGGCAAGTGCTTTACCACTAAGCTATAGTCCAAAGCTTGAGATTTTGAAAGTTTTTAGTAGCAGCCTTTGATTAAGTTTTCCATACACTTGTAAACTATATACTTAGGTTTTTTTCAGTTTCTATTTGGATTAATTATTCTTCAGAATATTAAAGCGAAAAACCCAAATATAATTCTCATTGATACCTCCTTGAGATGCACCTTTGATACTGTCTGTGGAGCTCTTCCACTTATGTAATTTGCAGCAGCCTACAATGATCATCTTGGTGTGTTTCATTCTTTCCAACCCCAGTAAATTTTAAAAATCGGGGGAGGGGCTTTTTATTTTGAAATTATTTTAAACTTAACAGAAAAGTTGTGAAAATAATACAAAAAATTCCACCAGAGGCTTCACTAAACACACACAACTAGTGCTTTCTTTTCCTCATGTCAACAGAATGCATTACTCAAGGCCCAGCACCTTGTGAACCCTTCTGACTACTGGTGGGAAAGTGGTTTCTGTTTCACTCACTGCCTCATTCGTGAGTTAACTCAAAGCTCTCTTGAAGCTATAGCTCGGTGGTCAAGTGTCTGCTTAGTGTGTTCAAGACGTAGGTTTGTAAACCCCAGTGCCAGAAAAAGGTAAAAAGGTTCCCCCTTGGTCATAAATAGTGTTTGTCTTTTTTTCCTGTCCCTCTCCTCTCGCCCATAGCACCATAAGAGTTCAGTGTGTCACCGTCCTGGTCCTTGTGCATGCACACACGTGCTCATTTCTTTTATTTGGCATGCCTCATCTTCAGGACATTCTAAGCTCCCAAGGAAGGAACTTGTATCTTTTCCATTCAGTGTCACCACGGAAGAGCGCGAAAATGGAAAATGCTCAGTAATTTCTTATTAGTTGAGAGTTTTAAGAGAAAATTTGTGGTTGATATGTTTACCTAGGAAGTTCCCTATAAAAACCATAATTGTACTGTTTTTTCTTTCATTCATTTAGGTTGTTAAAGGCCTTACCTATTTGTGGAGTCTAAAGATTTTACACAGAGGTATGTGCTGGGGTGTGGGCTCTGACTTAATTTGCCATGGGCCTGACTGAGGCTGTCTGGATACCTTGAATTTTAGAGTGAATAAATGATAGGACATTTAAGCCAGCTGATATATTTGATAGTCAGAAGGATGGTTACTTGTATAAATGTGAATTCGCTTGTTTTCTTTCTTCATATTTCCTGCTCTCTTATAGATTATAAACTTGGTTTTGTATTTTTGTCAATTTCACTTACCAAACCTGTAAAAAGATATTTCATAGTATTTGAAAAAGACAGGGGCCAGGGATTTAGCTCCGTGGTGCCACCACCTGCCTTGCAAGCACAAGGTCCTGAGTTCAATCCCCGGTACCAAAAAAAAAAGAAAAGAAAAGAAAAATACAGGACCCGTTTGTCTTACTTACCTCTTCAATTGTGGTACACAGCCTTCACCTTGTATACAATTTCACTCTTCCTTTTATTAATAGGCCAGACATCACACATTGTTTCTTAGGAAATTGTTTCTCAGACCTGCAAAGTGAAACTTTACATAAGGAATTGAGAAACAGTCTGAGAAAGCAGTCCCTGGGACATGTTGGAGAATAATCAGATAACTGTTGAATGCTGCAAAAGTAACCTCCCTTTGTTTTTTTAATGTTCCCAAGATGTCTGAATTCATTTAGAAGCAAATTATTAAGTGAGGAAGAGACTATTAGAAAATGTCGGGGCCTGATGCTACCACAGTACTATTTCACATCTGTTCATCCCGGCTTTCTGTACTTTTGGGGGATGCAGCAGCAAACAATTAAATGTGATTAAAGAAAAAAAATTTTAAAGGTATAAACTGTCAGAGGAAGAAAACTGATGTCTGCAACTGTAGTGTTATATCTGTCACCAAGGATTGTTTTCCTTTGTGGGTGGTTATAATATCCTAGTGATTCAATTTTCTTCTCAAATCCTTCCCATTTTAAAGAAGATATCTAGGTTTTGACAATTAAATCAGATATTATCATAATTTAGTTCTTGAAGGTGTTTATGTTGATAAAATGGAACCATAAGCCAATTTTTTCTTCTTTTTTTTTTTCGTTGGGTTTATTGGTACTTTTTAAGTATACAGTACAGTTACATTCATCATTGGAATCTTGTACCTTTACATGACAGATCTTGGTTCTCATTTTTTCCCTATACCTCTGCCCTCCCTTCACCCACTCCACACTCACCTATTTAAAGACTTTGTTGGGCCCAGGATTTGGCTCAGTGGTTCTGCTGCCTGCCTTGCAAGCGTAAGGGCTGGAGTTTGAGCCCCAGTACCAAAAAAAAAATAATAATAATAATAAAGTCTTTGTTTCCATTTTTTCCTTTTCTCATATTTTTTCTTTTCCCTTCTTTCCTTTCCCCTCCCCTTCCTACTTCCCCTACTCCTTTAGCCCTTTTCTTCCTATTTCACATTATCAATTATACAGTGTGAACCTTATTTACACTTTTAATTTTTCACACCAGAGAAACTATTCAGTATTTACACGTGTGTCCTATTTATTTCACTTGAGAGTATGTCCTCAGTATGTATCCATTTTCCTATAAATGACTCTATAGTTTCTCATTCTTTTTGGCTGAGTAGTACTCTGTTTTATAGAAAAACCACATCTTCCTTATCCAGTCTCCAATTCATGGGTAGTTGGGCTGTTTCCAAGTTTTAGCTATTACAAACTGCTGCTATAAACATGGGTGAGCATATATTGCTGTGATATAATTCTTTTAATTCTTTTGGAAAGATACCCAGCAGAGGGATAGCTGGGTCGAATGGCACCTCTAATCCTAGTTCTTTGAGGTATCTCCATATACTGATTTCCACAGTGGTTGCACCAGTCTGCACTCCCACCAACAATGGAGAAGGGGTTCTTTCTGGGGTAAGGTGGAATCTCAGTGTTGTTTCCATCTGCATCTCTTGAATGACCAGTGATGTTAAACATTTTTTCATGTATTTGTTTGCTGCTTTTACTTCTTTGTCTGAGAAATGTCTGTTCATTTCAGATGCCCATTTTTTAATCGAGTCTTTATATTTGGGGGGGCCTGATTTTTTTTAGTTCTTCATATATTCTAGATAATAGTCCTTTTCTGAGGAGCAGCTGGTAAAAATTTTTTCCCGCATTGTAGGTTGTCTCTTAGCTCTGTTGGTGGTTTCTTTTGCAGTGCAGAAGCTTTTAATAAGATGAGATCCCAGTTGTTGATTCTTTGTGCTAGTTCCCGTGCTACTCAGGATTTGTTCATAAAGTCTTCTATGCCAGTGTCTTCGAGAGTTCTGCCTAAATTATCTTCCAGCAAGTTTAGTGTTTCTCATTTAATATTTAGATCTTTAATCCATTTGGATTTTAGTTTAGGTTCTAGTTTTAAATTTTGGCAGGTTGAAATCCAGTTTTACCAACACCATTTATTAAAGAGGCTGTCTTTCCTCCACTGAGGATGGTTGGTTCCTTATTCAAAGATGAAGTAGCTGAGTACATATGGAGCTGTTTCTGAATCTTCCAATCTATTCCACTGATCTTCAGGTCTTTTTCTTTGCCAGTACCATGTTGTTTTTATCACAGACCCAATTTTTTTCTTTAAAGCATCTCTACTCTAGAGTTTGCTTAATGCAAAATGAAGGCGTGGGGAAAGTCAGCTGAATTGTGCTAGGATTACTTTCCCTGGGTATAAATAAGTCTGTAAACACTTCTGACACATCTGGTGCATCAGGATTAAAAGATGATACTATGTAACACGATGTGACTTACCTTGCTTGTTTTTATTCCCTTTACTTCTGCTTCTCCGTACCCACCAACCCACAGAGCGGTCGTAGCCGTTTTAACAGGGAGACAGTGATCGGTTCCCATCATTTCTTGGTTTTTATGGGTATCTGCAGCACAGTTCATTTGATGAAAGAACTACAGGAAGGTGTCAGTGCTCAGTAGCAAAGCCTTCATTCAAAGGACTGTGCCAGGAGGATGGGAGTCACGTTACAAGAGTGAGTCCTAGGACCGTCCTGTTTTCAGTATGCGGGACAATTCTGGCGTTTAATCATTTGGCTCTACCCATAACTGTCTATGAGGAAACTTAGTAGCACTGAGAACTCCAATGGATAGGAAGCTATGCCTTAGTTATTCTGAAATCATCTTGGCTTTTTCTCTTTTAAAGTGAGAAACCATGCTGACAAGTTGGTATGCCTTTAGTATCCCTGTATCTAAATTATTTGGTTTTAGTTTCACTCTGTGTTTGGAGGAAATAACTGAATTTTTCATTTGAAATGGGATCTTGATACACATGTTTCAAATAGATTTTTGTGGATCTGAAAATAAGTCTAGGGTCAGATTCCCAGAACCATTACTCTGCCCTCTGTGTAGGCATGGATGGTGGACCAGAAACTCACAGAGGACAGTAAGTCCTTTTATCTGCGCTGGCTGCAGCTAGCCTGGGAAAGTCTTCTTTAATCTGTGACCCGTGAGGGCTGTAGTGTCTTGGTTGATGGAGGACATGGGGGTTTCAAAGAGGATCCTGGGCCTCTACTTCTGTTTCCAGTCTTTTCTGGCCCACCCAGTTCCCACTGAGTACCCGCTGCATAAGGCTCCACCAGGTGTGGGAAGGTGTCTGAGGGGCTGCGTGAGGGCGTAGAGATTTCAGTCTCAAATGCCAGGGAATGAATGTGTGTCTGTACCTGTCTAGATCAGAGACTAATGAATCTCAGAGCAGACAGAGTAGTTCCCCATGTCACAGGTACTCAGCTGTAGAAATAAGTATGCTGTGCTAATACACCTCATGAAATACATTTACATAATTAGCTTTTGAGTTTCCTAGCTACTCATGGAAACTTTTACTTTCCAGATTTAAAAGTGTATGTTTTTATTGAAGAGCGGAAGAAGACAGGTGTCCCTGGAGACTTTTGTAAAGCATTGTAATGAGAAATTTACCCTTGATTGAGTACTTGTTAATTTAATATTTTCGAGGGGGTTTTGTCCATATTTAATAACTTGGATTCCATAAAAATAAGATTAAAGATCCCTCTTTACTTACCAAAAAGCTATTTAATTTTCTCCTTGATTAAAAAATTGTAGCTTTTTAGAGGAGTTCAATCAGGCAATTAAAGATCAGAGCTTTTAAGTTCAGTTAAGGCAATTAAATAGGTAATATACTTGTTTATACACTTTTGCTGTGTAAGCTTACTGCTGTACTTTCTTAAAAGCACATATACTCATTTTTGCTTCTTCTGATTGATGACGGGAATTCTAGCTGAATATGTGTCACATTGTCAAATCAAAGATGGGAGCCTGGCACAGGCTCTTTGAGAAGACAGACAGTGAAAAGAAGATGGTGAAAGAAAATCCTGAGTGATCTAAGCTTCTTCCTCTTTTGTCTTTGTCTAAGTACGTGTGTTCTCCTCTGATCATCATTTTCTAATGCTACCCCGTCCCTCCCCCCAAGAAAACAAAAAATGAAAAACAGGGTGGGAAAAGACAGCTTTATACTTAATACAAATTTTAAGAAAAATAAATAGAGATAAGTTCAGTTACCTGTATGAAAAGAGAACAAAATATTTCTCATGTCTAAATGGCCTTCTTAGAATGTAGAGGCCCTGTACGTTTTACTGTATAAAATATATGTATAGATAGTATATTGTGGAATTTATGAAACCCAGTTAATACCATCCACACAAAGTGTTGGGATCTGAACTCCTTTCCGTAGTGGATCCGCCAAGGGCTGTCAGGGTGCGGAGCAGTAAGTAACAAACCGCCTGTTCCTCAAGGCTTGTTAGTCTGCTCGCTTGCTTCAGTGTAATGCCTTATGTCAGCTGGAAATGGTTGTAAATTGCTATTCATAATACGTCATCAAATACTATATTCAATCAGCTGTTACTATTGTTTATTTTGCCCTTTTCAATATTTGATTGAGGTGATATTTGTGAGAATACTTTACAAATTTTCCAATGCTAATAACCTAGGTATGTTTTTACTGTATGAGTTAATTACTTCATCCTGTTCATAAGATCATTCCACACCCAAATCCAGCCAGAGAGTTTATTATACTTCATGTTTGTGGGTCAAAAAATCATGCAAATCTTTACAGTAAGGCAAAGGTAAGAGGACATCATGGCATAATTACTAAAAATGTTTGAAACATTAAGCACTGTGGAAAAGTTGCGTTTATCGGAAGGCACGTATGAGAGCCCTAGAAGCAGAACATGCACTGACTGCAGGTAAAAAAGCAAATGAACGCTGAGAATTTCTCTTAGGCTAGATCCAACATTACAGCAGACGCTGCGGCTTCACTTCAAAACATACATCGCCACTAATGAGGTGAGAGCCCTGCATATTAATAAACCTGCAGCTCCAGTCCTCGCCATCATTAGCCACATCAAACATAAATACAAGATTAACACCTATGCCATTTCTCTGGAAGATGTGAGAATGCCCCGGCAGTAACTGCTCTCTCTTTCCCCGAGGATAGAAAATAGAAAGAGAAGGGTAATGAGAGTAGAACTCAGATTAAGAAAATCAAATCGGCAGTCAGTCTGGGGCCGTCTTACACAGATGCAGAAGTTTATAGAAAGAGGGAAATCCTACATAGTTGATGACCAGAAGAAAAATAATTTTAAAGTATTTTTATAGAAATTTTAGAGCCAGTTGCTGCCCAAATAAATCTCTTTTTTAGAGAAACTAAGTCTTGTAGTTTCAGTAAAAGTGTTACAGATTTTCTTTTCTACCCCTGACTTTATCTTACCCCACAGAACTCCCACCCAGTACTGCTTTAGAGAGCAAAGCCAAGTTGTTAGTTTGTTCATTTTGTTGCTATCTCTTTAATACCTCTCATGTTCCAGGCACTATTCTGTGTACTCGGAAAGTACCAATATAGAAAACACAAGATTTTTGCATTTAGTGAGTTTCTGTCCTAGCATGGATGGGCTGAGATGAGAAACAATAACCCCAATAAGTACATGTAGAGTGTTTAGGAAGTTGTTAGTTCCATGGAGGAGAGAAATCATAGATCAGGCAGAGGGTAGGCTGAAGTACTGATCATGAAGACCTCATAGAAAAGTTGGCTTTGAGGCGAAGGCTTGAGGGAGGAGAGGAGCCGGTCAGGTTGACGGCCCTGGGAAGGTGAAGCTGGAGCGAGTGAGTATCGGAATGGCAGAGACCAGTGTGTGTGCAGCAGGATGGTGTGGCTGTGAGGAAGGTGTTTCAGTAATCAGGTGATTTTTAGAGGCCTAGAGCAGGAAGGCAGCTGTGAAGATGGAGAGCAGTGGCCAGATTTTGGATATATTTAAATATATCCAAAATAAACCCAGTAGCATTTCCTGGTGGCTTATACGTGGGTTTTAAGAGTGAAAAGAGGGCCGGGGATTTAGCTCAGTGGTTCATTGGCCTGCCTTGCAAGCGCAAGGACCCAAGTTCAATCCCCAGTACCAAAAAAAAAAACAAGTGAGAAGAGTTGAAGTTGCTTAAAATTTCAACACTGAAACATGCTGATAATAATTCCTGCTACTTTTTTTCTGTTAAAAGAGAGACACTAAAACTAAGGTGGGGGAGCCCAGGTAATATCAAGTGGTCACAAAAATACAGAGCTGGGTGTGATGGTGCATGCTTGTTTCCCTAGCACTATGGGAGGCTGAGGCAAGAGAATCACGAGTTTGAGCCCAGCTTGGGCAAGTTAGTCTCAAAATTTAAAATTGGGAAAGGGCTGGGGATATAGCTCAGTGTGAAGACCATGGGTTCAATCCCTAGTATTAGAGAGAGAGAGAGAGGGAGGGAGAGAGAGAGATTACAGAGCAACTGAAGTCTCACACATTGCTGGTGCTGGTTGGAGTATACAGTATCACAATCACTTTGGAAGATAGTTTAGTGGTTCCCTACAACCCAATAGAGCAGTTCCACCCCTAGATATTTACCCAAGAGAAATGAAACATATGCCCCACAGAAGTTTACCAACAACTGTTTATAGTGGCTTCATTCTTAATAGCTCCAAATTGTAGATAGCCTGTATGTCTTTCAGCTGGTGAGTAAGTGAAAAGGTGCCTCCACCCGGTGGGACATTGTTAGGCAGTGAAAAGGAATGACCTTCTGATATTTATGCAGAAGTGTGGGTGACTGTTGGACACTGGATGCTATGCTAGAGAAAGCAGACTCAAAGGTGTAACTACTTTTGTGAGATTCCTCTACCTTCTGGAAATGGCAAAACTGTAAGACCTGAAGTGGTTGTAGAAGGTCGAGGAAGGAGTAGGATTTGCATGAGGGAGCCTTTGGGGATGTTAGAGATGTTCTGCATTTTGATTTGGGTGGTGGTTACATGACTGCACACACTTGCTAGAGCACAAAGTCATATTTACCTAAAAAGCATAGATTTTATTGCACATAAATGATGCCTCAGGAAACCAGACTTCAGAAACAGGAGGAAAAGAGAGAAGGCCTTCTCTTAGGTTATCGGTATATATCTGCTCTGCTTTAGAAAGTTTCCCTTGCCCAGAACACAAGCTATTCTTTCAAAGGGTCTTGACTAACCTTTGATTCCATGGCTCCTGACAAATCCTTCCTACCTTTGGCCTAGCAACTCACTAATTTAAAAACAAACCAGCATAACCCCTTATGATTTAAAGAACATCCACACAGACTGGGTGGTCTACACCTCTAATCCTAGCACTCAGGAGGCTGAGGAGAGTCACCAAAGGTTGGAGGCCTGCCTGGGCTGTATAGAGAATTCAATTCCAGCTTGAACTACATAGTGAGACCCTATCTCAGAAAAACAAAACAAAGAAATCCAAAAAACCAGAAAGAAACAGAAAGCTGGGGGGAGGTGGAGACTTTGGAGGTAGAAGGTAAGAGGTAGAGAAACTTAGGAGTGCCATTGTCAGTAGTAAAGTTTGGGGCACCTGGAAATTGGACAGTGTTTTCCTTCTTTAGTTAAGAATTAAGATACACACACACACACACACACACACACACACACAGACATACACAGCATTACTAAGAACCACAAATATGCAGCACCAACTTGAAACTTAGAAAGTTCAGTTTCTAAAAAGGAACAAGGCTCTGTCCTTGCCAGTTCAGTCCCACTGGGTGACCTCCATGCTGGTGTCCCTGGAAAAGCAGCCCATTCCTGTCCTCTGCACCTGGGTTTCCTCGGCCATACAACATAGGGCTGTGGGGAGATCACTTGGGTTCCTTCAGGGGCTGGGAGGCTGGATTGTGCAATTGAGCACTGAAGGAGGTGTGGCAAGTTGACAAGGTGGGAAGGGGAACAAAGCAAATCAAAGAGACATTCAGGAAAAGAAAGAAAAACGATGAGACATATAGACAGTAGATGTTGCTATGAAAGTAGTGATGACGGTGGTAAGAATGAGTATTAATTTAAGCACTCCATGCCAGTCACTAAGTACCTAATGTGCATACACTACCTTGAGGTGTCCCTTCAAAGCAAAGAAATCTAAAAAATGTGAGATATTATTGAACTGAAGAGAGAAATGTGAACAAATAATTGAGAATTAAAGCAATATGGTTTAGGGCTGGGGATTTAGCTCAGTGGTGCTGCTGCCTGCCTCACAAATGCGTGGTCCTGAGTTTGATCCCCAGTACAAAAAAAAAAGCAGTGTGGCTTAGCTATGACAGTGGTCCTTTTTTACTCCAGACAAGTGGAATCAAAAGACACCTTTGAAGGCAGGGGATTTAGTTCAGTGGTGCTGCTGCCTGCCTTGCAAGCACAG
This sequence comes from Fukomys damarensis, assembly GCF_012274545.1. Lineage (NCBI taxonomy): Eukaryota > Metazoa > Chordata > Mammalia > Rodentia > Bathyergidae > Fukomys > Fukomys damarensis. The sequence goes on from NW_022900937.1 coordinate 18,791,180, forward strand.
GGACCCAAGTTCAATCCCCGATATCCCCCCCTCCAAAAGACACCTTTGAGGGAGACAGTTTTTAAAGTATTAAAAAAATATATAAAGGTTTAAAAGACACTGATAATGAAGAACTGTCATTCATAAAGACCTATAAAAAGGACTTGTGGAGTTACAGCTTGGATAGAAAACAAGAGCATCCTTTAAATATTTTTTTATTTTAAAATCACTGTTGCCAGGAATTTGGCTCAGTGGTTCTGCTGCCTCCCTCACTAAGCAAAAGGGCCCATGTTTGATTCCCCTGTACCGGGAAAAGTAAATAAATAAATGAAATCATTGTCGTTCCACATGAGTGGAAAAATTTAAAAATTGTTTCAAAATGTACAAGGAAGTCCTGTATAAGGAATTTGGGGGAAAAAATTGGTGACAGATCATTCATAGGCAGGTAAATGTTATACATACTTGCTATTACCTTTTAAATGAAATCGGCACAGATTTAAGAGGCAAAGAACACTAAGGTAGCTGGGGACACAGCTCTGGCACAGTGCTTGCGTAGCATGTGTGAGGCACTGGGTTCAGTCACCACTGTGGAAAAACACACACAAACAAGAACTGAGAATATTCATATTGTATTCCAAAATGGTTCTATTTATCAAGTGAGGAAAGAGATAATTCAAGTAAAACCTTAAATTCGTCAGGAAAGAAATTTTGGTATCAAGGTAGTGTCATTAAAAGATCATCAGTATGGGTGAGACGAGAGATTTGTATCAAAAGTAGAAAATAATCATTTGCTAGATAAAATGATTCTTTGAAGGGTTATTGGATAGCATTACTACCAGGAGAAACTAACCTGATGAACTTTACTGCTTTCTGATGAAAGTGCTTGCAGAAAGTGTGTGCATAACAGCTTCCTTTGTAGCGATGTTTACACTTAGCTGTAGGTCATAGTTCTGCCACAGTCTAAGCCATATTTTTGACTCTTGGGAGACCAGTGTTTCTGTTGGTTTGTTTTTTGTTTTTTTTGTTTTTAAGGACTGGTTAGTGTTTGAGGAATCCAAGTCTATTTAACAGAGTCACCCCTAGTTGGTTTTATGTCGTGAGAGGCAATGATGAGAGAGCCGAGCACGGGAGCTTCCTTCCCTAGGCTCTAGGGCTGCTTAGTGAGATGGATGTGGAAGCGATGTTTATGTTAAGCAGATGACTGGTAAGGGCCACAATTACACCTTGACTTGTTTAGGAACTTGTAAATGTGGACATTAATCACATCAATGTGACAGTAGATCATAACTCATGAACATTTATGTTTTGGGTGGAAACATTATTTAGCCCTTTAACTGAGGTAAACAGTCTATTTTAATGAGTCTGAGTTGTTGGTTTTTCTCCAGTTCTAACCACACAAATGAACATCTCTAGAAATTGAGCCTCATTCTTCATGTTGGTTATTGGAGATTTCTGTATGTGTAGGAATGATTCTCAGAAGACAAGAAGCCCTATATATTGTTACTTAGCAGAGTTCTTCTGAGAGAGCATGTGTCTAAAATATCTGAAGAACTCCCAGAACTGAGCAGGGAGGAAAAATACCCACAGCAATCCACTTAGAAAAGGGCCAGAAGACATGAAGAGAGATTCTACGGAGAGGATCCAGATGACAAATAAGCACATGAAAAATATGTCAGACTTCATTAGCCTTTGGGGAAATGCAAATTGAAACACTATGAGTTATTATCACACACTATCAGAATGGCTAAAATAATATGACAACACCAAATCTCAGCAAGGATGCAGAGACATTAAATTACTAGTACATTGCTGATAAGAGTGAGAAGTGATACAGCCCCACCCTTGGCAATTCCTAACCCTAAACATGTGTCTATTCGTGCAACTCAGTGGTTGTGCTTCTGGGCATTTGTCCCAGAGAAATGAAGACTTGTGTTCACACAGGACCTGCACACAGATGTTCATAGCAACTTCATCCGTATTCATCTCCAACTGGAAACAACTCGGATGTCCTCCAGCAGGTGAGCGGTGAGAAAGGCTACAGTGCATTCGTACCACGGAACCTTGCTCAGCCTCAGAATGGAACGTGCCGCTGATCACACAGCCTAGATGAATCTCCAGAGAACTATGTGGAGTGAAAGTAGCCAGTCACAAAGATTATATCCTGAATGATCCCACTCATGTAACTTTCTTGAGAGGATAAAATCACCGAAATAGAAGGCAAGTTGGTGGTTGCCAAGGACCAGTGAGGGAATGTGGGCTATGAGAAAGAAGTGTGGTTATAAAGGGACCTCTTGAGGATGCTTGCAGTGACAGAAGTGTTTCCTGTCTGGACTATCAGTGTCATTACCCTAATTGTGATGTTGTACTATAAGTTTTATAAGATGTTACCATCGGGGAGACTGGCTTAAGGATACATTATATGCCTCTGTATTATTTCTTAAAACTGCATGCAAATCTATACTTAGCTCAAAAAGCTTAATGAAAAATATGTAGCTATATACATAATATATAATGTATAAGATAATAATGTATATTTATAAGAGGTAGATACTGTAGATAGACTACAGTTGTTGTGTTCAGGTGCTCTGCTTATTCAGAGAGCGTTGTCCTGGGTTTTATTTTTCTCTCTGCCATGCCTCTGTGATAGGGCTTGATTATAGACAGACAGAATCATCCCTTTTATAACATCTCTGACAGAGCAAGGGATCAAAGGGAAATTACCATGCTGGCCACTCCTCCTCTTCTGAAAAATGAGTATCAGTGGAAGCCTTAGAGGAAAGAGAAGCAAAGAGATCTTGTCCCATACAGAGGAAGAAACGCACATGGGAGAGGGTAGTTAATCCCTTAATTCTTTCCCCTGAAATCCTTCTGCCTCAGTGGAGAGCGGGATTGAAACTACACTATGTGGTAAATCTGTTTGACTCCTAGTTCTTCATCCACTGGGGTGAGCCCCTTCCAACAACACAGCAGGATACTTTCAGTGTAGGGAGGAGTGTCTGTGTCATCCAAACCCCAGCTAGCTCTTGTTTCTCTAGCTTGTTTCATAAGCAAACCTGAAATCCAGGTGCTCGCTGGAGGGAGGACGCCTGTATGATGGGATGGTAGGGTTCTTTTTCCTGGTAGAGGAAGGAAACCACAGTAAATGTATGTCTTTTTATATATATATGCCAGTGCTTATTTGTTGGGTGAATAAATTGAATCATAATTTTCTAGGATGTTTTCCTCCCAGAACTGTTTGTAATGTGGCATGATTAGAAGTCATCTTTTGATCCCTGTTCTAGTATTAAAGCAATAGGTGTATCCTCAGGTAGCACATTCTGCCGGGTAGAGGGGACAGACAGTGGACAGTGTTACTGGTTAGACTATTTCACATCTGTCCTTCCCGCAAAGGCATAGTTGAAGGTGAACAGTGCTATGCAAATCAGATACAGTCTTTAACTGTTCAAGGACTGAGTTCCTTCCGGATGTGGTAATCCTAATAATAGTTGTTATTAATATTGTTTTTATTGAGTATCTGTGTACCACTGTTTTACATCTTTTGTGTGTATAATTTCGTTTAACCTTCATGATAACCTTGTAAGGAAGATATTACTGTGTTTGCATTTTTTTTAGATGAGGAAATAAAGGTTAAGGAGGCTGAATAACTTGCTCAGCCATAGGAAAGGCAGGAATTGGTTGCTGGCATAACAGAAGAGTTCTCATTTTAGGATGAGACGCAGACTTAAGTTCTAGTTCTGCCTCGTAGTTCATCTCCACTCACCGGCCTTGTGCAGTTTCTTAACTTCTTTGAAGTCATAGCGTTGTGTCCAGGACAAGCAGCTATTAGCATTTCAAACAGTTGTTTCTCAAGAAGAGAAGCAAGAAGTTGAGAGGGAATAGTTAGAACCTTCCTCCAACTTCTTTCTTCTATCTCCTTTTCTTAGCAAACCAGCTGTGAGTAGCAGCGAGAATTGGAAGGAAACATCTAGACCAGTTTCTTTGTGAATTTCACAAGGTCACCCAATTTTCCAATGTCAAAGGTGGGGTAAGAATCCAGCTTATGGGCTGGGGATTTAGCTCAGTGGTTCCGCCACTTGCCTCAAAGCACGAGGTCCTGAATTCGATCCCCAGTACCAAAAAAAAGGGTATTAAGAATACAGCTTATTAGTTCAGATGAATATGATGTAGTTTACTAAGGCTTATGAGTCACTGTCAGAGGTTTAGGTGAGTAATAGTACTAATTTAAGCTTCAGTTTCCTCATTTGTAAAATGGGGTTAATAATAGTACTTATCTCAAGGGTTAAGAATTAAATGAGATAATTCATGATAATAATGCACTTACCTCAGTCCTTGCATATAGCAAATATCAAATAAGTATTAATTTCATTAGTTCTTATTATTTCCTTAAAACAATTTACCGGGATCTGTCTTTGGGGCTTGCTGTCCCAAGTCAAATCCACATTCTTAAATGTATAGATAAATTGCATTTAATGTAATTTATTTATGTACATATTTATATGTATTTAATTATAAATAAATTGCATTTAATGTGCTCCTTTGTCAGTTGAAGAGCATTTATAGTCTGTCGGAGCCGTATAGTCAGTGATGTCTTAGACTAGAGTAAGGGCAGAATGTAGGTTTCTTCTGCCTCCTGGAAACTCTTCCCTCCGCACCTCATATTTCCTATACACCGACTTGAATATGTACACATTACAGTTAGGAATCTAAGATCTGCTACATTAGAAAGAAATCTCTTTTATGTACTGAGAAATAATTGAAGGAAGGGAGAAACAGGATGCCGGGGCTTTCTTGTCCTTGATCCTACCTGGTAAGTGCCCCAAGTCCCCTCCTTTTTATCACGAAAAGGGAAAGCCATGTGTGTTGCTTCCATTCCGAACTGAATCATGAGACTCTAGACAATAGCTACCATTTAGGATGCTTAATTAGCCGCTTAATTTTATTTAAGGCTTTTGCAGGAATATTTGGATGGCCTACCCTTTATTATGTGATGGAGTGATTAGAATAACTTTTATATCGCGTTGTGGTTTTCTCTTAAGTGCATTCCTGTTGTGCACAGATGAATCTGTAATGCAGAATATTGGCAAAGTCTATACTTAATGGTACCTGCTGTTCTCATTCATTAGCATGCAGTCCCCAAGAAATAACTAGATAGATATATTAGTTGTTGTCTTTTCATAAGACAATTAAACATAATGGAAAAGTATTGCTGAAGCGCTCTGGCGTGGTGCTTGGAGCGGTGACTACGAGTAGAGAACCTGCTGATCTATCCTCTGGCTCCTGGTGAACCAAGGGTCACTTCCTAGCATTCAAGCAAACAGTGTGATTGCTTTATTGAGGGGAATGTTGAGATGTTTATTTCTGTCTCCGTTGTCATCTCCCAACAGAGCCATGTGCCACATCTTAAAACTGAATTCAGGTTTCCTTAAAAGCTGTTCCATGCCTGTTTCTAAGGGCATAAAGTGAGGATTCTGCCTGAAATCACAAGAGCAAATTATTTTAAACATGGAACAAAACAGAGGCCAAATGTGAGAAGTATAAGACATAGCACCTGCTTCGAATAGATCAGGCAAAAAGAATCCTCAGTTGATGAGGCTTTTACTTTTCTTGCAAGAAATAATATTGTATGTACAAGTCATAATTTTCTTTGGAACTGATCTGATCAGGATTTACCATGTGGAGCCCTATTTAAAGCACACACCGTACTCAGATTGTAGTTTTGTGAAGGGGCTTTTATTTATCTGTTCTGAACAGCCCCCTAGGAGCCTGCAGCGCTGCAGGCACCTCCCACCCTGACCCTGATTGTGCTGGGGGGCGGTTGCTGGGCCGTGGGCTGAGGAGCCTTTGTGAAAAGGTCTGGAAAGCTCCTGCTCTTAAGCTTGGTGTTGTGTATGTGGATTGTTTAATGGCTAATTGCTGCATCTCGCATAAAGATACAGTTTCCTGTGTGAGGCAGTTCTGGGTGGCAGCATGAATTGTCTCAACATGATGCCAATTTCCACAGTCAATTTGGTCAATTCAGTGGAGAAAAAAAAAAAAAAGGCAGTCAGTGTAGCCTGAAAATCAGTCAGAGCAGTTACTGGAGGTTATTGAGGCAGCTACGGATGGTTGACTGAATTTTTCATGTTTGAATCAGTTGGCTTTGTATTTCGTAGGAATTGCCTTGGTCATTTTGGGAAACATTTTACTACACAAAAGCAGCATTTTAGAATCAGTGTCTTTCCTTTCAAGATTTGTATCAGTTATTCAGTTCTTCTAGTGTGCATATCAATTTTCAGGGGAAATAATCATATGTTTATGAGTAGGATAATTAACTGCTGCTTCATACTTTGTCATAGGAAAGTTACCACAATGGCTGCATTGCATCTGCAAAACTATGGATTATCAATTAAAGTGTTAGTAATTAATTAGTAATGTTAATGATAAGTCAGGTTGTGCTTTGAGGCTGTTTTTAGAAGCTTTATTGATATGTAGTTTACATTCACCTTAAGTGTATGATTCAGTGATTTCAAGTAAATTTATAGAATTATACAGCCATTACCATAATCTAGCTTTAGAATATTTGTCACCCTTAAAAAAAAATCCTTAAACCCCTTTGCAGACTAACCTAACCCCAGCTCCAGAGAACAGGAATTTTTCTAACTTTATACATTTGCCATTTCTGAACATTTTGTATAACTAGAATTATAATATGAAGTCTAGTGCCTGGCTTTCAGTTAGCTAAATGTTCTTGAAATTGATCTGTATTACAGCATATGTCCAAAATCTATTCCTTTTTGTTGCTGAGTACAATTCTATAATATGTACCTATCACATTTTATGTGTCCATTTACTAGTGGGATGTTTGGAATTGTACCCAGTGGGATGGTATGAGTAATGCTATTCCAGTAAAAGTCTTTACATAGTTCACTTTCATTTCTCTTGAGTAGATACCTAAGAGTGAAATGATTTAATATCTTTAAATATATTTGTAATCATGGTTCATCAGACATTCTAGTACATACTAGTTTTGAGAAGTAACCATTTTACCATCATCAATACATAATATATAATCAGTATAATTAACTATCCTTTGACACGCCTTAAAGACAGTAGGAGAGTGGCCACAAAGCTTACATGGTAAGCTTATATTTCTAGGTGTTTTATTTTTGTTTTATTTTTTTGTGATGGAATCTCACTATCTTGCCCAGGCTGGCTTAACTCCTGGGCTCAGGTAATCCTCCTGCTTCAGCCTCCCAAGTAGCTGGGACTGTAGGTGTATATTTGGCTTATTAAATGTATAGTTTATGCTTAATTTTTAAAGACACTCTGAGACTAATTTTCATGTAGTAATAGACACCTGTGGAAACCACCTACTATTGTCTTTTAGCGTGGCACAAATCCTATCTGTAAATGTTACGCTCTTCCTGCTCTGTGGTATTTTTTAGCAATCTTCTTAGCACTTTGCATTATAGGATAGAACTGCATCATCACCACCTATTATCTACTTAAACTGACACTGCTACAACTTGGATTCATTACATCATTATTCAAAGGCCCATCTTACTGTGAAATCTCCCTAAAGAAGTGGGAAAATATTGTGACAAGGAACACATGATATGGTTGGATAATTAACTCTTCCGTGATCCCAGCTACACAGCGCTTGCCAGTCTGGAAGAAGCCTGCCTACAGGTGGAGCTGGAGTGATGGAAGTTAACTTCACTGGGCATTTGGCTGTGGTCCAGTGTCTTAGGTGATCCACGTCCTGATTTTCTAGGGTAGGAGTTCAGACCACTACCAGCTACAGAACAGCAGCCTACACTGGTAACAGTACATTCAAGCTTACACTCTTTTCCCATTTGTTGGACCCATTCAGCAGTTCATTGAGCGCTAGCTCTGTGCCAGAACGTGCTAGCCATAGAGTCTCAATCCTCTGAACCACACTTAATGTAGGGAGATCAGCTATGAGGGCATGTCAAGATATAATCAGCTACGAAGACGTCATACACAGGGTGATAGCTGATCTCCCTGCATTGCCAGAGTCGTCAGTGAGAGTACAAAGCGAAGTTGTGGGTGTAGCATTGAACATGTGAGCATGTGTGTGTGCTCACGCTTGAGTGCTGGGAGGTCTAAATGATCTGTTCAGTCTCATAGTCCATGTGCAGGGCCGATTCTTAGATCCTGCATTAAGTCTGTGGTATCACTTGGTTTCCTCTGAGAAGATCGGAGCAATGAGATCCTATTCTGACTCCTAAAGGCCTATTGTCAAAAAAATGACTAATTTCTCTCTAAAATAAAACATAGCAAATGTCTGATATGAAAACCGAGTCACTTTGCATTGTGCCTCTGTCTCGCTTCTCCAAAATGATATTGACCGCATGGCCAAGGGGAATTAAAACCAAACTTCAAATAAGAAAACAACAAAACATGATATTTCATATTTTCTGCTAAAAGAGATGAAAGGTAATTTGAGTTTTCACTAAAGGTTTGTGTGTGGCAATGGAAGCAGCATATTTTTCTTTAGTGGTATGAAGAGGATTTGTAATTCCAGGCTTCTACATATCCCATTTGTATTTTCTCTGAGAAAATGTCTTGGTTAAAATCAATGCCCTACTATTTATTTAAGCTCCCTTGCCTTCAATAAAACTAATTGATAAACCCTAATAATTAATGGCCTGATTAAAGCAAAATGACTTACATCTGCCCTGATGATTCCCATTTATAATCAGTCACTTTAATGACTCATCTTTTCTGCGCTTTGCTTACAGAAAAAAGGCTATGTTTTTAAGTGTACTGAATGAAAAGCTGTATGCCTTCAATTGATGTTTGTTTTCCATAACTTAATACTGCATTAAAACAAGCACAGATATAACTACCTCCCTAAAAGTAATCTTTCTGCCTAATCCAATGTGCTATTGTCTATGCCTTTGAAAAACAAACAAACAAACAAAAATCAAATCATTGTAGCATTCCTGGAGCTATCTTTGAGTGTTGTAGAATTTGGACTTTTTAAATGAAAACTTAAAGTAGTAAGTACATTGGGTATATACTAGCATTATTGCTAGCTCTGCTCTAAGGTGAAATAATATGCTGAAGGTAAAGCAAAACTTAAATCAAGAGAGCTATTCTTAATCCAGCATTTAAAGAGATTCTCTTTGCTTCAACTTCTGCCAAATGAATTCAGATTTGGCTTAACTAAAGTCCTAATATAATTTATTTCCTATCTGCTTCAAAAAAGGATTTGAGATGGCTTGTAATATAAAGTCAAAACAATAAATAAGAGACAAAAATAAAATCTTCAAATGAAAGGATACTTCCATTTCTGCCCATGAGGGAATCAGTGCTATAAGACTTGCCATCTACCAAAAGCAATTAAGAAACTGAACGATGTGCTATATGAAACAACTGTCATTAGGCATTAAACAAAAAGCAGTGTGGGTCTGTGATCCTGGAGAGAAGGGAACCAAATGAACCTATAGTCACGCAGTGTTTTCTCTTATAAATCCAGAAAAAGCCTAGAGTACTAACAGAGCTGAAGAGGTACAGATTGGAGTTCAAAACTGGCTGAAATTCACAGGGTAGAGTCCTAGAAAGCAACTATGCAAAAAATTCTGCATCAGTAGATTGAAATCTTAGAATATTAGACAAAAAACTACCATCTGGGAAAGGAAATTTCTAGGTTATTGTAAGGCAAACAACTCCCAAAGCTTATGTAAGGTTGGGAATCCTTTTAATTCCAACCAGCCAATGTGGAAAAACCTCTTTTACATTGGAACACTCAAGAAAGACATGCTGGACATGGTGGCGCACGCCTGTAATCCCAGCATTCAGAAGGCTGAGGCAGGAGGATCACTGTGAGTTCGAGACCAGCCTGGGCTACATAGTGAGTTCCAGGTCAGCCTCAACTACATAGTGAGACCCTGTCTAAAAAAAAGAAAAAAAAAAAAAAAGACCATAAGGATTATACTTTAGTAATGGGGTTAAACTAGCCCTAGAATAGGGGTTATTCTATATCCCATAAATAAATGCTCTAAAATAAGACTTAAAGTAAGTCAACTATTTTCATATTACCATGTTGCCACACTTTTTAAAGAATGACAACAAAATCTACAATGTAAGATTTTTTTCAAAGGATCACAACCAAATTAGCAGTGTGAGATGCACAATACTCATTGTCTGTAAATATAGAAATCAGTAGACAAATTAAGAATGTTTCCCCTGAGTAGGGATGAAAGCCATAACCAAAGAAAATCCAGGCAGTAGAAACAGACACTCCCCCATACACATGAATGCCAGAGATGATAGTCTTAACAGATAAGGACTAGAATGATTATAAAAATTAGAAATATGCTCAAGGATTTCAAAGAAAATATCAGCATAATAAGGAAACAAATACATAATGACAAATACATCTAGAGATAAAAAATAAAATAGCTGGAATAAAAATTTCACTTAATAAAATTAATAGTAGATTAGACATTACAGAATAAATGATTAGTGATCTTAAAGTTAGAAATCCAGGACTCGTCCAGAATTACTACAAAATGACTGTTTTCTTCTATCAGAGAAAATAAATTTTAAAAAATAAGCACAACCTTTAAGAAAATATCTAGAAGTCCGGGGGGGGAAATATATATATATATATATATATAT
>NW_022900937.1:18803894-18830491 GCF_012274545.1 Fukomys damarensis
CGGGGGGGGAAATATATATATATATATATATATATATATATATGTGTGTGTGTGTGTGTGTGTGTGTGTGTATAGAAACTATTTAAAATATTCAGATAAAACAACACATTAAATAGGCCTAAGATTAAGAATAATGGCAGACTTTTTGTCAGAAGATATGCAAGCCAGAAGAGCATGGGAAAACATCTTCTAAATGTTAAAAGGAAAACTGTTGATCCAGAATTCTGTATTCACTGAATGTTTTCCAAAAGTACAGCTAAATGAAGAGTTTTCAAGGCAAACAAAGCTGAACGAATTCATTGCCAACAAGACCAGAATTATTAAAAATGTTAAAGGAAGATATTTAAATAGAAGACACATGACACCAGATGAATGGCTAGAACTGCACGAAGGAGTAAAATAGCCACAGCCTGGCAAATATGTGGATAAATAGGACCTTTTCTTGTTTTAAAATTTCTTTAAAAGATAATTATTTAAAGCAAAAATAAAGACATTGTGGAGTTTAGACGTACAAGAAAGATATATGAATAATACCAAAGATCCGAGGAAGAAAATGTAAATATACTATTATGAAATTCCTGTATTATAAATGAAATGACCTATATTATTTAAAGGTAGACTTTGAGAACTTAAAGAAACATACTGGCCGGGCATGGTGGCGCATGCCTTTAATCCCAGCATTCGGGAGGCTGAGACAGGAGGATCACTGTGAGTTTGAGACCCACCTGGGCTAATAGAGAGTTCCAGGTCAGTCTCAACTACGTAGTGAGACCCTGTCTCAAAAAAAATAAAATGCCAAAGGAACATACTGTATTAGTCCATCAATGAAAGCTTCAAACAGAGGCTGCAAATTACTTAAACCATGTTGCCGGTATCATATCCTCCAACTTTTCTTCCCATGGCAGAGAGAAGGGGAAATAGGGAGGGAAAAAGGAGAGGAAAGGGAGGGGCATGGGTTCAGTTAGCCCAAAGAAGACAGGAAATAAAGAAATTAAGAGTACACAAGACAAATAGTAAGGTGGTAGGTCTGAACCCATCCCTATCAATAATTACATAAAATATAAAATGGTCCAAATATTCCAATTGAAAATACAAATGTCAGACTTTAAAAGAGCACCACTCAACTACGTACTGTTTGCAAGGCTCCATTTTAAATATTGGGACCGATGTGCACCACCCAAACACTAATCATCAGAATGTTTAAAGCAAAAATAATAACACTGTATGGTGGGGTTTGTAATATAGGAAAAGGCAAAACTAATCTATAGCAACAGAAACCACTCAGTAGTTGCCAGAGGCTGGAGGTCAAAGTCTTGTCCACTGGAAAGGGACACAGCAAACTTTTTGGGGTGACAGAACTGTTTCATAGCTGTTTTTGTTACACTTACCAATCTGTACACTCCGATGGCTGCAACAAAATTAATAAGTGAAATTTATTGCAGAAATTAAAGTGAAAAAAGAGAGGTTTCTCTTGAGATGTTCTGAACTTTTTGGAAGTTAAATCAAAGGAAAATGTAATGAATTAGTAAGTCTTATGTAAGTGCTGGCCTGAAGTCCAGGCTATATTAGATTGGCTTCTGATTTAGTAGCTTTCAGGTAATATCCAGTGTTGTGTTTTGTTTTTTGTTTTGCCATGCTGGGCATTGAAACTAGGACTTTCACACTGAACTACACATTTAGCCTTTTACTTTTATTTATTTTGAGAAAATATTTCACTAAATCACTAATCTGCACAAACAAGGTTTTTTGTATTTGTTTTTTTTTTTCTTTTATTGAGTTTATTGGTACTTTTTAGGCCATTTTATTTATTTATTTATTTGGTACCAGGGATCAAACTCAGGCCCTTGTGCTTGCAAGGCAGGCGGTGGAACTACTGAACTAAATCCCCAGCCAGCCCGGTACATTTTAGGTATACAGTACAGTTACATTCATCATTGGGATCTTGTACCTTTACATGATGTATCTTGGTTCTTATTTTTTCCCTGTACCCCTGCCCTCTTTTCACCCTCTCCACCCTTCCCTATTTACAAAGACTTTGTTTCCATTTTTTCCTTTTCTCATATTTTTTCTTTTCCTTTCTTTCCTTTCCCCTCCCTTTCCCACTTCCCCTACTCCTTTAGCCCTTTTCTTCCTATTTCACATTGTCACTTACACAGTTTGAACCTTATTTACACTTTTAATTTTTCACACCACAGAAACTATTCAGTAGTTACACATGTGTCCTATTTATTTCACTTAAGAGTATGCCCTCAATATGCATCCATTTTCCTATAAATGACTCTAGTTTCTCATTCTTTATGGCTGAGTAGTTATTCCATTTTATAGAAAATCCACATCTTCTTTATTCAGTCTCCAACTGATGGGCAAATGGGCTGTTCCCAAGTTTTAGCTATTACAAATTGTGCCACTATAAATATAGGTGCGTGTATATCACTGAGGTACGATTCTTTTAATTCTTTTGGAAGGATACCCAGCAGAGGGATGACTGGGTCAAATGGAACCTCTAATCCTAGTTCTTTGAGGTATCTCCATATTGATTTCCACAGTGTTTGCACCAGTCTGCACTCCCACCAACAATGGAGAAGGGTTCCTTTCTCCTCACAAGCCCTCCAGCATTTGTTATTGGTTGATTTCTTGATAGCAGCCATTCTCTGGGCCAAGGTGGAATCTGTGTTGTTTTCATCTGCATCTCTCGAATGACCAATGACGTTGAACATTTTTTCATACATTTATTTGCTGCTTTTACTTACACAAGTTTTGAACTTGCAGTCCGCCTGCCTCAGCCTCTCAGTACTGGATTATAGGCTGGGAAACTTGATGTTTGAAATGCACCATCAGCCTTGAGAGCTAACTAAATGTTGTGTAATTGTCATTGTCCTTATAAAAAGCATGCCAGTTGTTCAAAAGGAAAATAACAGAGCACATGGTTATCCTAAAATCTCATAAGCAGCATTTTTGTTCAGAGACTGTACCTTTTCTTCCCTTGGGGTGTGTGTTACTAGGGATTGAACCCTGGCCTTCACACCGACCTACATCCCAGGTGTCCTTTTTCCCAGAGCCTTAGGATTACAGGAGTGCTCCACCACCCCAATTTACAATCAGCTCCTTGGTTGGATGCTTCTGAGGCCAGAGACAGGTGTTTCTTCATGTATCTCCTCACAGCACCTAGTACCACATCTGGTGTTTGGTGAAGCATCACTAAATATTTGGTGAATGAAAATGTATTCTCAGAATGAAGGGTAGCATTTAGAAATATGTTCATCTCGAAGTATATTCTATCATTCGGCGAAGACACAGTTCCATCTTAGACCAAATTCATGCTTGTTCTGGGTAAGCACAGTAGCCCATCTCTTAGTATTCATTACCATTTATTTGTTCTACAGGTACCATTTCTTGCACATACCAGACACCATTCTATATCTAGACAGATCAAGCGTATATTCACGGAGCCTCTCTTCAAGAGGGAAGGACCGGAATGAATAGATCCACATGTAGAGATATCCAGTATTGGCGATGCTAAATGTTAGGAAAAGCAGTAAGCCAGGGGGAAAGGGAAGGGAACGTGTGAGCTGGGGCGACGTTGCTATTTCATAGTGGCTGATTGGAAGGCGGCCTCCCTTAACGAAGTAACTTGTGAGCAGAAGTGTGAAGGAAGTGAAGGAGGAAGCCAAGATGTGTTGGGGAGCAGAGGCCCCGGAGCATGCTGGGCAAGGAGGCCCTCAGGGTGCTCGGCAGGCAGGGAGGGGATATAAGGCTAAGAGTGTAGAGGCAGGGGAAGCTCACACCAGGCGCCACGGACCATTGTGGAGGGTGGGGGTCACAGTCTGCACTGCATTGGGAAGCTCTAGGGAGTGTTTGGAGAGGAGAGACAGAGTCTGACTTAGTTTTAAAGGTTCGCCTTAACTGCTGTGTCAAACACAGACTTTAGCAAAGCACGTGTTCAGTAGCCTTGTAGAGGAACAAGTCTCATGGTCTGGCATAAGTTTCCCTCATATGTATTAAATTGGTTTTACAGTTCTTTTGAGTGGGCTTTGGAAATTACTTTCTTCCAGCTAATATTTTACTCAAATTCAGCTTAAATCACTACAATAGCAATAAAATTTACTTCCTAAATATAATGAGATATATCACTTTTTGCAGCATGGCTGATTACCAGTTCTTAATATCTTACATTTATAGAGTGTTTGACAGTCACAAAGCAATGTTAACATTCACTGTCTCATCTGATTCTCACCGCTCCTTCAGACAAACTCAGTAACTTTATCTCCCTGCAGAGGTGGAAACTAAAGCATCTCGTGTTGAGTGCAAAATCCCATGTCAGGTTTGGGGTAGGGTCACAAAGACTAAAGTCTGGATCTTCTGTCTCCTAGGGTGAATTCACTGACTTTGTTTAGAGATACTTGTTATATTCAAATTATGCCTCCAGATATTACTGTGAGAGGGATATTTATATTAGCAAATTTAATATTATTTAAAAGGAACAACCAGTGAGCAAGATATTGGAAGGAATTCTTACAGAGATGCGTGGGGGTCCCTACCCTGTGAACTGGCTTCCTGGAGTGATGATACCTGATACAGAGCAAACGTCTAGTGAAGTGTTACATGCTCAGTTGCAGATAAATGGTACAGTCAGTGATCCCACCGCAATTCACAGGAAGCTGGGGCTTTGGTGGCCTGAGAAGTTGGGGCAGCAGGGAGGCAGGTGCTTGAGTGGAAGTGTGAGCAGGATTCAGGTCACGAGAAAACATAGAGAGGGTCTCTAAATCTGCAGCTGGGAGGGAGAGCCACCAACAGGATGAACACTGGGTATTTTACTTCACCACAGTGATGAAAACTGTGTAGTTGGGATGCAGAAGTTACTTTGAGGATCGTTGGATGTCCAATACTTTTAGACATACAGTGCTCTTGTAAACTAGGCTAACTGTGTAGAAGGCATTCAGTAGGCTTCCTTCACAAAGGTGCTGTGGGGAGCCGGAAGACACCGTCAGGGTCTTACATACATCATGCCTTTTGGAATACGGTCTAGCAGTTTTGTTTTTTATTCTTTTTCTCTTCTCCCAATCCCTTTGATCAAAGGTGTGTCCAGATAAAGGTAAATATTTGCTGTTAGTGTGCCTTGTGGTTTGCAGGTAGCTCTTCTCAGAGCTGAGAGTGTGCGTTCATGAACTGTCTCTATCTGATGTGGTAGCTTAAGAGTAGTTGAAGGTATTAACATCTAAGAGAACAAATTGTCCAAAAGAAAAATATTCAAGGTTGAAGGCCTATAATGAGAATTAGATTTGGAAAATAGGACCAGGCTAGGTACAATGTAAGATTTGTTTTGGTTTGGCAAACTTTTTTTTTTTTTTTAATTTTGAGACAAGGTTTCCCAGGCTGAGCTCAAACATATGATCCTCCTGCCTCAGTCTCCCAGAGAACTGGGATAACAGACATGTTCCATCATGCCCAGCTGACAAATAGTTATTTATTAAGTGTCTGCTCTGGCTGTCTATGATGTGTTATGCTTATGGCTGGGGTACTTTTGAAAGCACAACCATATTATTAAGGATGGAGAGCATGCCCAGAAATATTTAATTTCTTCTAGGAGAGAAGTGATGCAGTGAAAGTGGTATATTTAAGATTTAATGTCATGATTGATGGTGTAAGAGTTATATTGAAATCAGGAAACACTGGAGGTTGAGAGAGCAGTTGGGGAGAGAATTTATGCGTGGCTGTGCATCTGACTTGTATTTAAAGAGAACACCGGTGTCGAGGTTATAGTGTGTCTTACCGGACGGGCCGCAGAGATGATCTACAGTTAAGCCCTCATCCCTGAACCACAGTCATCAACATAAAATAACGCTGCATGCTCACTCTTTCCGTTCATTTAGTCACTCACTCATTCAGCAAGTGTTAATTGAGCACTAACTGAATGTATGCCTGCTGCTCTTCTAGGGGATCAAGATAACAGCCGCCAGTAAAAGGGGCAAAGTTCCTGCCTTCTTGGACTTTATGTCCTAATGTCAGTCAATCAACGCTAAATCAGCTGATGTTTGAGAAAGTACATGACCTGTTGCCTGTCACACAGTAAATGGAGCTCCATAGTTGTCAGTTACTGAGTTCCAACTTGCGATTTAAATTAAACACCAACCCTTGGTAGAGTGGATTGTTACGGTATCTGTTTGCATGGTAGAGGGTTGGGAGACTTATCTGCAGATTATTTTTTAAAATATTACATAGGGCCAGGCGTTTAGCTCAGTGACACTGTGCCTGCCTGGCAAGTGCAAGGTCCTGAGTTCGATCCCCAGTACAGCAAAAAAAAATAAAATAAAATATTACATAAACAATTATGAGTCGCTTATTCATACTTGGGGTAGTTAAGATTATATGCTGTATTAAATATAGCCAGTTGTCTGTCCTAGACCATTTTTGCCATTAAAGATGAAATGTTAAGCAGGTGCTGCTGTCTACCATCTAAAAAGGTAGTGTGCTCCTGTCTTGCTTGGATGGTTTTTGTGGCCTCCCTGAATTCCAGAAAAGGCTCATTGTTGTCACTGACGATGTTTGACAGAAGCCTTTTGTGTCATTATTTACCAACTGACTGCTTTGGCAAACGCTATGTCAATTCTTTTGTTAACTATAACCACAGTCAAAAATGATGTCATGGAAGAGAAGGATAAATGAAACCAAGACTGATGAGTGCGTGCATGCGCACACATAAACATCTTTTAGGTCAGTTTCTGAGCATTATCTGAAATAGCATTTGTCACATAAGATATGGGAAGTGGCAATAGTGTGTTCATTTTCTCATTGTCTCACTCAGATGTGACCTGTTATCTGCATCACGTGCGTGGTTTTTTGCCTTGTCCTCTTTTTGGCTTTACTACCTCATAGATAGGGTAGGTAGCTTGTTGGTTACATATACAGAGAAAAGCTAGTTCATTTTGTGCAAATCCTTTGCAAGATTCCATTCTCTTACCTTTCTACTTTTCCTGAAATGCTACGATGAGGATGATGGATGTATTTACTGTCACTGGAAACTGAGCTTTGATTTACCTTTCACTTGAAATAAACCCTTGCTTCTCTAGAAATTTATGATCCCAATATGTGCATGTGTGCTCTTAAAAACAAGCACCTTCGATATGGAATGAGTCACGTGGGCTTCTCTGTTTCCTTTTTAGATGTGAAGCCCTCCAATATGCTCGTAAACACGAGAGGACAAGTCAAGCTGTGTGATTTTGGTGTAAGCACTCAGGTAGGTCTCTTCCTCCCAGTGTGCCGTCCTGTCTGCAACATCCACTTTTATCTCCAGTCCCCTCTCTGGGTTCAAAAATCACCTTGCTTCCAGACAAACAGAAACTGCGCATCTTATCCTCGGCTGGGAGTGTGTTATTCATTTTTAATCTCTGAGCGAGTTTCCTTCATCAGAATATGATTGTTCATTGTTTAATGACAGTAAAAACTGCTGATATTGTAATTACTACTTACGAATAGCAAACTTCATTGATATGCAGCTTTGATATAAGAGCGTTCTGGCCAGACAAAAGGGAGGGCAGAGTGGGAGCTGTGCCTGGGGAGCCCAACTGGCCCACAATAAAAATTAATATTGGGAGCAACAATGGTGGAGGGCCATTACAATGTGCAGCACAAATTTTAATTAATTTCCATTTTGGGCCTCCCCTGAGAACCCCGGTGATAGTGACCCATGA
Organism: Fukomys damarensis; assembly: GCF_012274545.1. NCBI lineage: Eukaryota > Metazoa > Chordata > Mammalia > Rodentia > Bathyergidae > Fukomys > Fukomys damarensis. The sequence continues at coordinate 18,811,583 of NW_022900937.1, forward strand.
GCGTGCTGTGATGTTGATTTGAATTGCAGCCACCTTTACTCCCAGCCAAACATGAAGACCAAAGTGAAGGTCACCATCGTATTATGAGTTGTCAAAGTCTGTTATCCCTCCAGCGTATTTAGTGTTCATTTCATTCTGGTGATGCACAGGGCTCCATGCGCATCTTGAGCCATCTGACTAAAAATGAGTGTGTTCAAATTCTACTTCAAATTGACGTTTTATATCACGCGGGTGTGGGGTACTAAAGCAAAAAGCATCCCGCTTAAGTGAATTGTTTAAGGTTATCTGCTATAAACTGTAATGCTGTGTTTGTTTAAATTGGAAATCACATTCAAAAGAAAACAGAGATTTAATCGTTTTTAATGCCTTTGTAGATAAATTTGTTCTCTTTTCCATAATTTTTAGTTGATTTATAGAAATGATGATTGTAGGTTAAATGAGGAATAATTGCCCATTTTATTTCCACATTATCTTTATATTGTTCTAACAGACTGTTTTGTCTCATAGCTGGTGAATTCTTTAGCCAAGACGTATGTTGGAACAAATGCTTATATGGCGGTAAGTAAACTTATGCAAAAATCACATTTAAAACCAACATCTTTATCTTTATGTACTCGGTAATGTAGAATTCTTGAATTAATTCTACAGCTTTAGCCTAGCAGATCATAAATTACAAAGTCAATCCAGTCATGATCCAATTTTTAAATCTTTTGAAGAGACAGGAGGGTTAACACAGGCGCCATCAACTTATCTGACCCTCTTGACTTAACTGGTCAGTTCAAGTGTGAAATCGCTGCATTTTGAAATTTAATCCTACAGAAAAATTATACCTTCTAGCATATTGGCTGCTTTTCCACATTGCTTATTTAATTAACCCTAAAGAATACCAAGATGTCAGTCAATTAGATTTTTTCCAGAAATACAAACATGCTACATCACCAGATCAGAATTAAATTACTGATATGACCAAATTTTATTTATGAATTTCTGAACAGAAGAATTTAGCAGACAGTTCTCCTTGGAAATTGCACAGCTATATTTTGTGTAGTTGTTGGATTCACATCTATTATAAGATAAAATGTATTTAGTTCCCCCAAAATAAGTTTGCCAGAAATAGGAAGTAAGTGCACAGAGCAACTTCACAGACCAATGTAGACTTGGCTTGGACCTCTTTTTCTTACGTTTCCAGTAAAGGAAGTTGTGTCTAGGAAGATGCTTTAGTTTATTGGTTTCCATAATCATTTCAAGAATGGGAGAGGAAAAGCCAAGCAGGGAGTTTATCTACTGTCATTTTTGGAACAGAATTTTCATTTTAACGTGTTAGGGTCAGTTTTTATAATGAGAACACCAGATTTATGTAGGTTCTCCCTTTCCTTTCTGCTAGTTCTCTTGTATATCATGGAGTTAAATGATTGTAGTGTGGGAAGAACCATGGATCTTGCCATTAGGGTTCCTTGTTCATGTAATATCTTCATTAAAAGATTTTAATATGGAAGGAACCTGAATCTTATTCTCAAAAAAATACAAAACATTTTGTTTTTGTTCAGATATCAAAATAGCTAATTTTTGTTTTGCATTGTTTTTAAGGAAAATTCATCCTTTTTCATTCTTCTGAGTAATAAGGGGAAAATAGATTATCCTCTGAAGTCATCATAATCTGTTTTTATAAAACGTAATCTCCTGTCCAGCTCTACCAGGTTGGATGAGATTGCTGAGCCACCTTTATCATTAACAAAGCCCTCCTGAATGCTAGAACATCGGTCTTTGAAAGAATAGGAAACCCTATTAAAAAAAAGACAAAACAACTTCTCAACTACCCATCATGTTTCTAGTAGCTTTAAATTGCTCTCATAATTAAATTGCATTATATTTGTATGTACAAATCCAGATTACAGTTGTCTTTCCCAGGTGTACATTAAAGAAATTACTTTTTTCCTTTTTGTTTATGGATGAATGTGATGCGTCTGTCTGTTAATTGAAAGTGTAAGGATTAGAATTATGAAACGTTAGCTCACACTGGCAAACCTAAAATTGCTTTGCTTCTTGGGTGAGTGAATCCTCCTCATCAGCTTTGTAAGTTGGAGCTATAAAAAGCCTAAGACATCCAGCAAGAAAACAGTGATGGTCTGGGAGTAAAAGCAAGGCTTCACTTAATTTAGTAGCTGAGTATTTACCAAGGTTTGTGAGCTCAGAGGTTGGGGACCATAGAAATAACCCTGTGTTACTGTAGTGTGGGTATTAATTTCTGCCTTGTGACTGCAGGCAGCCTCTTGAAGGAAGAGGGCTGGGTTTGGGGAGTTTGTGCACGGTGGATTTTTTTTTGTTTTATTTTTTGTGGTTTTGTTTTGTTTTGTTTTTTAACCACAGCAGAATTTCTTTTTAGCTGATCTGTTTCAGAGTTTTGAGTTCCCCATGAGGTTCTATGCCAAGCATTAGCAAACCAAATCTCTCAGGCCTGTTTTTTTAAGTAAAGTTTTATTGGAACGTGGCCACAGCCATTTGTTTACGTGTTGGGTATGACCATAGTGCAGAGTTGAGTAGTTGTGACAGTTGCAGCAGAGAACATATGGCTCACAAAGTGAAAAGTATTTACTCTCTGGCCCTTTACAGAAAAAATTTTGCCAGCGTGTGGCCTATGCCAGTGAAAGCTGTATCGGAAACAGTACTTTGCATTAATCAGCCAGCACCACTGAGCAGCCCAGGCCAAAATGGGAACCACGATCTCTTCTCCAATGGCGCTATGCGTGACATCTTTAAGTTGTACTAACATACATTAAGAAAATAGAAAGGCATGCAATGTGCAGCTGTGATGATTCGATTATTCCAAAGAGGATATAAAGAGGAAATTTACCCAAAAAAGGGTGCTTACCAAGGAAGGACAAACGCTCAGAAACAGAAGGCAGCCTGGTGTTGGTGGAGGTGGGGTGGAGGATGAAGGATAAACTGAGGGAAATGTAATTAGAGGCCATCTGATATAATGAAATAATACCCTTATTTTCCATCCATTTCACTCACTTTATACTCATCCATACTTCTGTGTGGTGATAATAACATCAATAATAATAACAGATCGCACTTAATTAACACCATGTGCCAATCATTCTTCTAAGCTCTTACATGTATTAACCTTTAAATCATCACAGCAACGCTATGAAGGGGGTAGTGTTCTTATCGTTTTACAGAGGAAAGAGAATAAGGCCAGAGAAGTTATGTGACTTATCCAAGTTGACACAGCTAATAAGTGTCAGGGTGAAAATTCAAAACTGTGTGATCTGCTTCCAGAGACTAAACTCCTGGCCGAGCTGTTCCCTATATCCAAGTCATTTATGTGGCGCTTCCAGTCTAGGTGATCAAGCTCACGGGTCCAGGTTTATTCTGCTCACTCTCAGCCCTGTTCCTCCACCAGGGCCCAGTGAATTCATTCATTCATGACAGCTGTCTTCCAAAAGTGTCATGTTCACTAATGATAAGCAGAGCATTTAACCTTTTTTATTAAGACTCTTCAGTATGTATTAAGTTGAACAAATTACTCAAATACAGCTGGTTAAACTGCTTAAGTAATTAAAAAGAAAATAAATCAGAAAGAACCCTGTGTGTGTAAACAATGTTATTTTATTCTCCTATAACCTCAAATGTAAGGTGCAGGGAAAATGACAATTAGAAAAAGATAGGAAGACTTTTATAACATCTTGAGTCATCTTAGGGGAGAAAAAACCCTTATGGGCTCATTAAGCAGTGTAGTTTGTAGGAGATCGGGAAAGTCATCATGATCCAGCCCCCTCATTGACCAATCAGAGACAGAGATCTAGAAAGCAGAGTGCCCTGTTCAAGGACATGTCCTTTTAGGGACAAATAATTAGGTCTAATAAACACCTTCATCCAAAGCATGACAAATTTGCGACTGCATTTTACAAGAATTTCATCCAGCTGGGGATTTAGCTCAATGGTTCCATCGCCTGCCTTGCAAGGGCAAGGACAGGAGTTCGATCCTCAGTACCAAAAAAAAAAAGAAGAATTTCATCCAGACAGATTGTAAAGTGTCCAGAAGGCTGGTGTTTATATTAAATTAACAATTTCTCAGAAATTTTAATTATTAAAAATTTTATTCTTGGGGGGAGAAGGGAAAAAAGGAAGAGAAAAAAAGGAAAAAATGGAAACAGTTTTTGTAAATAAGGGAGGGGAAGAGGGGTTGAAGGGAGAGGAGGAGATTGAGGGAAAAAAAGAATGAAGATATATCATGTACAGGTACAAATTCCCTATGCAAATGTGATCATCTATGTATATCTAAAATGTACCAGTAAAATTAAAACACAGGCACATATTTAAAAAACTGTATAAAAAAACAAAGGGGACTAGGAGGTAGATCTCTTGCAGTAGGGAAGTGGTCCAAGAGGAAATATTCAAGGGATGAGGAAGAAGGAAAGGAGAAATAAGTTAAATGAAGTTATACCATGTACAAGAACCTAATAACCCCAATTAATGTAAATATTATGTGCCCTAACATGAGATTAAGAATATCAATCAGGCCAGGCGTGGTGGCGCACACCTGTAATCCCAGCACTCAGGAGGCTGAGGCAGGAGGATCACTGTGTGTTCGAGACCAGCCTGGGCTACATAATGAGTTCCAGGTCAGTCTCAACTACATAGTGTCTCAAAAAACCACACAATATCAATCAATGAAAAATAGGATAGGAGAATTGGAGGAGGAGGGAGGGAGGAGCTGAAAAGGGGAAGGGATTAAAAAAAAAAAGAAGCTGTGATAAGTACCTGTAACCACTCCCCAAGATGACTGTAAATTGCATGAACTGCAAACATGCACAAATAGAATAAATAGGAGTTTAAGAAAGTTTTTTTTACTCTATCCATTTTTTGTTTGTTTGCTTTTGTTACCAGGAATCAAACTCAAGACTTTGTGTTTGCGAGGCAGGAATGGTGCTACTGAACTAAATTCTCGGCCCTTTTTTACTCTATTCTTAATACAAAAGTCCCTAAAACTTTAACAAACTATTCAGTCATTGCTTTACGTTGTTAAGTTTTAGAATCAAATATGAAAATTTGAAATTTTCATGACTCACTGATTTTTAAAAAAAATGTTGCTCAAATACTTATCCTTTGGGATCAGAAATTCAATCTAAATGACTATTTTTATCTTCTGAATTGTTGCTGCTGTGTTTAGTTTTTTTGCTCAGGCTGTTCCAATCCTTGGAAATGTCTTTACCTGGAATAAGATCTATATAGGCCAGGCATGGTGGCCCATACTTTTAATCCCAGCACTTGGGAGGCTGAGGCAGGAGGATCGCCACAAGTTTGAGGCCAGCCTGAGCTACATACTGGTTCAAGGCCAGCCTAAACTATATAGCAAGAACCTGTCTCAAGATAAATAAATAAAACCTATGTAGATCTTACGCTGCTGCCCAACTGGCCCTATTATGCTGTGTAGTAGCAACAGAAGTAGCAATTAAAGGAGGCTGGGGTTTACTGAGCATTCCTGTGTGACACATACAGAGTGAAAAAGTTACATACCTTCACTTAATCTTCACACAACCTATGTATTATCATTATCTCTGTTGTACTGATAAAGAAACCAAGGGTGAAATAAATTGAGCCCAAGTTCTTGGAATTAGCGCATAATGAGAAGATAGATCTGAATTAGAGCAGTAGTCTGACTCTGGAGCCCTCGTTTAACCCATATGCCGTGCTGCCTATACAAGGATTTTGCTAACCTAAAAAATAAAGTAAAATAAATAACAAAAAACAAACCTGGGAACTGGGGTGCATACTGTTCCTGTAACCCCAGCTCCTTAGGTACTGAGACAGGAAGATCACAAGTTGAAGTCTAGCTTGGGCAATTTAAAAGACCCTGTCTCAAAAAAATAGAAAGCGCTGGAGACGTAGATACAGGTAGAGAACTCCTGAGTTAAATCTCCAGTACTGGAAAAAAAAAATTTCAATCACTTGTGATGCATATTTTGATTACACACTAGCCTGAAGAAGTTGGCACTGTCTTGTTAATTTTTTGAAGCTTACCTAAGCAGAAATGTCTTTTTCGGAAGAGATAAGGTATGCACCTTTCTGCTCTTGACAGGAAACCCCTGGCGTGTCATACTGTAAACCCTCAGTTCTAGGATTAGTGAAATATGGACCCTGAGTAGATGCCCGGTGACAGGGTGCAGCTGGAGGGAGTGGCACGTGAGCGCCAGCTTGAAGCCACAGCCTTTGCAGATCCACTGTGAATGCTGCATTTTAGATCATCAGCACATGCCTGCTGTTCCCCTGAAGGACAGGCGAGGGGTTTGGTTTGGTTTGGTTTACTCTTCATTTAAATCTCAGTACAGCGGTGCTGCAGACAAGAGTCTGTTCGTATTGTTTAGGCCACACTGTTGACAGCTGTTGTGTGAGAAAGGAACCCCAGCACAGATCCACCACAGATATTTTGGTTGGTTTTGTTCTGTTTTGATTTGGTGAGGAGAGGCCAGAGCAGGCCACCTCGGCTTCAGGTGTGAAACAAGCTTTGAATTCTGTAGTCACAGGCCATCAAATCCTGGCCCTGTAAATTCAGAACATATTGGGGCTCATCTTGTCCCTAAGTCAGTTGTCGCAACTTGTGTATGTTTCCGTGTCTCTGTCTACCTGATGCATTCTTTTTAGCTTGCTGCCTGCTTGTGCTGAGCATTTTTGCTTTTACATTGCATCACAACAGTGATCTCGGTTTTTTTGCTTCGGTTATTGCCCAAATAATCCCTCTAACAAGAGAGTGTCAGAATCTCATCCTTAAGGAGCTCTCTTATTTGCCACCTGATACCTATGAACATTATCCCTTTTCTGTTTCTTCTTTTTTAAATTAGTATCTTGTGCTTTATTTTTAGTTCGCATTCTACATTTGCTTGGTAGTTCAGTGGGCAAATGGAATGAATATATTTGGTTTCCTTGCCAAAATACTTTGTGTGTGGTTTCCACTTCTGTTTGTGTGTTCCTTTTTTCTGTACTCTGGATGTATGCTGTAGAGTGATGACTGTCAGCCGGTGGAAGGAAGAATAGTGAAACCTTCAGTGACTGCAGCTGAGTGTATCAGAGTCACCTGGAGAAGTTATTTTTTTAAAATGAAGATTCCTGAGAGTGCCCACCCCCTGCCCCTATTCTGATGCGGAAGTTGGTCTTGGTAAGCCCCTCAGGCAGTTCTCTGATGGCTGTCCAAGGACTGCATTGCAGAAACAATCACCAGGTCAAGACTGGTGCTTGGCTTTTCTGACTTTCAATTCCAGGCACAGTCTGACACCCTGGAAAGAATCTTTCAGTCATATATACAACTGGATTTGAATCCTGACTCTGCTCCTGGACAGTGCACTTCATGCTGCTCCATAGCTCCAGGCTTGGGCAAGTGTCAGGCTTTCTATCTGTAGAGTGAAACCCGTAACCTTTACCTTTGCAAGATAATTAGGAAGCATGGAGGATGCAGAGTACCTGGCCCACCATCTGGCACTACTGGGTGGTCACTGAGTGATAGCTACTGCTGTCCTTATGTACTGGTAGTACATGCAGCGATTCATATGGTCAGTAGTAAATGCCTCATTCTCCTCATCTGTTAAGTGGGGATGATGATAATACCAAACTCATATGTATATTTGTGAATCTGAAGTGAGGTACACATGAAAAGCACTTAAAGCAATGTCTGGCTCATGGCAGTTCTCTAACAAAAGCATGCAGTGATGGGGATGGGATGGGACGGCAGTAGTCCTCTTGTTCCCATCTCTGGCTGCAGTTCCATATGAATAATCCTAGTATCTGTTGAACCAGTGAGTTGGGTAATGTGGGTCATTATCCCAGGCCCGCCATGATATCTCTGTATAACCTGGAGCAATTATTCCATCTTTGTGAGACCTCAGTTTCTCTTACTCATTTGTCCGTGTGTTCATTCCAAACACTCCTGTGAGTACCCTACTGAATGCCAAATCCTGGGAGGGCAAATCAGAACGCACTTTTGAGCGTAAAATTATTCCTGTGGAAGTAGAGTGTGCCTGTCCTCTTATCTGTCTCGAGAGGAGCACCAAACATTCAGAGGGCACTTTGACTTGTAGCCAAAGAAACCCTGGTAGGTAGAATAAAGCATGGGACCCTAGGTGAATCTAGGTAAGGGAAATACAAGTGTTCTTCGCACTAGTCTTATTCCTTCCACTTCCCTATAAGCTTGAAATTGTTTCCAAGGAAAGAGTATTTTAAAATTCTAAATCCCTAGTCTTTGAGTCTATCAAATTGCACATAAGTGGTAATACTGTATGATTTTGTATAATTTGTCACTCCTTAATTAAGACTGCTTCATGTAGGGGAAGAAGATCTGGGCTCAAATCTCAGCTCGTTTGCTAGCTTAGATCCTTGCCCAAATGAATTCACTTCTTAGAGTCTTAATTTTCTTCGTCTGTGACATGGGATGATAAAGTCTTACTTGGGCTGAATAGAGAGTTTGATGAGATTTTTACAAACACATTTAATTATATATAATTTCTGTGTATTTTCTGTGTAATCCGTGTGTGTGTGTGTGTGTGTGTGTGAAATTGCTTTGTCATCCAGAAAATTCTGCACCAAGTTGTTGGTGGCCCCCACCTTAGCCGAGCTTACCTTCAATGTACGTGTTTCCTGGAATAATTCACCAACTCACAAATTCCCTTCTGCTTTCTTACAGCCTGAAAGAATTTCAGGGGAGCAATATGGAATTCATTCTGATGTCTGGAGTTTAGGAATCTCTTTCATGGAGGTACAGTGCTGTTGATTACAAATAGACACTTCTATGCATATTTGAACTGTTAACATTCCATTGGGGCGAGTGGAGATTTTGAAAGAATAACATTTTCATTGTGTTACATGTGTGTGTACAGGGTTTGACTCTAAAGTCCTTACCCTGGTACCCTTTGTGATTATGGACCAAGTCTGGGTTATTCTGAAGCACTACTGTTCACGTGTATAAAACAGATTCTGAAGTGCTTGCTATAAAACAGATTTCCCAGACCCCATCCAGGGTCAGTTAAATGGAACCTCTAAGGATCCACGTACCTCACATATCTCCCGGGTGATCTTTATGCTCACTGAATCTGGGAAGCCTGTGTCCCAAAGGCAAGACTCCAAAAAAATGCTGTGTGCTGGATGATGGCCTTGGGATGCACGTATAACGCCCAGAGGTGATGGCAGCAGTCAAAGGTGCAGCTCATTTGGATGTGTAAGTTCTATATGTTTGCTTGAAGCCGCCTCACCCCAATATAGTCATGATACATGGATATGTGGGGTGGGTGGTGGGATTGGAGTGGGGATGTGTGTGTATAGCATGACTGATATCGTTACTCTTCATCGCTGTATTTAGAATGGACTTTATCTTAATTGCTAGGTGTAGCCCCACTAGGACTCTGTCCTGAGATGTCTGTAGAATGACATATGACTTATATCACAAGGAAATTTGGCCTAATTGGAAGTACAGAATGCTGGTACTTACCAGGGCTTAAAAAATTATTTCTCAATTCCACTGACTTAGATAAAAGAAGACTTTTTAAAAAGTAGAGTGGACTCTTCACAGATGAGAGTTGCAGTCACAGTGTTACTACCCTTCCTTTAGTCAGACACTTTTCCTGCGCTTTATGTAATGCATGAGTGCCATCATATTTGTAAGGAAATATCTTCGGACTTTACCTGCATGGCAGAAAGAAAACAATAAAGTGTTCATTGTTTATTAAACCATATTCTCCTGCTTCTCACAAAAGGGAGGCTAAGAAGAGATACGGTACATGTGCATTGCTGAGAAGTTACCGTAATGGGGAACAGAACTCAGCACTGTCTCCCACGGAGTCCTGAAGGGCTTGTTCCATTAGCTTGTTTTTGGGGAAAGCAGTGCCTTTGATCTGTGGGACTTGGGGCCTTGCCACCATATCATTTCCTTTTGTGTATTTTAAATAATTGTCATTTCCTGTATTTTATAAGTGACCAGGTACAGAATAACTAAGAAGTCACATAGTGTAGAGCTAAGAATTCTGGACTGGAGGCCTAGACTGCAGCGCCAGCTCTGCCACTGCTTTCCTAGATGGCCCTGGACCGGCCTCAGCTCCTCCATCTGTAAAATAAGATCTCGGAGCTGCTTTCCAGACTGACTGTACCACTCTGCTGCTGCCCATTGTGCCCTTTCCTTTCCTTTCGTGACACAGGTGTGCCGTGTGTGACTGAGACGGGGATGGACCCTCGCGTGGCACAAAGCACAGAGGTTTACAGTACTGTCAGGGCGTCGCTAGTGGGTTTCAGCTGTGGGACGCATGTGGCCTTTCACGTTCATCCCTTCTTATCCATCTTGGTCGAGCCCCTGTCATGCCACGCTGCATGGACGAATGCAAGGACTCAGCTCCTGGCTGTCCTAGAGTACATCTACCGAAGGGTGGGGCGTGAGGGCAAGGACGGAAAACACAGCGCTCACCAAGCGTGTCATTTGGGTGGTGGTGCATCCTGTGGAAAAGAGGAGAGCAGGCAGCCCCTCTCATAAAGTTCTGTGCACACAGAGACTTGAACACTGGGAGAAGAGGGAGCCACTTGGTAGTAGCCAGAGCAAAGGCACCGAGAGATGGGGTGCACTTGGCATACACGAGGGAGGCACAGACCAGTGTGACTGGCATTGGAGTTAGGGAAAAGGAAAAGTGGGCAAAACAAATTCAGAGAGGTCACTAGGGGCCATCATACGCAACCCTGTAGGCCGTGTTGAGGACTTGAGGTGTTGCTCTCAGAATAAATGATCTGACCTAGATGTTGAAAGGATTGCTGAGTGCTGTGTGGACTGTGGCCATAGAGAGGTAGACGTGGAGACAGGAGGTCAGCTAGGAAGGTAGAGATGCCCAGTATTTAGTTGTGTTGCATACAGAGATGCAGGTCTGCCAGTATTTTGCTAGGTACTGAGGTTGCAAAGGATAATAAAAGAGGGCTCTTTGTATTATACAGAGAGAAAGGTCACTGCCTATATATTAGAGGGGGGCATTGATCATGCTCATTTATCTTGGAGGTAAACCGTTGGTCACTGAGAAAAAGCAGGCTCATTGCATTTGTAAAGTTGAGGCGGTTTAAGTCTAGGGAACTCTGAAACATGTCAGCACTGAGTGCAGGACAGCTGTGTGCCAGTAAAGTGGAAAGCAGAAAGTGGCTCTGTGGTCAGGAGTGAAGGCCAGGGCCAGGCCTATAGATGTTCCCATGTCCTAAAATGGGTGACAAGAAGTGGGTATAAAGCAAGAGGAAGAGATGTTATGGGATGTAAAGTAGAATCTGATTATGATCATGAAAGAAGGTTGTTAAAGTGTTGGGTGTAGTAACATACATCTGTAATTCCCATAGTTGGAAGGCTGAGGCAGGAGGATCTCAAGTTGGAGGCCAGCCTGGGCAACTTAGTAAACCCCTATTCAAAAAATGGGAGGGGTGAGGTTCTGAGGGTATAGCTTAGTAAAAGAGTGTTTGCCTAACATGTGAGGATTCAATTCCCAGTACCACTCCAAAAAAAGTAATTAGAAAGGATTTTTGAGTGCCTCTTTGTAGAGGATACTTGACTAAATGCCTTCAAAGGAAGCACAAGACTGCAGCCCCTGCCCTCTAGGAGCTTAGGGGACCCAATGCACAAGCAAGTGATAGTATGTGCCCGACCCAAGTATGGACCAGCAAGTCATGAAAGAATAGAATGAGACTCCTGGTATGGATTTCATGCCAGATTTCTTTAGGGCCCAAGGTAAAGAAAAACATCTGACAGGAAAGGGGAGAAGGGGGATTTGAGTCCAAAGACGAGAAATCATGGGTGACAGAGTAATGAAGACTACAAGAGAACTCCACTGCTGTCTTTTCTTAGGGGCTGATGGGATGACTTGAAAGGGCTGGAAAGTTGGTCCAAAAGAAATACTTGAAGGCCAAGGTTCTTTGTTTTTGCCACAGTGGTGTTGCCATAAGTGTGGTAAGCCCTGTTTTAAATCTCTATAGACAGAGAGAAGTGTGCATTGGAATAGCATTTGAACATTGTCCACCCTTCCAAAGAATTGCTTTCTCTCTGTTCTACTTTTCAAGCAAGATTCCTTTTCTAGGCATGGGCTCCAATGAATAAAAACTTCTGTTCATTCAGTACTTTTCACTTAACCTGGTGCCCTTGGGCAAACCAGGGAATGGGGCACCTGAAGCTGAGAAGAGCCCAGGTCTGATATAGAAGAGACCTGAAGCCCAGGACAGTGTGCTGAGCCTTCCATAGATGTTCGTGAAGGACTCGGAGCTGCTGAGGATCAGGCATACAGAGGAGTTGAGCTGTGAGGGAGGCTGGTACTGGAGGGAGCTCGATCCTCGGAGACAGCAGGGAGTGAAGGAGAGCACCCCTCATGACCAGCGCCTGGGTATCTCTGTGCCCTAAGGGGAGGGCAAATGTCAAGGCAGCAGTGTCTCCCCCTGCACGATTTCCCCTCACACTTACGTGTGTGGCTTCCTCAAGGTGTTTGGAGTTGACCAGGTCTTCCTTTAGGTGCCTGTGATGAAGATAAAACTAGGGGAAACACAGCAAATGAACTTTCCCAGTCACCCAAGAATCAGGAAGAAGCAAAATGGGAGTCGGGGCTTCCCGTTCCTCCCTCCTCCACTTCCAGAAAATCTCCTCCGAGCTCGGTGGTGCTGGGTCAGAGGCTGCCCTCATGGCCTCAGCCTCCCGCCTCCCACCCACTGCCCCTCGCCTTGTTAATGTGTTGTTGCCGTCCCTGTGGGGAGTCATCCTGAGGCCTTGCACCACACTCACTCATGAAAGATCATGCCACACGCCACTACAACGTGCCAGTTTTTAACAAATCGCAGACAGGTACATTTGTGCCTTCAGCAAAGAATCTTTATTATCAGACTATCTTTTATCCAAGGATTGAACTGCTCCTGTCTCCTCTCAGCACCCCCCCCCCACTCAGGGTAGCAGATGGTCTCCGGGACTTTGTCTGTTGTGTGGAGTATTTGGAATTAACAAAAGTGGCATAAAAATGGAGGTTATTCTTAAGAAAGGAAAAAGTGAGATTATTCAGCGTGAATAGAGTGTACTGGTTTCCTGGGTGGAGGGATTTGGCCCCTCTGTTGTGTGTTTATCTCTAACCGTGCTGTGGCCCCTCCTGTGGATTATTTTCAGAGTCATGAAGGTGGGGGCCTTATGTGAGGACTGTGTGCCTTGCTCTGTAATGGGACAGAGAACCCTATGGAACTGCAGCTCATCCTCGAAGTGTCACCAAAATCAGTGTGGAAATGCAGGAAAAACAAGTGAAGCTCACAGACAAACCTCCAAAATTCCTGAACCAGGACAAATTGGAGGGTTAAACTTGTCCCAGAATATTTTCTTGCCTGTCCTAGAAAGCTCTTCCTGATTCATTCAACAGCATGATTTTGGGGATTGTTCACCCTGGTACTGTAGTTGCTCTTCAAGACTTGAGGGCTGAACTCTAAAATGAAAATGAGTCGGTACATCAAAAGGGCTTCCTTTACCAAGTATAAGGGCTTTATTTAATCCTTGGAGGAGAGGATGCCTAAAACATTTTAGGTCAATTTTCTGATTTCACAGGCAGTTTAATTTTCATTTCTTCTCCCAGAGAATGGTTTGCAGAAAGAATCCTATTCTTTGCTGCTGTTGTTATTGTTTTATTTTGAGATGGTGTATTACTTACTTCCCCAGGTCAGCCTCAGTCTCCCAGAGGCTGGGCTCACACCACCACACTCAGCGGTTATTCTTGAGTTTTGCTAGTGAATTACTCTGTTCGTGTTCATGTGTCACTTGAGTCACAATGGAAATATGTAGGTGAGAAGTATAAAAGTGATACTGTATGCAGAAGTTGGCTTTTCAGATGACCCTTACTGGATCAAAAAATTAGCCAACACACAACCTGTGTAGCCTCACAGGACAGCGTGCCAGGCCTGTGGTGCCCCTCTCCACACCAGGATGCTCTGCAGGTGTGTGTCCTGGTGTGTGATTCTACCTGGCAAGGTGCTGAGCCCTCAGTAAGACTGTGGAGGATGGTCTCTCCCAGACGTTTCTGCAGGCATCAGGCTGAAAACCCCTCAGCACAGGCGTTTGCTCTTTTCGCTTGGCTCCTGGCTCTCTCTGCCTTTCTTTGTTTGCTGGGTCCAAGGCAGCGAGCAGGCTGGCTCAAAGTGCTTGCTTAATTGGTGTGTCATCTAGTCCGGACCCTCTTCAGCATGATCGCCGCTCCATTGAAGTTGCCTGAATGATGTGTTAAATGATGAAAGCAAGGACCGTGGCTTAGAAAAATATCTCAAGGTAGGTGAGGAACATGTTCCGAGAGCACAAGTTCACTGTCATCAAAGCAACACCATCTTCTGAACAGTTGTATGGGATCCGTTGTTTCTACAAAAAGAATTTTCCTTGAGTCTTAGAATTACCTTTGCCAGGTTAAAAGTAAATCCATGCAGTGCTGTGCTGTTCTCTCTGTGTGGATGTCATTTTTCTTCATCTCCCCAAGACACTATTTAAATACCGTCATTCCCGATGCCAACTCTGATCTCTCCAGCTGAAAGTACTGCCTTCCTCTTTGACCTCCATCTATATCTGCCTGTGGCAGGAACATTTTCTACTTTGTAGACTAGTAATTGACACAGGATTCAGATCTGATTCTCCCATCATCTCCTACATTATGCAGCACAATCCCAATACCCTAGTGGGTACTCGTGAGATTGCCTTGGCTCCCTATTTCCTTACTTTTCTCGTGGTTTTGTACCGGTTTCGGAAAGTACAGATCAGAGTTTAAAGTTTGCTGGAGCCTTTCATGGAGGCTCATACTCTGCTAAGGAGGACGTCTTAAAGACCCAGAGGGTGAGAGTTCCCTGCTTGATAGCGCAGCTAGTCACGCTCCCAGGGAGCCCTCTGTCTGCACGTGCCACCCATGAGGAGAATTTCCAGTCCGGAGTTCAGTGCCTTTCTCTTCACAGGATATTTGAGGGGGGCCTTTAGGGTGAGAACAGAGGCCTAAAGTACCAGAAAGGTATAAGCTGAAGGGCCTGGAGAGCATGGGGGGCAGGCAGGGAGGGTCCACATGAACTTCAGAAGTGACCTGGGGGAAAACCGGCGAACACCTGCACTCAGGAGACAACAGCAGGCTGCTGTGACAAAGGAACTTTCAGAGAACAATAATTGCAGTAGGAGAAAATGCAAAGTGAGAGAACCAGGTCAGGAAGTTCCAGACAGAAAGGAGAGAGAAAATTATCAAGGAAAGTACTTTAGCTTTAGTATTATCAGTATAATGTAGAAGAAATATTTACATACTGTTTGACAGGGCCCTCTTCTTGTTATTTCTACAGAAAAACAACCACGCAATTTTTTTATTGATGACATGTGGTGATATTTTCACTGGAAAAAGTGAGTTTTTGTTCAGGAATAGTAAATAGAATTTTTTGCAAGGAAAAGGTAGCATTAAAAATTACAAATAGCCAGGTGTGGTGGTGCACACCTGTACTCCGAGCACTTGGGAGGCTGAGGCAGGAGGATTATGAGTTCAAGGCTAGGCTGGGCTACACAATGAGATCATGTCTCAAAAGAAAAAAAAAATTACAAATAGTATCTTGTCCTATGGGAATGTAAAAGCTATTAAAGACTCATTTTTTGTCTTTGCCTTTATACTTATTACTTAATACCAGATGAAACCATTAAATACAAAGAAAGTGAAGTATGCTCTTCCACAGTGACAAGCAAACACATCATGCTGAACTATGTAAATGAAAATAAAAGTATTGAAAAAGTAGCATGAATCATCCAGCCCAGTAGTTTGATAGAGTACTTGAGCTTTTCTTTCCGAAATCATTTTTAGAGTGAAGGGCTGCCTGTCATCTTAACTGTTAAACTGCCAGAAAGCTCCGAGTTTGGGAATCATATATTGGCACCACCCCTTAGAGTCAGGGTGATCTTTGTTGCTCCAAGTGGCAGTGTCTGAACTTGTTCTGTGCTTTTCCACTGAATACCACAGATGGGGTAACTTACAGACAACAGAAGTTTGTGCAGTTCTCCTTGCTGGAGGCTGGAGAGTCGAAGGGCTCATCTGGTGAAAGCCTTGGAGCGGAGGCATAAAACATGGCAGAAGGGCGACGAGCACTAGAGCCAGAAGAGGACTCAGGCTCCCGATCCAGGCTCACATCCATCACAGATCCCCTCTGTGCTGACTAACCCATTCCTGTGCTGATGACATTAGTCCACAAGCGCTCTGCCCAGTGACCTGACACCTCTTAAACGTCTTACTCTTAATCACAAGATGATGGCAGTTAAATTTTAACATGAGTTTTGGAGTTTCTTAGCTGTACAATAAGATAACATTGGAATTCATTTACTCCTCTAATATCCACTGCATACCTTTTAAGTGTCAAACACTTCACTAAGTGCTGGGGACACCTTGGTAAATAAAAGTAGGGTGTTTCCTTTCCTTGCGCAGCCTACAGTATAGCAAGGGAGGCAGAAAATAAACAATGCCAGAAAACCTTTATATTTTTTGAAATCAGGATTGGGGCATTTTCAGTATTCTGAATTCTTTTGTAAACACTTTGATTTAACATTAGCCCCATGGGATTACTTTAAGAATTAAGCTTCTCTTTGTAATCGTATCCTGTGTGTATTGAGTGCTTTCCAACGAACAGGATTACAGACCACTCTCTAGACTTGGTTCCTGCCTCTCAAATATACCAAAGAAGCCATTGCACCATCCAACAACAAGAGCACTCAGGGACACAGCTGTCACTAGAGGGTCTCTGGCTGTGGCTTTGTTTCCCACTCTAGCCCCTTGGTGACTGTGAACCTGGGCTGAGGAGTAACAAGTAGCTCGGGATGTCCTGTAAGCAGCTGCTGCCAGCTTTTCTAGACCCTAAAAACTTGGCATTTCATGTGATGCCCTTTAATCTCAAGATTTTCATCTCTTTTAAAAAATTCTCAAAAATCTGAGTGGAAGTTGAATCTTACTTCAATGTAAGTCTGTTGCTCTCCTAGTGGAACCTCTTACCTGTTGATCAGAAGTTTTCTGCTGAAAACCAGGAGAGGGCACAAGAATCTGAAGGGTCCAGACCCAAAGCAAGTGTCATAAGAAGGCTGTGTAGGAAAGGGGGGTTGGGGGGCTGGAGTTCCTGTCCCGGGGCCACTGTCCCTACCATTGAATGTGAAGGAAAAGAACATGTGACAGTTCTGTCATCCATTCCTCCACTCTTACAACCTTTCTTTAATTCTGCCTTAACTTGATTTTTCACTTTGTCTTTTTTTTTGGTGGGGGTGAAATTTTGTGTAACTTAACTGCAAAAAAAGGTACTATGAAAATGACCTTTGGCAGATGATAAATTGGCTAGTTTGGTCCTTTGCAAGGTTTGTGAAGGGATCCAGCTGTCTCACATTACCACGCCTAAATGTGCATTTGCCAAGGTTGTCAGTGCCTGGAGTGGATGTGAACTGGCAGACAAATGGCAGCATCTCCCTCTGAATACAGCATTGTCCAGCTCGCTTTGTGTTCAGCGCAGTCAGGAACAACCATGAGATTGACAAAACAAGGTGGAGCAGGTGCGAGTGGTCCCAGCTATGCTTTTTACTATTTTGTTGGATTTCAGACTGGTTTTAGTTTTCCCAACAGCACATGCCTACCTTGTACATCCACAGAAACATACCGAATCTACATTCAAAAAGCATGGAGACACCACAGTCCTGACATGAAAAATAAAGAAATAAAGTGAAGACGACACTGGCATTTGACAGCCCTTCTCAGACGTTTGAAGAATTGTCAGTGGAAAAGAAGTGAGCTGTTGCCTTAGGACCTTCAGGGTGACCTTCTGAAGCTGAAAACAAAACAAAAAGTCCTGTGGCATTCTATTCATTTAAAGAACTTTCTAGTAGCTTGATCCTTATGCTTTTCCTCCTCAACAGTAAAGATGCTCCCTTCCTGGAGACATTTAAGTAGAGACTGAATGACCACTTGTCCCAGATTTTCTTTTTAGAAGAAATTCTTTGTGGGGGAGACATGTGTAAGGTTAGAGAAGATGCAGTAGTTTATTCATTAGTCACTCAGCAGATGCTTGTTGAGTACGTGGCAACCCTGTGGTGGTCACTGGGGACGCTGCTATGAACAAAACTGACGAAATCCCTGCCTGCACAGAGGGATGTAAAGAAAGGTGCTTGACAGCTTGCTAGGCAGAAATCAACAGGGTGATATACTAGGATTCACTGAGTGGTAGGGGCTACCTTTTGAGTTAAGATCTAAAAGACGAGAAACAACCAGCTTCTGGAGACATCTAAAATTCCGTGAATTTGTGGTGATTCTGGGAACAACTTTGAAGTACGCACTGGTAAACACGCCTGCTCCTCCAATTCCATTCATACTCAAATCCAGTGACCTAGAATTGACTTTAAAAAAATTTTTTTAATGTTCTGCAGACCTTGTTACATAATTCAGCGGTCTACAGCATTTATTCAGTATATTCTTTGATATACCTTTCTTATCTTCAGAGACTAGAATGATTTTGAGAAGCTGAGCCCCAAAGAAGACAGTGCCTGTACCTACTCATGCAACACAAGAAACCTGGAATGGAGGCCTTTCACATAGAAATCTAGTAGTCTTTCCTCTCTGTTAAGCTGTTCACATCCTCTTCTCAGTGCCATTCTGACAGAAAGGGCGAGGCCATGGTGCTTTACATGTATGTAAGACTTAAAGTCATTGGACACTCTGCTCATTTAAACTTCTTCCCACTGTGATGGGAAATGACCAAAAACACTAGTCACCAAGGATGAAGAGTATTGGGCCGGAGATTTATTTTAGTTCAGTGGTTCCACTGCCTGCCTCGCAAGTGCAGGGACCCATTTTCGATCCCTGGTACAAAAAAAAAAAAAAAAGATTAAAGAGGATCAAAGGCCCAGTTTTGCAAATGAAAAAA
>NW_022900937.1:18830668-18865811 GCF_012274545.1 Fukomys damarensis
AAAAAAAAAAAAAAAAGATTAAAGAGTATCAAAGGTCCAGTTTTGCAAATGAAAAAACAGATCCAGAAAAATTAAAGGACTTTTCCCAAAAAGTCAAGTAATGGACCAGGCAGCAGCAAGCACTCAGTTGTCCTGACTCACAAATTAAAGTCCATTTCTTCCAGTATACTACAGAAAGGAGTAGGTCAAGCAGTTTGAAAAAAGAAGAGTTGAATGGTAAATGTAAATGAGCAGGAAATCAAATAAAGGAAAGACAGGTTTACTGTGGCTCTGCTAGTTGGTTAAGACCTCTTTTCATAGTTTGTTTCCGTTTTACTCTGTTTTGAAATGTGCTCATTGTTTTTCAGAAACCAAAGCCTCATTTATTTTTTAAAAGAAAAACAAACTAATAAACAAAAATAAACCTAATTTGCACTGTGTGTACTGCAGTAGGAAGTGGACAAGTGAGAATTCCGTCTCCTCAGTAAGCTAATCCAGCTTCACCTTTGCAGGCAGTAGAAGCACAAGATCTGCCCTTGGAAGCCCTTTGCCCTGGGGAGGAGGAGTAGTCAAAGTGCAGGGGACACACACAGAAATAGGCTGGCAATAGTGCGGGGTTGGTGTCAGGGCCAGAGAGAGCATTTCAGTTATCATTTACTGCTTTATAAACTATGCAAAATTAGTGGTTTGAAATAACAACCATTTATTTACCCAGGACTCTGTGGGTCAGGAATCCTAGCAAGGCTCAGCCGTTTGACGTAGCATGAAAGGTGTCAACACTGCAACCAGAGAGTGGTTGGTTAAGAATGGCAGATCCAGGATGGCTGCACCTGCAGCCAGGAGAGGCTGGGACATGTCCTTCTCTTCCCCTGCTTTCCATCTCCTGCTCACACATTGTCTCTCCTCCTCCCCCACATGTGGCTTGCTCAGACTTTCTGGTGCCTGGTGTTCTAAGCTGTGATGGTGAAAGGCCCAGCCTCAAACTACATGCATCTCTCCTCCTCCTGTTGATCACATTGTAGGCTCTTTTTGAGGAAGTAACAAAGTCACATGCAAAAGAGTGTCTGGGAAAATGGGTTGTGTTTACGCCCTCTCTGGTAACACCACACCACAGTAGCCCTTCTGGGAGTGATGGTGTCTATGCCGAGTTTTGATGAATGAGGTAGAGTCAGAAGATAGTGCTCCAGCTGGCCTGGCTGCGCTTCCCAAGACTGGGAGTGTATCACTGACTGTGTCTCTGGACTAGAAACAGAAGAGTAGATTAGATTGAACTCAGTAGAGTAGACCCCAGCACTGATGTCCTCTCCAGTATCCACTGCTGCATGACGCCAGAGACCAATTTGTGAGCAGGGTCTCTAAGAGACTGATGATAGGATTCCAGCTGCCTCTGTCAGAGGGCATAGGTCAGCATTACACACACAACTTAAAAGGGTGTCATTTCTTAATTCTGATTATGAGGATTCACATGCTTAATTAAGCACATGGGATGATAGGTTTGGGGGCAGTTAACTCTAATCTTTTCCCTTCTTGTAACCCTTTGTCTTTAATAAGAAATAAACCATCTAAATTAATCATAGTGCTTAAATACATGAACGTGCTAGCTACCTGTCATGCCAAGCAGTGACACATAAGAAAGAGGATAAGACTGTCAGACCCTAATACTGAACACTGTGTGTGCCATATTCGTTAAGGAATCATTAAGCCCAGGCCAGACTTAAGGAGACAGCATTATCAGAGGATTTCTCAAAATCAGCTACTGCTTATCATCAGCCTGTTCAAAATACTATTTCTGGTGTCAGGGAGATTATAAAAGTTCATAGCTTAGAGTTTGTCCTTAGACAAATGAAGGCATTAGAGACATAAGAAGACAGAAAATACCAGGACCTATGACTGGTAGGATGTGACATTTCCCAGAGAATGGTTTGGGCAAGGAGCATATGAATTTGTCCACAAAATTATGGCTGGAGTCTTCTGGGACTGGCTTCTGGTGGAAGTGGGGAGCAGGAAGAGTGATGCAAGCCACACCCTAAAAGGGTGAGGGGCTAGAGTTCTGTCCCTTCAGCTGTTACCCCATCTCAGGTTCCGAGGAGAACTGCCTTGGTATGGCATTGTGAGCTGTGCAGATATTGGAAGAGCATTGATTTTTCTGTTAGAAAAGTGAAATGCCTGTTTTCATCTATCAGGACTGAACTTTATCTGTCTTTAATTCTGAGGCTTTCTCTGAATTTCCACTACTGCACAGAGCACCAGTAAAAGAGACCTTTGAGTTGTTTCGAAGTGACTTTTAGAGTCAGTTATAAGCCCAGATATTTTAATTAGCGTTGCTCCAGAGCTACTGCTGAAAACTAACATGGAACAATTAGAATGTCTGTGAAGTCATGAAAATGGTCTTTAAATGGAGAGTTTTTTCTTTTCCTTTTTTTTTAAATTTAATAATTAACTGCCTCATGTTTTCTCTGCCCTGGTTGAAATTATATATTGCCTTTAAATGCAGTCAACCAAGGCATCATTCATCCAGAGTTTTTGGCCTAATGTAGTATAAGCAAGCAGATAGATACACCCAGATACACGTGCAAATATAAACACATACGCATATACATATGTACATAATGTATACTTTTTTTTTAAGAAAAAAAGAAAATGGTGCAAGCCAAATAGCATTATGGGAGAGGAAGAACAATTACGTGTTTAGGGACAGCAGGTTTAGGACAAGCAAGCAACGTTTAAAGATTCAAAACAGCATTTAGCATGAAATCCACTTTTTATCATCCTTACGCGGCCGTTAGAATGAAGAAAGACAGTGTCCAGCTGTAGCAGGAGTTTGGTGGCAGGAGAATTAGAAGTAAAGGTACTAGTGCCTGAGGGGTAGGTCATGAATTAATAATTGCTATGTGGCGGATGAGCCCCGTCAGAAGAGCTGAAAATGAGGAAGTTGCCTTGCAGAGCGCTATCAATCACTCAGTGACCATAACTTCCAGTAATTAGTGTATTTTATGGGCCTTTGCTTCAGTGGCTCGAAAGCACATATGCTCCATTCACAGCTAAACTTTGCCGGAGTAATATTCCAGGATGATTTATCCTCCTGCTGCACTGGGATATAACCCTATATTAGGTGAAGATTGTGAACTAAGCTGCAATAAAGTGTAAGTTTAGGTACAGTTTGCCCAGGTTGAGACCTCCATGTATCATGCTTTTCAGTGTTCATGGTTAGGCTACAGCAAGCAATCATTTTTAACAGTGAAACAAATAAAGCAATTAAAGGAACAGCATTAAGATATTGTACTTGTGAATTACTGTTGCTCTCTCCCCATTTAAGTGTCCACTGTAATAAACCCATTTTAATTAAAAAAAAAACCCCACTGTATTGGAAACATTTATTTGTAAGGCTGTCTTTCCTCCATTATTAGTAGTAATCTGGTCTAGAACGCAGGACCTTCTGAATGATAAGTGCTTGATTTATTTCTTTGTCCCACTGTGTCCTTAAGTTAAAATAAATTTCCTTTATACCAGTGGACGTTGGTGAAGATGGTAGTTCTTTTGAAATGTTGGCACAAGTTAAAGAGCACCCCTGATGGGCTCACATTTAGGCCTTTTCTACACAAAGCGGGGAATGTTATTTACAAGCTCTCAGGAGCACTTGGCACTTTGTGATCAGGCATAATGAGTTCCTTGCTGGTTCACCCATGCACCTGAGGTCTCTGGGGCCTTTGCAGACAGGGTCCTTTCCCACTGCCAAAACATCTGTAGAGCCAGTGTTCTCGCAGTTTAGCAGGCTTTGCCTCCAGCTTATAGTATAGCGCTGGGCAAACTGATGAAGTGCCTGGTACCTCCACTGGGCTGTAATTCTGTTTATGTTAAAGGAATCCTTCAAGTTTGTAAGAAGGTGTTACATGAAAATACGTATAAACTGAATAAGGAAATGATATGCATGGTCCCACTGTCTCTTATGGTGGTGTCCTTGAGTTTCCTTAAATGGGTAACGGTGATAGGCTCATTTCACCAACCTTAGATGGAGAGGTGCACACAGTGTGACACTTTCATTACATTTATTATACCATCTTTAATTCGCAATGTATTATCATACAAGTTAAACAATAATAGTAAAGCAAACTAATTGTCTTTAATTAAAGTGAATTAGGTTTTGATTTCAATATATTTGATACAGCGAGAACTGATAATGCAGAGGGTCCCAAAGGTTATTAGGGCATATTTCTGTTGGGCCTGATGGTGTTCGTAATAACCCTGTTCCTCATAGTTCTAGACGTGAACAAATATGTCACTTCATCAGTCTCTGTTACTCGCACTTATGCCCCTCCGCGGGGGTTACAGACTCCACAAGTTATCAGCTAATGGCGTTATACATTAAAAACCAAAGCGCTCCTCACTCTGAGGCCTTTCAAGGCTTTGTTCTTAAGCCCCAGACACTTTGGAGTGCAGCTGCAAACTATAGGCAGAAGATTAAATTAATTTGTAACTCTCTCCCTTTTTTTTTTGGTCCTACATTACTAAATCCTCCACGTTTAATTGAAACCCTACTTCAAGACGCTTTGTGTTCCTGTGTTCTTTGTTGTCAGTTTAACCTCCAAAGCACTTTAACACTGGTAAATTGCTGTTCTATCCTCCGGATTGTTTTTTAAACCATTCAGTAAGAGGACAGCGAAATTGATACATGGGGAGAAAAGTAAAATCTTAGGGTAGATGTTTGAAGTATTTAATATTTATTATGGTTCCTCGCCAGCGCAGTTTCAGATGATTTAAGCTCTTTCTCTAGGACTGCGTAAATTGGTCTTGGGATGAAATCTCACCTAGGGAATTTTGTGTAATCCAGTAGTTAAGTCTGATTTTTTAAAAGTTTGCTGGTGTTTGAACGTTGCAAAGTGGCTGCTGCATTTCTATGAAATGAACGTTTAACTCCAGTCATTGTACAATCTAAATGCAAAATCCTTAGATGGAAATTTAATTGTGTAAAATGTGCAGAAGGTAATTAAGAACAAATTTTAGAACATTTCAGACTATAAAGTCCTCTTTCAGCTAGATCACTGGCGATATCAAAAATGCTTATTTTCATTTTGCCATTATGCCAAGAAACATAGACTGTCTAAATTAAGAATTAAAACAAGTAGTGCTCTTCTATATAACTATAAGCTTAAAACTACTTGCTTTACATTGTTAATATTCTAAGTCAGGACTTGATCACCAAAATCATGTCCTGGGCTAGTACCTGCCTACAATATATACTTTTCTTCTTGTCATTTAGAATTTCATGACATTGTTTTTATTATCAACAAAAACCATTTTTGTTACATGGTAAGTAAAGATCATCTATCCTTTTTATTAAAAGACAGAGGTTTTCACTATGCAGTTGTGTATTGACAATTCTTAACAATTACACACCTACACACACAGAAATGCACACATCCCAATATATTTGTTATTTAAATTATGAAATATAGCATACTCAAATACTGCTAAGGCAAGTGCAGTTCATAAATTATCGTTAGACAAATCAAAGATCAATAAGATGACACTAAGAAATATTCTAAGTTTTCCAGTGAAATATTACTGGTTCACTGTTAAAGTGTATTCCCAACTGATAACTATATTGAAAACATTTCCTTTTCTGCCTTTTACCTAATAAATGTCCCACAACAAGTATTCAGCAGCTTGCTGAATCTTAAGTATTTGGAATTAAAATGTATTTTTTTATTTAACATTAATCTTCTCCCTCCCTCCTGTCTACCTCTACTCTCAAAAAATAACTAAAGCTTTTCCAAATCTTTTGCAGTGTGAGCAGTTCCCCTCTTGGGAATGAAAAGGATGTGAGAACCATGTGATGAATCACTGTGCTTATGTGTGTCCACATTTTTCAATATTTTTTAAAAATATTTTTAAAAGACTTCAGCTGCCTGTATTTAAATGCATCTTTGTAAAGATGATAAAGAGAACAAAGATTTCTATTGGCTTAGCCCTAATCTGTTTGGTTTGTTGCAATTCTTTTTTCTTTCCCCTTTTATTTTAACTGTTAACCTATTTATAAATCTAAATCTACATACAAAGGTCATTGGTTGGCTGAACTTAAACCATTTTACTCAGTAAATTTAATTAAGAAAATACAGTGCAACTCATAAGCAAATGAGTTTTTTCCTAGTTTTAAACCAAACCACCCTCTTGAGTGCTGATTGCCTTGCCCGACCCCTGGTGATACAGAAACAGGCAAAATTAAAAAGGACATTAAAGCTTCATTAAATCTGAAACACATTTAGTACAGTGACATATCTGCAGGCCATTTCAGAGAAGATTACATACTCTCTTTTGTAAGTTTCCTAATTTATAATACCTTGACAATAAAAACTGGGGAAATGCAAGTAGATTAATAGACCAGTGGGGGTAAAAGATACAGAATGGCCCCGGGTCCGTCTGTCTCTGGAATACTCAGAGCATATGCGCCCTCTTTCCCCATAAGGATTCTGTGTTTATTTTG
Source organism: Fukomys damarensis (assembly GCF_012274545.1). NCBI lineage: Eukaryota > Metazoa > Chordata > Mammalia > Rodentia > Bathyergidae > Fukomys > Fukomys damarensis. Next base: position 18,837,129 of record NW_022900937.1, read on the forward strand.
ACTTTTGACAGCCTCTTGAAGAGCCCTTTTTCCTTCTTACGTGTTTCTAATAGAGCTTGATGAAAGGGTTCTAGGGCCTGTCTGTATATGCCTTTCTACTTTGCCACGAGACAAATAGTGTGGAAATAAACATAGCAGCTGCATTAGACCTGGAAGGACTGACGTAGTGGAAGGCAGGTTCCTCTGCTGCCACCTTAACATGGCTGCTTTCGCTGCCACCCTGACAGTGCTGTGGCCCATGTTCTAGTGAACTTGGTATAGCATTGGAATCCTTGCCCGGCTAGTGCAGCGGCCCAGGGATGACATTCACTGGGGGAAGAAGGGGTTGTCCTACTGCTGTTGCCCAGGTACCTACTGGTCAAGGCCAAAGAACCTTCCTCTGCCCTGAACTCTAAACTGCAGGATGCCTTAGATTCATTCCTGCCAGGAGCATAGCTGATCCCAAGTATCAGGAAAAGACAGAACAGAACAAAGCCAGGTCCAAGGATGAGGTGTTCACCAGTTCACACACTGTTCCCAAGGAAGCTGGGCCGGAGGCCACCACTGAGCTTTCTCTCTGTTCTCCTGCATGGAGGTATCTTACTCAGCACCCCAGTGACATCAGCGGTCCTGTTTAACTTTAACTTGTAGCAACTGTGACAGATGGGCCAAGTAAATGAGTCCCAGTTTCCTGGAGCCTGGATCTATATAACCAATGATAAGGTTCAGAACCAGGGGTGGTACTGAAATGGGGAGAATTTTAATTTCACTGTATCCTCTTCTTTTTCTTAAAGCTTCTGCTTATCATCTCTTAATTCTTTAAACTGCAAGAACCAGTAGCCAGTGTTGGCAGATGCCAGCTCGTTAAGATCTTGAAGGCATGTGTGGTGGGCAAGTGTCCTCTGCCTGCAAGCCATGGGGACACAGTTCTTCCCTAGTTCCTAATGATATGTTCAACACGTTCCCAAGTGCATGGTGCCATGTCATTCTGTAGAGGGCTTGAGACAGTTCTTAGTGTTTTCTGGTAGTTGATAAACTGTTGGGGTTTTAGTTGTGAGACCTTCCTCTTGCTGTTTTTCTAGTGCCAGTGGAAGTATGAGCAGAATTCATGGCCCACAGATCATGTGGTGGTAGATGGCACTCTGGGCAAGCTGCCTGCCTGTCAGGTGCCTGGGCCCCCACCACACTCGACCACAGACATAACTCCTTCATCAATGTGCATGTTCTCACTGTCCAGAAACACACCCATCCTTGAAACTGTAGGGCAGACCTACATTGGGTTAGGCCAGAGTGGGCGCCATGGGAATGCTAAGCCCCTCCCCTTCCTATTGGACATCAGCACACAGACAGCAAACGTACTAAACTCGGAAACTGATTTAGGGGAACAGCCACACTTTCTTTACTCCATCTTGTGATATTTTTAATTTTCACTTTTTATTCCAATATGGAAGATTAACTCAGGGAGCAGTGAACTACATCTCTAGCCCTTTTTTCTTTTTCTTTCTTTTTCTCTTTTACTCCATCTTTATCTTTCTTTCTTTTACTCCATGTTGTGATATTTTTAATTTTCACTTTTTATTCCAATATGGAAGATTAACTCAGGGAGCATTGAACAACATCTCTAGCCCTTTTTTTCTTTATCTTTCTTTTTCTCTTTTACTCCATCTTTATCTTTCTTTCTTTTACTCCATCTTGTGATATTTTTAATTTTCACTTTTTATTCCAATATGGAAGATTAACTCAGGAAGCACTGAGCTACATCTCTAGCCCTTTTTTCTTTTTCTTTCTTTCTTTCTTTCTTTTTCTCTTTTACTCCATCTTGTGATATTTTTAATTTTCACCTTTTATTCCAATATGGAAGATTAACTCAGAGAGCACTGAGCTGCATCTCCAGCTCTTTCTTCCTTTCTTCCTCTTTCTCTTTCTCTTTTGAGACAGGATCTCACTAAGTTGCCCAGGTTAGTCTTGAACTTGCAACTCTTTGGTGCCAGCCTCCCATGTAGCTCAGATTACAGCACCATGATGCCTGGCTACTTTTATCATTCATACTTGAAAGGATTAGTGATGTCCAGCAAATGAAATAATGAGTGTGTACTGGGGCCGGGTATCTAGCTCAGCGGTTCGGTGGCCTGCCTTGCAAGCGCAAGGACCTGAGTTCGATCCCCAGTACCACAAAAAAAAAAGAAAAGAGAAAAAGAAATAATGAGTGTGTATCTTTATATCTTGAAAATCCATATATATAACAATATTTAGTTTGTATATAAGATGATAGCAAGGTAATGACCGTAGGGTCTAAGCACACACACACACGTGCACACGCGCGTATATGTAAACACTCATACAGACACACACATCCCCAAATGAGTGCTGACCTTTTCAAAGTAGTCACCTTATAAGTGCACATGGCTTATTCCTGTTATATCACTGTTGCTAAAACTGGTCTTGAAACTTTGAAAACCTAAGCACCTTCATGTCTATCCTTATTAAGCAACAAAATATTTATTCTTTGTAGGTAGCTTTGGATTTCATTGATATCTGTAGGTCATTCACACATTAGTCTACAAATAGTTCACATGATCAACAAGCTGAAGAGCATAGTTTTAAATCCAAGGTGCACTTCCAATAAAATGAAACAGGTATTCTTCTGTTCTGTGAAACGGTACTAAACACAGCGCCACAAGAAGAGCTCAGGAATATTTGAGCAAGGTCAGGATCTTGGGAACTGTCCCTAGGTTCCCCCTGATGCCCTCTGTGGCGCTCCTCAGTAGGACTGTAGGATTCTGATCTGTGAAGACAATCAGTGCTCTCTCGTATCCATTCTAGCTTTGAAATTCCCTGGCATTATGATTCTACTCTGAAAGGGGTTATAGGTATAGATGAAGGGGTTCAGGACAGAGAATGGGACAAATCGGGAACTTGCAAATGTTTGCCATTGTTTAACTAGGTTATGGTGTATTCGTTACATTTGATCTTATTATCAAGTCTATTCTTGGTTGAATCTTTTTTTTTTTTTTTTTTACGGGTGGGGTTCCAAAGGCCAAAATTAAATAACTAGTCCAGTCCAGAAACAGAATCACTTATGAATCAAACTAAACCAGAAGTACTGAGGATTTACTTTCCTAATTTCAGACTTAGACCTACAGTTTCAACTTCAGGGCCTTCAAATGGCCATCTTCTCACTAGCATTAGACCTTCTAACTGTTGATAGAAAATGGATGAAAAACTTAGCAAGTAAATGAAAATAGTGGCACAATTTTCAGTTTCATAATGTGGCCCATTCCCCGCTTCCTACAACCCTTCATTTATACTTGTAACTGAAAACTCTACAAAGCTGAGAACAATTAGATGTTCCCCATTGTACAAGACAAAAAGCCAACCGTTTCGCACCTGTCTAGGAGAAACTGTCGCACACACGTAAATGTGAATAATGCCCACAGAGCTGAGAATATTCCTAAGAGAAACCACATAAGGGTAATGTTTAGTTATTAAAATTAGAATATTTTATCAGGACTGCAGCATTGTCTATTGAAAATGTCCATTCTAAATACAGCTCATAATGTAATTACAGCAATAATTTAGTTCGTGCATTTGAGGTTGTGAGATTTTTTTATATTTGCTGGATACAGTTCTGAAATTTAATACTTGTCTGTCTTGAGGAGATCTGCCCTGCATGCAAATCTATAACTAGACAAATATTATTTCCTTTCCCAGCTTGCTCTTGGGAGGTTCCCATACCCTCAGGTAAGATTGTTCATTACTGCCGTTTGCCACTGTGACATTCATTCCTATGTATGCAGGTGCAGGGAGCAGTCGTGAACATTGGAGCCACATGCAGATAAATCTGTCCTGTTAAATTGAAAAGTGGTATCTTAAAGGAGTCCGTTAGAAGTCTCTATTGATTTTTTTATTTTTTTTTTAAACTCCAGACTTTTTTCTTCTTTGCGAAAGGTTGACAGCGATCTGTGCTCTTCCTTTGTGTGATATTTGAGATGTTTTTGCCTTCTCCTGGCCTAGTACCATGTGCTCATATTGAGTCTGGAGAAGGGGCTCAGCCTTTTCTTGGTACTGTTTTTGGTTTTTTGTTGTTGTTGCTGTTGTTTTGAGCTTTTAATTAAAATTATTTAAAAGAATGAGATGAAGAGTGGAAATAATCTGGGTCATTATTTTTGCCAGGTAATAGGCCCCTGATGTTACATGTAATTCTGAGCATATTCTTTATGGATACCCCCTTCCTATCCACATTTCTAAGAAAACAAACTGTCCATGGTATTAGCGTTACTGGCTCCAATTTTTATAATTTCTTTAAAATTTTTATAGGGGGGGTACAAGCACTTAATATAAAGCCATTTTAGGGTTGGAAAATGATTCCCCAGCGTGTGTGAGGAAATCAGTGAAATGTCTAGAGGGATGAAAAATGAATGGCTTGACTGTTTTCCTCTGGTTGATGCTCAGTGTTTTTCTGGCATCTTGGTCTGTACAGGCCAAAGTGCCTGGAGGCATGTCTGATTTAAAGGTGGTGTTGGTCTCTGCTCTTTAAGCATCTATTAACTTGCTATTATTATGCAAATAAGTGTTGTATTACACATACTAATTTATGCATGGTTAGATTATGCAGATGCATCCCAAACATGGTTATTGAATAATAGGAGGGGGCTCGTTCTCTTCACCACCTTTATAAGCAGTTTGAAGGAAATTCTCCCGGTACCCATGTGGACGTTTTAAAGAGCCTTTACCCACCAAAATGTCTCCTGTATCCTTTTTCCTTCCCAGTAAAAGTCTTCAGATATGTGGGAGAGAACCCATCCAAGATTGTTAGGCTCAAGAGTGTTAGTCCCACTTTTCAAATTTGTAAGCTTCTTTGTTCAAACATAATCTTTTCCTTAAGGAGAAAAATCTGAAACATAAAATGTACGCACAGCATTTAGTGGGGTTTTAGTGCATATACAGCCTTGCTGCTTAGCTCTAGGTAGCCCATCAAATTAAAATCACATTTTCAGGATTTATAGCTCATTAGAATATTTATCTTGGTAAAGCCTCTTATTCTGTCAGTAATTTTTAAATAATTCATCGTTTGGCCAGTTTGTATAATCCTGTAAAACTGTGAAAATGAGCCGAAGAGGCTCTGTACAATATCATCTCTCAAACAAGTCGTAGTAGAAAACTTGAAAGCCGTCTAATAAAAATAACAAAGTGTGAAAATGTAGCTGTATTCTTGAGATGCCTACTGTCTAGAGTAATCACTCAGTAGCAGTTGGTGAGTGAGGGATCTGGGGTCCAGATTCGTGAGGGCTGTGGTCCGTGGGGAAGAGGGGGATGTCTTTGCAGGCTGTCTTCCTCTGTGTCTGAGTGCCACACTACAGATCAATCAGGTGAAAGCTGGGAAATTCTAATATGCCGAACTCCCTTGTTAGCAATAACCTTTAGGCCAGAGTGGGGGAAAAACTGTATTTCTTCAATTTCAAAAAATAATACAAGTAGCTTTGATGCCAGCAGACCTGTTTGCCAGAGCTGTCAGCAGAGGTTTGGGTGCTCTGCTGGTAAAATCAGTATGACTTTGGGTGGAACCAATATTTATTTTACAAGCTTTGTACTATTGACAGGAAGTTGGGAAAAGATACTTCATATGTGGCTTTCTTACCCTCCCTTCTCCCCTGAAATAAAGCCCATGAAGAAAAATGTATGTTCTCATAGTACCCAAAACTGGATTATAGAAGAGTACCTTCTCCTTGGCTCACCTTAACTCCCAAGCACTCTATGAACTATGGCTGGGTTGGTACCATTGAATCCCAAGTAGAGTAGAAAGAATCCAGTAGGAGTGAACCAAAGACTGTGAGGGTCGGAATAGATCTCAGACATCATCAGATCAAATTTCTGTGCAACATTTCCCAAAAACATCCATGCTGTGTTTGAATACCTCTAGTGACAGGAAACTCGTTATTTTACAAAGCAGTGGTAGGATCAAAGCAATATTCTAGTTACCAGGTTGAGGACTACTTCCTGCTAATTATCACCCACTGTCTTTGAACACAGAAAAGCCCTTCATTTATCATTAAGATCACAGTGTTGAATCCTCTGTACCCAGGCTGGGGGTAGTATCAGGAAATTGCTGCTCCAGACCCAAAGTCAAAGCAAGGCACTAGGCCTGGGTCTCTTCACTAGAGCAAGTGGAGAAGAGTGGCCCTTGGGAAAGAGCTCAGGCAGATGCAGGTAACTAGAACCCAGCTCTACCACAGTTCTTCGGTCTTGCTTTGTAACTTCTTAAGGCATTGCTTGCCTCCTCCTAACCCTAAAATAAGCATCCTGCTGTCTCCCTTTCCTATCTGATTAGAGGCGATGTGCTGGATATGAAACCACCCAGAAAATTACAAAGGGCCACCCCATTTGCCCTAATGTGGGGTGAGGCACAGAACAGCACTTCAGCCATCAACAGAAGATTGGGTAGGGATGTTCTTAGCAACCCCCCAGCCACCCCAGGAGAGAAGGTGCAAGGAGCAGAGAGTGGAGCTGAGAGAAGAGTGTCCAGGCCTGTCCTTCCCCGGCCCAGCATCAGGGCTCTGGTAGGGTCTTCCACAGGTGACACCGTGTGTATCCGTGAGGCTACAGATGAGAGAGGAGTGTTGGGAAGATACTAGGGAGAGTCAGTGGCCTGGGACCAACATACAGGCCAAAGGGCTGCGCTTTGTTGAGATGATGGTTTGTCTGAGCTAATCATTCTGTAGGAGTCTCATTGTTTGGTACTTGAAAGCACTGACTGAGTTTCCTCTAGGCCACTGATGGCAAATCTTGTAGAGCTTTCAATGATACAGACTCCCTGCTATGGCAGGGTCCTAGGCCTTATGGTGGCATAGCCTCATTGACATGCAGTTTGGGACTCTGTAGGAAAACAGATTAGGGCCACTCAATACACAGCCTTATTATTGTAACATATAAGAATAGAGGTATCTCAAATTCTTCCAGCACTATGGGGCTCCTGACCATTTCTGTATCTGTCCCAGGTTGTCCATCCCACCTGTGAGGACCTATGGTGTCCAGGCAAGCAGACTGAGAGCCACAGGTGAAGCACCTTGCCTTAGGGGTGGGGACAGTCAAGTCTAGGACTTTGAGTAGTTAAGCCAAGGACTGCTCCGTGGCCTCTAGTGTGGCTGGCTGTTCCTAACTTTGCTCTCTTCCTCCTCAGCCCTGCCAGCCCTTCTAGTTTGTCTCCTCTGCCCCAGGGTGGCCTGGTGTGTAGATGCCAAACACCAGAGGGATATGGCGGTATGGGTGATGGCAAGGCCATTCCTTAGAGCCCTTTGCTTTTCTTACCATGTGTTTAGGAAAAGGACAGGGGCATCCACAGGGCCTCAGAGCCCTCACCAGCGCATGGAGCATATTCTGCAATAGGACAATAAGAAATTGCTTTTTTAGACACCTTATCGACAAAAGATCCCAATTTCTTGAACAGTTTAGCTTTAGTAGTAATCTGGAAAGATGTATAAGTGTGGACAAGGATGGAGACTGTGTGTAGTTAATCAAATAGATCCAAATTCAGTTGGCTTCAAAGACATGATGTTGGGCAATGGTTTGTTTAATGATGCCGTAATTTAGGAGACACCAGAAGGATTGCCCGTTAAAAATCATCATCCTTCATTCAAACTTTACAAACTATAGGCCCTGCATTAGTCCCATAGTAAATCCACTAAGGCGACTTCTCAGGGGATGTGTCTGCTGTGGCACTGGAAAATTTGGTAAGCAGGATGCCACAGGAAGGCGAGGCTCACGCAGACACAAATGTATTTAAAGTACTTTTGCAAGTATAAAAATATTGTTCTTCTTTTGGCTACAATTCCTGATCTTGGTTAATAAATTACATCAAAATGACCTGAAGTTAAAAAAAAGGGGGTTGGGGGGAATCTGAGCAAATAGTGCCCCTGGTATTGTAAAGCTTTGAATGTTTTCACACCCCATTAATTTATTACTTCTCTTTCTTCATCTTTAAATTTCATTTTTTTTTCAAAAATTCCGACTCCCTGCTGCTGCAGTGATTTTCATCTTGTTGTTAATTTTCCCTGCTCCATATGGAGCTCCAGACATTTCACCTGGAGGCTGTACTAGATTTTGCTGTAGTGATCGTACTTCCGGAGGCCAAAACTGTCATTTAGGGTTCCTGGTGCATCTGTCTGCGCCAGGCTTTTCACTGGCATGGAAGAGTGTGAATAACAAATTGGATGCACCTGAGATTCGGATGATTAGTGTGTTTTGTGAATCTCCACGACTTGTAAGCAGCTAGCACTGGGGGAGGGGCGGAGGGCCACGCTGCTGCGGCTGTGGGCGAATCCTTACTCACACCTTCCATTTGGGGCTCTGCGAGGGAAGTGCAGACATCCTAGGCGGCGGCCCCAGTGCAGAGAGAGTAACAAATATTTCATCCTGCCTTGTCATTGATTAGAAAAGAGCCTTTAATTTCATTTCACCCCATGTTGTGATTAATTTGCATTCTTTGTCAGAAGTTAATGGAGTTTTTTATGGTTCACTCTGAAATCCTTGAAGACATCAGACTTGATCTGATGTTTATACAACCGCCAGCGGAATTTTTTCGTTTGATTGATGGCAAGCTTGATGTTATTCCAAACGGCTTTTTAAGCTGTTTTTAAGAATTATTTGAATAAAATGCAAGCAAGATATTGTTGTAATGATCAAGATTATCTGTTAAAAATCTGTTTCAAATGAAGAAGATGATAAGTAGTAAAAAGATCAAAAAGATAAGAGAAATAGTGAATAGTAATTTTATTTATTAAAAATACATGAGTGGCAGTCAAATAAATTATTGCACTCTAGATAAGATCACTTTCATTGAAAAAAAAAAATACACCGTCATCTTGCCAAGTAGAATAATTAAGGCCAAAGTAAAAAGAAAGTCTGACACTGAGGGATTAGAAACCTTTACTACCAATTGGTTGATTCTCATTTATTCTGCTGGCTTTTGCCACCAATGTACGAGAAATTGAGATCTACCATTCTTAATTCAAGGAGACGGGCTGTCAGGGCTGTTAGTTGAGCAAAATGATGGCACATTACTTGTCTCAATAAAGGGCATTCTTAAACCCCAATACAAGTTAAATATAAGTAGAAAATAGAAGAAGATTTTAAGTGTGAGACTAGCGTTCCTGATGGTGTAATGACTGGCCTTTTCCATAAGATAGTAGAGAAATGAAAATATCCTGTTGATAGATCCGAGACATCCTGCCTGTTCCTGGGTAAGAAGCGTGTGTTCACCCTGTACACAATATATATCAAAGTACAAGAGGGGCCATAGGTGGTATCTGCTTCAAACCCCTGCTATTAAGCAAGGAAATATGTTTTGCAAATGCTTTTTGATTACTGATAGCATTCATTTGATTTGGAGCTTTTCCTTGCTTCAGCAGGATCTGTGCTGCTCCTGAGACTTAGTCATAGGTCAGAAAGGTACTTATCTGAGCACTTTCATTTAAAACAGCAATTTACTTGCAGTATCTGAAAGTTTGCTAAATAATTGGGTGGCTTTAATTGAAGTTACTGCTTTCTGATCCTTGCATTAACATGATCTAAGGTCCTTTTTATTGTATGTAATCCATATTATTGACCAGATTTGCCGTTTTCATTTAAATGTAAGCAGCTTGTAAAGGAGAAAATATTTTGTTTAACTTAGCTTTGCAACCTGCTGTTTGAATGTGTGGGTTTTGTTTTTTGGTTTTTCTAATTGACAGACTGTCTTTTAAACATTCATTTATTTTGTAGTAATAAATTATTCTCTGGCTAGCGTATTTGTTTTACTCTATCCAGAATGGAAAGCTTATGTTCTTAAAACTATTTAAAAACATTAAATATTTTTCAAATATTTAATGTCAAAATACTTGAGTTTTTATACTTAATTTTATTCATGTTTTAAAGCCTTTGGTGGGTGTGTTTTACTAATTCTAATTTTGATTAATATTTTAAATTTGATATTAAATTTAGATTATAGATATCACTGCCTTTTAACTAAGCAGATTTTTAACCTACCTGTCTTAATTCATTGTTTATATTTATCCTAAGTGTGTGAGATACGGACGTTTAAAAATCTACCAATATTTCTTCCTAATTTACTTTATTGTTTTGTATTATATGTTGTTCTTTTTTGGGAGGGGGGCACTGAGGATTGAACCCAGGGCTTCACGTATGCTAGGTAAATGCCGTACCACTGAGCTTGAATCTCAAGCTCTTCTACTGATATTCCAAGCCATAAAATCAGATTTATGTTCCATAAAGCAGAGTTAAATTTAAGTGATATAAAGATGTTCATTTGTACACATTTGCTTCTTCCCAGGAATTTTTTAATTGCCACTGCCAAGTTCTATTCACAATATCCATGTCAGACTTATCAAAAGGTCTCACCATTTTATTTGCTTAGCCTCTGCCAAAAACAGCAAGTGGGTTCCTAGTTTCTCCTTTAAAAACACAGCAGAAATGGATAAGAAATTACCTGAAAGCATAGGTAGTTTAGAAGTTTGCAAATTTTCATTAAAGGTAAATCACATCAGTTTTTCAGAGTACTGTATATGTACTTAGCCAGTCAGAGTAGTGATACCTGTCTTTTTAAAGTATCTGCCTCAGGTTGGTTTGGTTTTATAGCACCACCTAAAGTAAACTATTGTATGATATACATCTCAACTTAATGTTTCTTTGTTGTTGAGCCTTTGCTGTGAGCCTGGCACTGTGCAGAGCCCTGGAACACAGGATGAAACAGGTAGTCCTTCCTTAGGGTCCAGTCCAGCAGGAAGAAAAACACAAAACCAACAGATGGCAGCTTATGTGAAGGGCACCCTCCAGGATCTGGGACACTGGCCTCAGCTGAGAGCAAGTGAGAGGTCAGCTTACTCTGTAATGCCAAGGTTTCACTGGCTAGCAGAGTGAGGAAGAACAGTATATACCAGTGATGGAAATCCTTTTAGAGACTGAGTGCCCAAACCGCAACCCATAACCCACTTATTTATCATAAGGCACCAACACTGCAGTTAAAACTGAATAGCCCATGGTCGGCTGCTGGGGCGATGTTGGGGTGACTTGGCTCTTGTTCTGAGAGAAGGGGCTCTGTATGCTGCTGCGGCACACGTGCCATAGGTTCACCACCACTGGCCTAGGCTCTCAAATCAAGAGGACAAGGTCTGAAACAGGATACTGTGTTTGGCATCCTGCTAGTACTTTAGCATGTAGGGTATTATTGTTGCTTCTTTCATTTTCCTCAGTAGTTTAGCAGTTCTCCTAGGTGACTTTTAAGGCAACACTGTAGGGAATCAGAAAGGGGAAAGAAGAATGGAAGAGAAGAAAAAAAGGATGATCAAGGCAAATGTAGCAGAGAACAGATAAAGAAAACAGGTTAGAGGATTTCATGACTCCCTTTGGAATGTCTAGATGCCAGCCTTCGGTCTTAAGTACTTGAGGTTCAAGATCCCTTCCCCAAGGGCATGTGGCCCAGGCCTCGGAGGGCTGGCTGCCCTGCTATCCTCTTTGAATTCAACTTGGTACAGCCCAGGACATTTTCTAGATTGCTGGGGAGGAATTGTCATGAACAAGCGAGCCAGCGCCTAAGAAAGCACTTTGAAAAATACAAGGTAGTAAACAAGAACAATAATAATAGTATTATTTATATTTCCACAAAGCACTTCAGGGATTTACCTATGTAAATCTGAAAATATATGACCATGTTTTATGCCAGGTAGGACTAAAATGAATTACTTTTCTGATCCCACAAGAGCCTTCTTTTACAGTCCTGTTGTTGTTGTTATAATTTATCATTCACAATCACAATCATACTATATAGAATTATATACAGACTAGTCATTTTTAGTTCAGGAACTGGGAAGTAAACTTAGAATTTTGCAATGTTTAAATAATTGGTGTAGCCTAGAAATAGGATTGAAGTTCAAAGTAATGAACTTGGGCACACAGTCTGGCTTCCCAGCGGTGACTCTGCCACCCCATCCCTCTTAGAACTGAGGTCGGGAGATCTTCCATTCCCCCAGCCCTTGGTTTTGTTGGCACAGTCAGCTACTCCATGGAGTCCTGGAATTTCAGGATATGCAGAGATCTTTCAAGGATCTGATCTCTTTGTCTTACCAAGGAGGAAGTAGAAGTTCATAGCCATTCATGACTCACACAGTAACCAGGAATTCAGTGGCAGAGCCAGACTGTGTCCCACTCCCTGTTCGGTGGTCTTTTCTCCCTAGTGGGTGGTGGGGGCAGAAAGTGAGATGAAGCACCCAGAGGCTTTGAGCCCAAAGGATAGTCCTTATTTTATACGCCATTCACTGAAGTCCCGCCTCCAGCTGGTATCTTCAGAGACAGAAATTACTGTCCCGGGATGCTCTGTGCCTGCCAGGTAATTGCTGTCTGGATATGGATCCCCAGGGGAAGGTGGTCCTCAAGAGCAGTAGTAGCAGCAACAACAAATACATCAACTTTTATTGTACTCAGGTGCTTTATTTATCGCCATTCAGCATGGGAAACTTGTGTAGATGTGGGGCTAGTGGATGATTGGCATCCAAGTTAAAAAGGCAGACCTGGCCGAGCTTGATTTGAGCAAAAATTACTTTTTAGATGCTTAACAGTTCTAGATTAATACCTGGAGGGTTTGGGAATTCTTCCTCAATGCAAATGTTAATGATGCCAGGAACCCAGCCCTCTTTAGTGTCAATAAAACAAACAGGCTAAATTCATTGAAAAATCAATAACTTGCCTAAAACGACCAAAGATCTGGTGCAATGTAGGACTGCAGATTGCCAGAACACACCAAGTGGAAAGAGCATCCCAGGGTCCTCTAGGAGCCAGGAAGGGGATAGATAGTTTATATAATGAGTCAAGGTGTCACTTCCAAGGAATCGTGGGAAACTAAAGCAGCCAGTTGGCGCCAAGTGTGGACCCTGTAAGTCTGAACCAGCAAGGTCTGCAGGTGGTGACCACCCTGGTAAGAAGGAAAGAAAAACTTCAGGATGAATCACTTTATGAGGGGTTTATAAAGTCTGAGGAAGGCAGACCAGAGCGGGGGGCCATGAAGCTTGTGTTGTTTTGTTTTGTGTTCAGAAATGGGTGGCAGAGAGGACCTTGTGAGCATGAAGAGACCTTGACCTGGCTCTGGTTCTAGTGTAGTAAAACATTGTAAACAACAGAGAGTTCCCGGCCAGAGGCTGCTCTCCACCCCGGCCCTTTGGACAGCTGTGTGCCTCCTTGGTAGCCAGGCAGCTGAAAGCACTGGCAGCTCGGCAGGGAGGGACCAGAGGAGCAAATGACATGCCCAACAGGTGACAGCTTAAGTCATTGTCACTGTATGGTTTCTACCCCAATAACACTCATAGTGCTAACCTGAATTCTTGTCCTGGCTTTTCTTATTAGCTGCCTGACCCTCAGACCTCAGCCTCCACATCCAGGAGGTGATGGTGGTGTCCTAGATCTGTGATCTACAGCATGCTGGGAAAACAGTGCACAGAAGAGATGGGAATCCCTCCCCCAGCACAGCCATGCGTGTGTGCACTCACAAACACAGGGGCACCTCTGCTTTTATCTGGTCATTTTTTAACAGATCTATGCGATATCTTGTTGGAACTACAGGTTTTTTGGTCAACAGTGAAAAAATGCTGAGCCATCTGCTCCGAGTTCTTCCTTGGAGTTTATTAAAACCTAATTTATTTCGATCAGAATATGAAAGGAATAAACCAAAACTCTGAAACCAAAGTGAAACTTTATGTAATTCATTCTAGATCCATGACTTCCTTTCTTTAAATCTATTTTTAATTTCATTTACAGTCCAGCCAGAATGGCACTTGTTTAGCAAGATTATGTGTAACTGTATTTCAGATCCATTCCTTCCTCATCCTGTGTGAACCAAGTACTGGCTGAAGTTGCAGCTTATCTTGGATCTCAGCAGGCCAGACAATGTTGTGAAATATATAGTGGTTTAAAGGAGAAAAACAAAACAAAACAAAACAATACTTGGAGCCTAGAACTGGAAACAAGCTTTCTCACAGTGTCTAGAAGTGTTGCTCGAGGGTGGCGGGTGTTGAAGGACAATGTCTTAGAAATCTGTGGAGCTTGAGGGAGGAAAGCAAAAGTCCATCTTTCCAAACCCTTCAGGGCATTCAGAAGAATGCAAGCACTGTGCCTAAGTCTTAGCCCTACTGCTAAGTTGCGGGGATCTTAAAGACAGCATTCATTTTTATAGACCAGCAATTTTATCTGTCTCACAGGTTCTAGAATCTAGTACAGCCATAGTACAAGTACTTGATGAACATACATAATCCTGGAAGTGTGTATTTGACTCATATTTACTTTTTTACATGTTGGCAAAGCAAATTTTGCAATCAGAAGGAATCAAGAATTAACTCACATCCTGGAGCTTTCGGTTTATAGTTCGGTTCCTTTTCTGCCACGGCCCGTACTCCCACTCTGCCCAGCCAATGTCGCTGGCTACAGGGTCGGTGCGTCTCAAGAAGTCTGGCAGTTATCTCTAGAGAAGACGTGGTTCTGTACTGCCGGGAGGGTAGTGCTGAGACGAGGGTGGGTGCTTCCCTTCATCAGGTGGACTCGCACAGCAGGCCGTCACGCAGGAGTGGTGTAGAAGAGTCCCTGGATCCGGCAAGTGGGGAACTAGGTTGCATGGAAACCCCGGGGGACCCTTTCAAACTCCAGAGCCTCTGATCCTGCCTCAGTGCTGGACGGGCCTCTCCTCAGCCAGACCAACATCTGTGGCACAGAAGAAGGAACAGATAGCAGCAACCTCTTCAGTCTTGTCCAGTTCCACAACCGATTTATTCATCCACTCCTTTTATGTACTCTTCTATTTCATGTGTGTCTCCTACGGACACAGCAAAATTAATTCTTTTATGTACTCTTCTATTTCATGTGTGTCTCCTACGGACACAGCATTCAAGAGTTAAAATAATTAATTTTTCAGTATTTCCTTTTTCTGTTTTCTTACAGTTGAGCCCAGCTATGCAGTGTGGCTCTCAAAAGAGTGAATGTACATTTAGCCTCTGAGTTTCTGCTGTGTAGTGTACAGGGTCCAGATCAAGGTGACAACCACAGCCAGTCAGTGCAGAGTTGTGCCCTGGGGCAGGTGAGGAACATACAGTGCTCCCTGCCAACCGCAGTTTTGCTTTCTGCAGTTTCCGTTACCTGCCTAGGTCAAGTAGGGTCCAAAAGTATTAAGTGGACATTCCAGAAATAAATAAGTTTTAAACTGTCCACCACTGAGCAGCACAATAAAACCTCAGGCCAATCCCTTGTGTCCCATGTATGTGTCCATGTTGTATACACTACCTGCCCATTAGTCCCTGACTAACTGGGTTATCAGATCACCTGTCATGGTATCACAGTGTGTTCAGGTAACTCTTATTTTACTTAATCATAGCCCCAAAGTACAGTTACTCATGTTGGTGATTCAGATGTGCTCAAGAGGAGCCATCAAGTGCCTCCTTAGAGTGAAAAGGTCAAGGTTAATCTTGGATGTGCAAATGTAGGATAAGACTCGCTTGTAGGGTCAGCACTATCGCAGTTTCAGGCATCCACTGGGCAGCTTGGAACTTAGCCCTGTGACTGCTGTATGTGTACGGATACACATTCAGAGGAAGGTGACCACAGTGGCAGAGAAGGTGAAACCATGCCACACCCTATACCTGAGCGGGAAGTCACCTTCCCAGGAAGCCCATGGCTGCTGCTTGGGTGTGGGGACTATTGTTGGAATGTCCATACCAGAGGGAAGATCAGAAGGTACCCAAAATGGCAACTGGCCATAAGAAAGAAAGTAGGGGTGCTTATTCAGAAGAGAAGACGTTGTAAAGATGTGATAGCTATCTTCAAATATGTAAGGAGCTAATGTTAGATGTATTCATCACAGCTCCAAAATCACAGGCACATCTTATAAGAAGAAGCACTTGGATTTAAAATAATACATGGGCCAGGGAGTTAGCTCAGTGGTTCCACCATCTGCCTTGCAAGCGCAAGGTCCCGAGTTTGATCCCTGGTACCAAAAAAAAAATAATACAGAACTTTCCAGTATTGTGAGCTTCACAACACAGAATCATTGGAATTCCATCATTGGAGGTCTTCTAGCAAAGATGTGGTCCTTGTCAAGAATATCATAAAGCGAAGCCGGGCGTGGTGGGGCACGCCTGTAATCCCAGCACTCGGGAGGCTGAGGCAGGAGGATCACTGTGAGTTCGAGACCAGCCTGGGCTACATAGTGAGTTCCAGGTCAGTCTCAACTACATAGTGAGACCTTGTCTCAAAAAACAAACAAACAAACAAACAAAAAAAGAATATTATAAAGTGAACTTCTTCCTTGGGCAGGCTGGACTAGGTGACTCCAGTGTTGCTTAGAGTTCTATGACACAGGGAGGGTTTAAGCTAACAGATGAAAACTGAACGATTGCTCCAGAAACCCTTCCAGACATCGTGATGCATTAAATTTTTGTTGTAGCACATTGATTTGACCATAAAGAACAGAGTAGTCAGAAAAAGCAACACCTCTCCCCACCGTCCCTTCCCCACCTCCACACACACAATTGATTTTCTTACACTGGATTCTAAAAGCCATTCTTCTTTGGAACAAAAGAAAAAGAAGAAACATATGACATAGCAAATATCTAAAATCTTCTTTGAAAGGAAGGTACCTAATAAACTCTCTGGCCAGACCTTGTACCATTAGTAAAAAGATTAATTTTGTAACTTGCATTGATTATTTTGAATCACAATTTTAAGTCCCTGCTTTTCTCACAAAATTAAAATGCATATTTTCCCAGAGTAGGATTCTCAGTGGCTCCTGTGCACGTATGTGGGATAGGACATGAGCTTTATCCATTTTAAACACACAAAAGGTAAAGGAGCACAGACTGGCAAGCGGGTCCTTTTTTCCCTGCTCACTGACTGGCAGACCCAGCAAATGAATAATGTTGCACCGTACCTTGATGCTCCAGCTGTTGTATTTTGTGTGAAAATGCCTTGTCCTTGATACTTGGGAAACAGTGGGAGCCAAGTGATCTAATTTATGGCTGTGATGATTTTCTGTCAGGTCCCATCTGAGCTGTGCCCTCCGCTGGGCGTCTGAGAACCTTTCCATTCCTCCCAGCTGTTTGCTAAATTCGGGAATTTCTACTTCACACTTTTCAAAACTGGTCACTCCTGCATACAGCACGCCAGCTGGAGTCTGAGATGTGAGCAGAGAGGAGCTGCCAATGAGCGGATCTTAGGTTGTGGGAGTCCGAGAGACTTTCTTATACTCCTTTCAGTAGCTGCCCACTGTCCTGTTACAAGCTGCCTGTTTTAGAGTCTGTACAAGGCAGACCAGCAGGCTCCTAGGCATGACAAGAACTTGAACAAGGACAGAGGCCGATAGACAGGGAAAAAGGATAAGGCAAGTGAGTTCTACTTGTGCGTATTATATTATTAGAAATAATGTGTCATGCTGCATTCAGTGAAAATGCCACCTTAGCAACATCCCCATTTGTAGTTAGGCAGAATAAATTTCATTCTTTTCCCTCTTTAAAATAAATCATTTGGGGGCCGGGGATTTAGCTCAGCGGTTCGGTGGCCTGCCTTGCAAGCGCAAGGACCCAAGTTCAATCCCCGGTACCAAAACATAAATAAATAAATAAAATAAAATAAATCATTTGGAAATTTGTAGGTTCATAGCATAAGGGATTGAGAAGAAAGCTTATAGAAGTGATTTCCCCTCTCATCAGAGACTTTTTCACATTTGAATGCTCTGTTTTTTGTTGTTTGTTGTTTTGTTTTGTTTTGTTGGTACCAGGGATCGAACTCAAATGCTCTGTTTTGGCAAGTTGTAAAGCCTTGGAGGTGGGGCCACCCTGTGTCTCAGCACCTAATACCATTATCATTTCTGCTTTAGTGGGAGAAAGCGAAGCTCCCAAAGCCTCTAGACATCAGGTTTCTATAGCTGCTTATCCGTCCCCGTCAAAGACAACAGCCCTGAGCCCCAGTGAGGGGAGGAGGCTGCTGAGGCCATGGAGATCTGGCTGGTTCCCAAGTGCATGCATTTTCCCCAGCATGCAGCTCCTAGGCCAGGGTCAGCCAGGCTCTCTCTGTGACCTTGCGCGGTGGACCACTCTGAGCCTCGATTTCCTTAATGGCAAAGTCGGTAGGTCAAACCAGAGCATCTCTGGGGTCCTTTCCATTTGCAGAGTTCTTCAGGTCATAATTCTTCATTTAGAACATGAAAGTCCCAGTTTACCATAATCCTTGTTTATACTTATCAAGAGTTATGGCTTAATACATCAAATTTTAAAAGAAACTCTTTGCAACATAGCTGTGGTTCCTGAAATTTTAAGTTAAAAGAGAGACGGGGGTAGAGAGTTCTATTTTGAAAGCTGGAATATAATGCCCGTAGCACAACAAATGAAAATGATACTCTTAAAATTCCAACCAAATGATGTGATTTTGTATTGCTTTATTCTGTTTAAGAGAAAATATCACAAGCTTGAAAAGCAGTAAATATGTAAAGAGAATATTTGTCAACTGCTATTGGAAGATATGACCTAGGTCATACATAAATCTCTCCGACAAGAGCTGCAGGGCAAGCCATAATTTCAGAGAGTAAAAGAGAAAATGAAAGCTACCGCTGGTGTCTTCTCTAAGTTCCATAGGTGGAACTATTTTAGTTTTCTGATTATGCCTCTGAATGTAATGTAAAGGGGCCGGCAGCATGGTCTGTCTTATCATTGCATGTAAAAAGAACTCTGAGACAGGGAAGCATAAAATAAAGGTTCCACAATGGTTTTTTATCGCAGACACCATTGAACAAACAGTTGAGACTCCACAAGCAAAGTTTTGCGCTGGCAGTTCCGTTCCGGAATCATTTTCAAGACATTCATGTTATAGGAGCTTCTTAATTGCCAATTGTACAATCTTTGTAAAGAAGTAGATGATGGCTATTAATACAAAAACAGAAAGACCAAACTGGTGCTTGTGGCTGCCTTTCACGAAACCTTTCTTCCCCAGTTGAGCACCATGTAACTCTCCTCTTAGTGTGGTTTTTAAATGTTGGCTTTAGCAGCTGATGAAAGAAGAAAAAAAAAGCTGTGCCTAGAAGAGGGAAGAG
This sequence comes from Fukomys damarensis, assembly GCF_012274545.1. Lineage (NCBI taxonomy): Eukaryota > Metazoa > Chordata > Mammalia > Rodentia > Bathyergidae > Fukomys > Fukomys damarensis. The sequence continues at coordinate 18,856,213 of NW_022900937.1, forward strand.
GTTCATCTGCTTAGTGTATCAAACACTACTAGTTCTAGAGACCGATTAGTGAAGTGTACATCTGGAGCAATTACTGTTTTATTCATTGCCCCATAGTACTAGTTAGACATGGAAACTGCTCGATGCAAGCAGAATGTACAAGCAGGCATGTGAACTTGGGCAAGTCAGTTTTATAAACAGCATTTTGTGTGTTGGGAGGTGCAGGCGACGCATCAGCCCTAACCATGTTATTGTGTTCCTCTGAACTCCTCTCTCAGCCAGCGTTTGGAAAGCAGACCCAGAACAAAGATAGGCACTCAGGAAGCTAACATTTTATGTTGAGACCCCTTAGTACCACTTTTAATGTGCTATAAAACCGGGGGCTTCACTTTTTCATGAACTGTGTGCAAAAGCAGAAGCAATGACTAGAGGTTGACTGGTTGGATCTGTTTTACGGTCACTGTGCCTGTACAGTAATATGATCTTGAAAAAGGTAAACAACAAAGAGTTTAGCTGTGAAAAATATGCCTAATATAAATACAGTCGAGTGCGTGGTAGTTCAGAATTTGAAAAATATGGCTGTGGCATTAAATTTTCTGGTGGAATTAACAGAGGAACAGCATACAGCTTTTAAGGCAATATATCTGAGACGGGGAAAGGAGCTAATACATCTAACTCTATGGTCTGTGTGGCATCCATATAAAGAAAAGCACAGTAGCTTTATTTAATTGAGAAAATGAATCAATTACAATAATGTTGCATCATCAGATTCTTGTGAAACAGAAGATATGAGTCACAGCATTGTGTAACAGTGTTAAAAAGTAATTGAGTATCTTGAGCATTTTGAATCAATTTCAGGTACTGGCAGTGCTACCTTAATACAAAATTTATGAAGGTGGTTGCATGTAATATGTTGCTATCAAAACTATGTAATAAAGCCTGGTAAAAACATCTGTCTTTAAAAACCTGGTCAAAACAGCATAGTTATAAGGTCATAAAAAGGACTGTGGTGTTGCTCTTTCTTTCTTGTAGTGAAGAGCAAATGTTAAAGTGGACAACTTTTAAGTTGTCTTAAAGTCATTCTGCTGTTAACCCTCAGAACCAAAGCAAGGTGGGGGCCTCCTGTAAGATCCCAGTTCACAAGCAAAGTCTCCCCTCTGTGCATTCAGTTGCACAACTCATGGTACTGGGAACAATGCCTCAGTCCCTTCCTAAAGTCATTTCCAAACATCTCTTAGAATTTTTGCCACATGTTTTCCTCAGAGAATTTTATAAATCCCCCTGGCTCTTGGAAATTTGTGAAAAATATTTTCTTTGGTGTCAAAAATAGATTCCTGATTCTTTGCTTATTGCAAATAACTCTCCTACCGAAGAAGATATATTTTATTAAGACTGTGTAGGATGGAGGGAGTGTTCTTAGAAAGGGAGGGAAGGAAGGGAGGGAGGGAGCCGGGGAGGGAAGGGAAGGCAAGGCAAGGCAGGCAGGCAAATACCCTAGGTGCCTCATTTCATAGGAGAAGCTACCTGGGCTTGTCAAGGCCTTTGTAAAGGTGGTACGGCTTGTTACTAAATTCCTAACTACTCCAAGGCGGTGGTGAACAACCCTGCCTCCCTTTGTGGTTGGAATCTTCAAACCTGCAGAGCCTTGTCCAGAAATTTCATTGACTGTAGGAGCCAGGACATTCAGGTCACCATAAAGCGGGAACTTTGTCAATGTTGACCAAGAGCCAGGCAGCCAGGAACCAGAGGTTCCAGGAGTCACAGTGACCAGGGAGGCGGCTGTGAGTGGACAGCCTGGGCAGCTAAGATGCTGCGTGGGAAGGCACTTTGAAAATATCCAAGCACTAGGGGGAAGGGTTTGCTTCTTAGCCACGTGGATGCAAAAGAAATGTTCACACGCTAGACCTACTCGCCAAGATTGGTCATTGGTCATACCGTCCCAAGCATCAGTGAATGTGAATCCTGTTGTTTTAAATGTTGTGATGATTGCAGGCAAGTGCAGTACAGATGCTGGAGGGAAAGGCACATTGGAGAAGCCCAGAATCACCAGGCCCATGCCTGGCCCTGCCCTCTGGGAGGCCTGGTTTTCCCACCACAAAATACAGACGTCCTCTCCACACACCTGGGTGGTTGTGCAAATGAAACGACAGTGTGTATGGGAAAGAATTTGTAAAAGGACCATTAAAAATATAAAAGGAAGTAGTGCAAGTTTCCATATATGGGGCAGTGAGACAGGATCTCACTATGTAGTTCAGACTGGCCTTGAACTCACTTTGTACCTTGGGCTGACCTCAAACTCTCAGCAGTCCTCCTGCCTCAGCCTCCTGAGTGCTAGGCTCACAGGCATACACTACCACATTCATCTGGTTTCCCTGTATTTTATCAGCTGGTTAGAGATCACATGTCCCAGAAAATAATTGGCCCATCAGTAGTAATATTTGATTACTGAAGATTTCCTACTTAGATCATTAAGTAATGGAGACTCCATCTTCACTGAATATAAAATAACTATAGGCATTTGGGGGAGGTATTAAGAGTGTTCAATATTTTAATCACTAAGTTGATGATTTATTAATCTTGTCATATTTGGTAATTTTCTAGAGATACAGGCTGTAGTGGTAGAGGAGAGCAGCCTGCCCTCAGCATGTAGAGTAGGAACAGACACATTGGTCTCCTCCCAGTCACTGAAAAATGGTGGAACACTTGCATGAATTTGATTTTCCCAGAGAGCCTTGCTACCCTGGAAACCAGTTGAAACTACTTTGGAAAAGGTGGAGTTTTTGTCCCGCTCTGAAGTTAGAGGTGAATACTTCAACCACATAATTAAAGTTTTCCTCACAAAATAGGGAATTGTGAGCACACACTGGCAGGAATCCAAAATTCTAATTTCTGACTATGATTTAATTTCAATTTTAAATAAATCGGTTTTTAATTTAAAAAGAGTGAGCTTCATAACATTAGCAATGATTGCAACATTAAGCCCAGTGTTCACAATCTAGCAATATAAAACATTATTTATATCTGAATCGTAAACAGCCTTTTGAAATGGATTATGGTTTTTCTCCCTATTCTAATACAACCTGGAGGGTACTAAAAAGTGTTGTGTGAAATTAACATTCTGCTGACTTTCGCCTATAAATGAGAAGCGAGCTATTAACATTTGTGTATTTTCATTATGTAAATTGTGTTAACACATGCCCACAGATTGCCACCAGCAATGCAATAATTTTCTCTCAGTGATCATAATGTGTCCAAGTGAGTCATTTTGATTATGACATGCTAATTACATATTGCCTTTTTTCAGATTCAGAAAAACCAGGGATCTTTAATGGTAAGCTTTATGAGTTCAGAAAAAAAATTCACTTTTCTTTTTCCTGATGGCTGCTTCCTTTGCATGCTTGAATGCCTTGTTTTAAACTTAGCAAATTGCATTTTGAAGAAAATGCAAACCTTTAACTGCCTGTATTAGATTAGGTACCATTAGAAATAATAGAACATCCTGAGCATCAATGTTTTTATAAGAGTTTGCTGTTGTTGATTAATCTTGCTATATTTTATTGCATTAATGATTTTTTTCTTTCCACTCCACTGTAAAGATATTGCATGGAGCCTAATACTTTTTCCTCTCCTCTTTTCCATTGCAGCCTCTCCAGCTTCTGCAGTGCATTGTTGATGAGGTGAGGCATCGTCTTATGTGCTTTCACTCCTAAAGTCATTCCTAATGATGTGGAAAGCTTATATTTTGTTTCCTAATGAAGCACAATGCCCAACACCCTCGGAGCAAGTTGTGTTGTATGCTTTGAGCTGTGTTACGTGAACTGGCCTTGTCCTGAATCCTGTTCGCCTGATGCTAGGCAAGAATCCCGGCGAAGACAAACTGTCCCACAGGCTGGTCCCAGGGGTGTCACAGGCCCTAAAGACAAAACATGAGAATATTAATTGATCTTCTCCCCAGCCAGATGGGGATGGAGCTGGAAATTAAAGCAGTATCATTTTTTCCATAACAGATATTTACAGTTCTTTGGTAGGCAGGGGTCAGAGTTGAACTGCAGACATAAGCCGAGTAAAATTTGCCTTCCTTGCTGTATTTACTCAGAGCATAGCAGAGTGAAAAAATGGTTCAAAAGCTCTACATCAACAGTTCAGTATTCATTTCCTAATTACGCATTTCCTTGAGACTGTATCCTTAACCTCTTGTGTGTTCCAGTACACTAACAACTAGTATTCTCATAGTTTGAGGTGTCGTACCTTGATCCCCTTACTGGTCCAGTTCCACTGTCCATTTGCCTTTTGGAGTCAATCTACCTGCATTTCTTTCTCAACTGACTTTTGCTACTTCTCACTCTGAATTGAAATTCCTTTCTTCTACATTTTGGTAGACAGGGCTTTCAATTAAGACACGTTCACATTTTTTTAAAACTGCTTATCTGGGCTTGGGCTCACCTACCAGCAGTGTTTATTTTGGGGGCTTTAATTTTATAATATTTAGAATACTTGCAAATAGAGAGGGAAGGCGATAAATGATTCAGATTGGAAAGTTTGAAAGAAAAAAACAACAAATCGTAATTCATAGTTATTCCTCTCAATTAAACATCTGCATAACCAGTTATGAGATTTGGGAGAAAAAATAAAGATCCTCCTAGGAAAAAACAAACGCACACACATATCACAATAACAGTAAGAATGGGGCTCTGGCATCCTTAATAGTTGCATCCGTCAGTCCATATATCCCCTGCAAGCCATAAACCATACTGGTGCAGACATGAAGGCATCGTCCTGAAACAAATGGAGACTCCATTAGCTCGGATATCAGACGGGCCTCCTGGATCGAATAGCTCATCAATATCTTCTGTCATCTTAGATTCCAAAAGCATCCTATCCCCATCAGAATCCTCCTAATTAATCCAATTTTCCTGAGGTCCCGCTCCAGTTTTGCTCGGGGAAGCACCCAGGGAAACGTGGGGCCTACCTAGTGGAATACACAGATTGCTGTACTCCTGGACTATGCTGTGGTTGGCAGGGCAGGGTGGCTCTTGGGACTTCTGAACGTTCGTGTAGAGATTTTCCTCACAGGTAATATGCATATAGCTGGAAAGCTCATGTGACGGTTTTCTGGATTAAAGTAGCAGTGATTGCTATCAATTTTAAATGTTTTACGTATTTAATTTGGGAAAAACCATGAGCCTTTTTCATAGACTAACATTCCATGAAGGAGAGTAGAGTATCACTTACATGACCTGATATGTTTTTCTTCATAGTATTTCTTCCTTAGTCAAGAAGAAACATATAACTTAGCATCCCCATTTACTTTAAAACAATATTAAAATATCTTCCTTTGGAAACTTGGGAAATTGACATTGACTAAATTGAGTAAATTGACATTTACTAAAACCAAATTGACCTTGGGATTAAGCTAATGTTCTACAGTAAGAGTGTTAGGAAAGGATTCACCAGATGGCCTGTTTTTGGTGGTCAATCCTGGCCTCAAAAGAGCTTGGGCCTTACCTTTCCTGTGTTTGCCCTCTGGGTGGGGCAGATTTCCCAGGGCTGGGAGATCGTGTTCCCACTGGAGTTGTCCAGGTGCTAACGCATCAGAATTCTTACTATTGCAACAAGAGTCTTGTTGAAAACAGAATCCTGGGTCTAGGTTACAAGGCTTTCTGGGGATGGTAGCCACAATCTGTGAGCGTCCTAGGTAACTGCACATTCACATCTAAGAACTTCTGCACAGCCTGTTCAGATCCCACAGGGCAATTAACTATCTTCATTTGCCTCTGACTTGTAGGGCTTCTGTTCGTGAATGAATATAACCATCCAGGGGCTGCACCATTGAACTCGCTGGGTATGGGCACCTGATGCTAGTATACACTGTTTCCTGATAGAGAAAAGTCAGATCAAGAGGTACTACACTGAAGAGCCCAATTGAAACAAGATGGGTATATTTGGAGTCATGTACAAAATAGCTCTAGCAAAGCCCAGTGTAGCATTTTATTGTTACAAGGATTCAGTTTAACTTTCTGCCTTGACCTGGCGAAGAGTGAAATCGGGAAACCAGTTGAATGTAGGCAAGACCCAGTCCCCAGATGGCCAGAAGCAAATGTTAGAATCAGTCTGAGAGTCAGGGGCTAGAACTGTGAGGCAGAGCCAGAGGTGGCCGCCAGATATGCAAAGAGAAACAATAAAAGAATAAGAATTGTGGCCATGAACTTGGACCACAGATCAGGTGCCGAAAGGGTAGCCAAGGTCTCTTGGTCGTTTTATCATCACTGGGACAAAATACCTGACACCCACAGCTAATTTTGGCTTAGGGTTTCAGCTGGCTCAAAGGCAGGAGCAGGATGGCAGAGGGGCCTGGCAAAGGAAAAGGTGCTCAACCTAAGGGATCCAGAAAGCAGAGAGAAGGGGAGACGTGGAGACAAAATACACCCTTCCAGGTCACACCCGCAGAGACCCACCTCCACCCAGGCCCCACCTGCTAGCAGCACATTCAGCCATGACAAATAGAGGAGTTGTGTTCCGATCAGAAATCTAGCCAGCCCAGTCTAATTTTGGTGGTGGGGTTTATCTGGCTTGGAGCCAGGTAGCTCAGGATGTGAGTGATGTCTCCAAGGTAACACTGGTGCCTGAGAGTTGCTTCTCTCACCAGAACGTCTTACCTTAAGACCCTTGTGTAGGGCTGGAGATAATGGCTCGGTGGTAGAGCACTTGCCTGCATTCTATCCCCTGTACCACCAAAAACAAATCACAGACCCTTACGTAATCAGGTCTTCCCCAAGTCCCTGATCCCATTCATTGTAAGCAATGTGCCTGCTACCTTAGATGTCTCTATTTTAGGGGATAAGGTGACCCCCTGTTATCTAGACAACTGAAATTTATTACTTCAACCTCTGACATCTGTGAGAAAATCTGCATTGTTTAGAGAAATATTTCTAAAATGTGTTTGTTTTTGGCAGCCTGTTGACAGAGCGTGGTAAATAACATTTAGCCTTTTTTCAATGACTCAGGTCCTTGTTTTGAATATGGTACTGAATTAAACTTTGATGTATTGATATCCTCTAGGACTGTAAAATTTTGCCGAGCTTACTGTGTTCTTTTCGCTGAGTTTTACCAACCATTTTGCCTATATGTTTGGACTTGACACTCAGGAAAGTTCTGGAGCTTCTTGAAGTACACAGAGCCATTTGTCCAGGCTAAACAGCCTCCCTGGCTCACAGCTCCACTCAGTGATTGTCTTGGGCCCTTTCTTGAGAGGACTCTAATCTCTGTGACCCCTCCTCACTCATCAGTGACTGCTTCCCTCCTGCCCCAAGATCTAACCATCTTGACTTCAGCGCTGCTCTCCTGGTGGTGACCCCAGCAGAGCTAAAACTACTCAGTGAAGTCAGACACCCAGGTGGCCTTCGGAAGGTCAAACTGGCTTGTCTGAAGAGAGAGATGCAGAGGCTCACACCTCTTTGTAATGAAGGGAAGCGATGGGCTTGCGTTGATGCAGTCAGCACACAGCGATCTCAGTCACCCACGCTGTACTCACGCTGTACTCGCCTGAGCTGAGTGGGCCTGGCAGGACAGCTCCAGACCTAGCCAGATCTGGGCTTCCAGGCAGGGCATGCAGGGTGACTGCAGGCTCTACGTCAGAGTAGAAGTGGAATTACTGTCCCCCGTCCCAAGCAAGCCCCCCAGCCATCAGATGCTCTGCAGTGCCTGGGCTCCCGGTGTGCTGGCAACAGCAGGAGGGGACACAGTGATGTCTGGGCCACCAGGTCCCAGGCTGCCAGTGGGTTGAATGGCTGAGGGCTGCGATGATTGGAGTGGAGGCTGCGCCCTGAGTCTGCCCTGAGGTGGTCCACAGATGTGGAGGGAGGAGGATACAGAATGATAGTTGTCCTTTATTGTAGGACGAGTACTGTGGAACCTAGGTCAACAAGTAAGTTTCTGGGCTCAGAAAAGAAAAGTAAATGTCAAGCACAAGCACTTAAAACTATCTTGCAAATCATTTTTGAGTTCACAGATGTGTTTCAGAATGTTCTGGTTGTCTAAAATATGACAATCAGAAAAATGGGTTATTGCTATGATTATGTATATGTTTTCAACACATTATAGCTAAAAAATGAATTCCCATCTAGCATCTGTAGGTGCTCAACAGAACAATTAACAAATCTTTGATTTGATATACTTCTGTTTATTTGTGCATTTTACCCATAAAAAGTGAATTTATTTCAGTGATGTCTTATACCTTATCAGAAGTAGCTTCTCTATGAAAGTGCTGGTTTCTTAAAACTATTACATTTGTAAAATATGAAAGTGCTTGGGAAATAACACAGACTTTGAGGAATTAACTGCCTACAACTGGGCCAGGTGTGCAGATAAACAATGGCCTTAAGATGCCAGTGAAGAATTCTGAGATTTGCTGGCACCTCCTGCCATGACTGTAAAGGAGCAGGATTTGGTCCTGGGCATAGTGTGGCACAGCGCTCCCCAGGCCACCTGCAGGAGGGCTCATGTCCTCTGCTTCCCCTAGGGCTTCCTAAGCATGGTGAGCACAGAAGCAGGGCTTTGACAGAGGACTGGGGGAGATACAGTATGGGGACCCAGATGAACAGTTGACCAGGGCAAAGGGTGCAGGGCTAGGGGTGGAAAACAGAAATAAGCAATCACAGAAGGAAATTTGGAAAATGCACAAATACATGGACATAACACATTCATAAACAAACTGTGGGACAACAAAGAAATCAAACAGGAATTAGAAAATGCCTTGAGATGAACAAAACTGAAGACACAGATACCAAAACTTAGGAAAGGCTGCCAAAGCTCTGCTGAAGAGAAAACGTGTAGTTCTAAGTACCTACATTAAAAAGAAGAAAGATCCCCAAGCGTGGTGCTGCACACCTGTAATCCCAGCACTCAAGAGGATGAGGCAGGAGGATCATAAGTGTAAGGCCAGACTGGGCCACATTGTGAAACCCTGTCTCCAAAAAGAAAAGTAGGCAGATTACAAATTACTAGGCTTATCTCCCATCTTAAGGAGCTAGAAAATGAACAAACTAAGCCCAAAACAGGAGGCAGGAAATAACAAAGATTATAGCAGAAATAAGTGAAATATAGGAGAAAATCAATGAAAGTAAAAGTCCTTTTAAAAAGATCAAGAAAAGTAACCAACTTTTAGCTACTGAGAGAGAGGGAAGGCTCCAGTGTCTACAGTTAGAGATGAAAGAGAACATATTACTACCAACTTTATAGAACTAAAAAGGTTACAAAGGAGTGTTGTGAACAGTTGTATGGGCCAGGCTAGATAACATAAATGAAATGGACAAATTCCTATACAGACACAAACTACCAATACTCCAGAAGAAATAGAGTCAGAGTGAACCTATCATAATTAACGATTAAGCCAGGGATTGGGCCCAGTGATTCCACCGCCTGGTTCACAAGTGCAAAGTTCTGAGTTGGATCCCTGGTGCCAAAAAATAAAAATAAATAAATATTTTTTTAAAAAGCAGGGCTGGGGACGTGGCTTAGGGTTAGAATACTTGCCTGGCATGCATAAAGCCCTAGGTTCCAACCCAGCACCACAAACACACACACACACACACACACACACACACACACACACACACACACAC
>NW_022900937.1:18865867-18926554 GCF_012274545.1 Fukomys damarensis
GGTGCCAACCGCCCCACAAACACACACACACACACACACACACACACACACACACACACTTCCCTCAGAGGAAAGCCTAGGACCATATCACTTTACTGGTGAATCCTACCACCCACCACCTCTTTTCTTTTTTGAACCGGGGATTGAATTTGAGACCTTGAGTTTGCAAGGCAGGTGGTGGCACCACTGAGCTAAATCCCTGGCCCCCTACCACCTCTTTAAAGAAGGATTAATACCATTTCTTCTTAAATTCTCCCAAAATATAAACAATGAGAGGACATTTCTCAGTTTCTTCTATGAAGCCGGTATTACCAGGATGCTTTGAGTAAAAAATTTTCTGTAAAGACTTCACAAGAAAGGAAAGCTGTAGACCAGTATCCCATTGCAATATAGATGCAGAACCTTCGAGAAAATACAGATATACCAAATCCAGCAGGATATAAAAAGAACTATGCAATCCCAAGTGGGATTTATACCAGGTATGCAAGTTTGGTCCAAAAGATGAAAATTAGTGTCATATACGGTATTAACAGAAGAGGGACAAAAATCATGTGATCGTCTCAACAGACACAGAAAAAAGCATCTGACACCCTTTCATAGTAAAGACACTAGTAAACTTGACATAGAACGTGGCTTCTATAACCTGATAAGAAACATCTACCCAACCCACAGCTGTCATCAAACTTAATGGTAAAAGACAATGTTTTCCCCCTACAACTGGGAAAAGTCAAGGATGATCACTTTTTCCACTTCTGTTCAGCACTGTGCTAAAGGTTCTGTGCAGGGCAGTTAATTATGAAGAAGAGGGGACATCCAGATTGAAGAGGACGCAGTGAAGCTGTGTTTTCAGGAGCTGGGGGTATAGACTCAGTGGTAAAGCACTTGCCTAGCTTGTGTGAGGCCCTGAGTTCAATCCCTAGCACCGCGAACAAAACTGTTTTCAGATGCTGTGATGCTATATATAGGAAGCCCTCGATAATCCACAAAACAATTATTAGCTAATGAACACGTTCAGCAGGGTTGCAGAATGTAACATCAACACACAAAAATCATTTGTCTTTCCAAACAGTAGGTAATTCAAACAACGCAAAATGAAATGAAAACAGTTTAAGTTGCAATGGCATCAAAAAGAATCAAAGATTTGAGGATACATTTTTTTAAAAATTTTACACTGAAAACTATAAAGCATCATCGAAGGAAGCTAAAATATATGACAGTAGAAAGACACCTTGTGTTCTCAGAATGCAAGACTTAATATTGTTAAGATGGCAGTATTCTCCCAGTTGATCTCCATATTCAGTGTAATCCCTGTCAGAGTTCCCATGAGGTTTTTTTTTTCAGAAATAGCGAAATTGATCCCAAATTTTACATGGAAGCATAGGGGACTCAGCTAAAACAATCATGGGAAGAAAAGGAGTCGTACTCCCTGATTTCAAACCAAGTGACTATGGAATTACAGTAATGAAGATAGTGTGTGAGTAGATTAAAGATAAAACTTAAGAGAGAGAAATGGAAATTTAAAAAAAAGAAATGAAAATCCAGAAATAAACCTATGTACGTGTAGTTTCTGTTTTCTGACAAACAAACAAACAAAAAAATCCCAGGAGGATTCCATGACAAAAGAATGGGCTTTTCAACAAATAATACTGGGACTGCTGGCTAGCCATATGCAAAAAAATGAATTTGGACCCTTAACTCTTCTTACACAAAAGTTAATATGGATCAGTGACTTAAATGTAAAAGCTAAAACTAAGGAATTCTGAAAGCATAAATCAAAATCTTTATGATCTTAGATTAGACAATTATTTTTTAGACATGATACCAAAAACATAAGCAAGAAGAAGTTGAACACAGCGTAATACTTTTGTATTTCAAAGGACACCATTAAAAAACGAAAAGACAATTACAAGATGAGAGAAATATTTGCATACCACATGCCCAGTGAAAGTCTAGTGTCCAGAATATATAAAGAACTTTTACAACTCAATAGGTTAAAAAAAAATCAGTTTTAAAATGGACAAAGAATTTGAATGGCATTCATCCATAGAAGCTATATAAATGGCCAATAAGCACATGAAAATATTCTCATCATTAATTAAGGAAATTTAAGTCAAAACCGTGAGAGACCATTTCATCCCCCCTTGCAATGGCTATAATAAAAAAATGGAAAATACTATTAGCAAGGATGTGAGGAAATTGAAACCCTCATACAAGGTAGATGGGAATGTAGAACAGTACCGTTGCTATGAAATAGTTTGGTAGTTTATCAAAAACTTGAACATAGAATTATAATTATGTGATCCAGCAACTCCACTCCTAGGTACACACCCAAGAGAATTTGAAAGCAACATGTCCACGTAAAAATTGATATGCTAATGTTATATCAGCATTATTCATCACAGTCAAAAAGTAGAAACAATCTACTTGTACATATGCATGTATGAAAGTGCCACAGTATGCTATAAAATACATGCTACATTTCATATGCTATAAAACTAATATGCACTAATATATATGTAAGTAGGAAAAAATAGAATCTAAAAGTTCAGCTGATGAATAACAAAAAATGGGATATAGCCACATGATGGAATATTATTCAGCCATAAATAGGAATAAAATGCTGACAACATATGGTACAACATAGATATATTCTGAAAATGTACTAAATGAAGGAAATCGGACACAAAAAGCCACATACTGTGTAATTTATTTAAATGAAAGATCCACAACAGAGAATCCTTGGAGATGGGAGGTAGTTTAGCAGACAGAAGGCAGATAAGAGGGAAAGAGGAATTGGGATAACAGTTTCTTTCTGGGGTGATGGAAATGTTTTAGAACTGAATTGTATACTTTAAAAGGGTGAATTTTATGTGAAAAATATTTCAACTTTTTTAAAAGTTCCTGTTAAAGTTCATGTTAAATACAGGTCCCTACTCCGGAAGGTCAGTGTAAACATTAGTACTGCAAACATCTAATAAGAAATAGATATTTTTTAAAGATAAAAGCAGGAGAAGCAAGTGTCTCTGTGATGTCCTCCATTCTTACACACTGTGCTGCAGGATAGAGGTCTTCAACTGGGGAGGATGGGCCTCAGTAGAAGAAAAGCAAAGACAAACATAAACTACATTCCATTTTGTATAAGATCAGGCCTGCTAGAAAAATTCACATTTTATTTTTTGTCAGGGAACACTTACTGAGCTCCCACTTGGGCCATGATCGCGGCCACCTGCTGGGATAAATGCTTACCCTGGATGATGTCATGATCTAGGGCAGACAGACTCATGAGTGAAATCGGGTTTGGTACAACTGTAACAAAGCTGCTAATACTACCATGCTGAACTTTTGCCTTTCACTGGACTGGAGCTTGGAAGGTTGGAAAAGGTGGGAAGGTAACAAAGAGTGCTTCGAAGAGGAGATGACGTTTGAGCTGGGGACTGGACGGCAGTTAGGCATTCGTGGTGTGAGAAGTGGAAAGTAGCAGCATAGGGCCAGAGCAGAGGGCGCCTTTGGAGACCAGAAGGCTTTATGGATAAGAGCCTCCAGCAAGTTGCCCAGAAGCTGAGGTGTAGGCAGGGCTGATTTCAAAGATGATTCTGCAGAGGCGGAGCGGTGTGGAAAACAGGGCAGAGAAGAAATACTAGAAGATTGTTAGATACGTAGTTACAAAGAGGACTTTTCCTTCCTTCTCCATTTCCCATCCCACTTCCTCTCATCCTCTTCTGTCCATGTTCCACCCTCTTGTAGAACAGATACCTCCGCTACCTCTTGGTTTTCCCAGCTCATGTGGGCAGAATCCTCGGTCCTCTTTCTCACTGAGCTGTCCTCTTCTGGTCCTGGGCGTGTTCACCGGCATCTGTTGGAAACTTCTAGGGGCCACGTTTAAGTGGCAGTCTCTGTTGAAGGCTCCTGTGAGTTCAGGTTTTTGGAGGGTGAGTGATTGTCCGCGTTCATAATGACTTTTGAGTACCACTGTGATGATGCACATATGCTGTCCAGGCAGATAGGTAAACAGCAGGGGCTTTAAGTTTCTGGGGAGAGGCCTAAGAACTTACAGAATGCACAGACTTTTGTAAGTGGGATTTGCAATGATGGACTGTTAGTTTGGGGTCTGTTTTATTTCATTTGCCAAGAAAGTCTGTTTCCATCCTAGACAAGCACACTTGCCTCCTCATCTGTGAGGACCCAAGGCAGGCCCCAGGCCAGGGACCCCTTCCCTGTCTTGCCCAGCCCTTCTCTCTGTTGTCCTGTCCACTCCTGTCGATCCCCCTTGTCTGAGCTACAGACCTCTGAGGAAACTCAGGACTCCCCCACACAGAGATAGAGGTCTCCTTCTTGGAGCTGTGGCCTGCCTCTGCCCCTCCTGCCTACTGGCTTGGCACCGTGGCAGTATTCAGTGATTCTGCAAGAGCCACTGTGTGTTTTGGGTTTCGTACACATTCTAGGTGAACTCTCAGGCAAACTACATGTTCCTGAATGAAGGATTTTACCCAGTGTATGGTAACAGTCTTGTCTCTCTCCTTACTTGGTTTTGTGGTTGTTTTGGGGGTTTTTGTTGTTGTTTGTTTTGTTTTGTCTTTTGCTTGTGTTGATTTATTTGTGGGAAAATGAGAAATGAATAAGACAGGTTAAAGCAAGTTGAAGGTACACATAAGTTTTGAAGACAAATGTGCCTTGGGTAATGTATTATGATTTTTTTCTAACTTTTTAAGGTGTGATTTACAAATGGAAATTATATGTGTTGAAGGTATACCTGACCTTTTTTTTCTTGAGACAGGGCCTCACTAAGTTGCCACAGTTGCCCAGGTTGGGCTCAAATTTATGATCCTCCTTCCTCAGCCTCCCAGACAGCTGGAATCACATGTGTGAGCCACTGTGCTCAAATTTTTTGCAGAATTTTTTTAATTTATAACTATAAATTTGTGCCTTCTGACCAACATCTTCCCATTTCCCCTGCCCCTACCCTGGTAACCACTCTTCTACTCTCTGTTACTATGAGTTCAGCTTTTTTAAATTTGACACATAAATGAGACCATGCAGTATTTGTCTTTCTGTGCCTGGCTTACTTCACCCAGCAGAATGTCTTTCCAGATCGATTCATGTTGTTGCAGTGATTGTATTTCCTTTTTTAGGGATAAATAATGTTCCATTGTGTGTGTACACACAGCAAGTTTCCTTAAGCATTCATCCATCAAATGACATTTAATTTGTTTCTGTATCTTAGCTATTATGAATAGTCTTGCTGTGAATATGAGAATATAAATGTCTTCAAAATAATAATTTTATTCCCTTTGGAATATCCAGAAGTGGTATTGCTGGATCATATGACGGTTCTAGTTCTAATATTTTGAGAAACCACCATATAGTTTCCAGGGTGACTATCCAAACACGGCCCCACACTGTGTGTTTCCTTTTCTCCATATCTTTAACAATTGTTATCTTTTGATTTTTTTTTTTTTTGATACTGGCCATCCTAACAGGTGTTAGGTGATACCTCACTGTGATTTTGATTTACCTAAAAGTAATATTTTTACTTTCACCGTGGATTTAGCTCAGCAGTTTAGTGGCCTGCCTTGTAAGTGCAAGGACCCGAGTTCAATCCCTGGTACCAAAAAAAAAAAAAAATTTTTTTTTTTACTTTCTCCCCTGCCCCCGTACCAGAAAATGAATTTAGGACCTTGCACTTGTCAGGCAGGTGCACCTTAAAGTAATAAAAGTTCAATCCCTGGTACCAAAAAAAAAAAAATTTTTTTTTTTACTTTCTCCCCTACCCCCGTACCAGAAAATGAATTTAGGACCTTGCACTTGTCAGGCAGGTGCACCTTAAAGTAATATTTTTAAGACATTGCAAATCAGATTGTATCTTCCCATTTATACAATAGTTAACTTTCACACATTTTTTATTTTTATTTTATTTTATTTCTTGGGCACCAGGGATTAAACTTGGGACCTTGCACTTGTGAGGCAGGTGGCAGCACCACTGAGCTAAATCCCCAACTTACACATTTTTTAGAGCCCTGACACTTGCATGTTGTTCAAGAGCTTTCTGTAGAAAACAGATGAACATGAAGCTGCTCTGGTTTGGTGAGACATCAGGAGACTTAGATCTCCACCCCCTTCCCCACAGCACCTATGAAAGTCCTCAGCGTCCGTAGATCAGTGTGCAGGCCGTTGACAATAGCCTGTGGCAGTGATGGAGAACCTTTTAGAGACCAAGTGCCCAAACTGCAACCCATAACCCACTTGTGTATCACAAAGTACCAACCCTGCAATCAAACCTGAATGCTCGGCTGCTGGGGCAGTGTGGGCAGCTTAGGTTGCTGGGGTTACTTGGCTCATGTGCCAACAGAGAGTGCTCTGACACATGCCATAGATTCACCACCACTGGCCTGTGCTATCAATCTCAGGGTTAGTTGTTGAGGATAAAGAATGAATGAGACATAGCTGCCACCATTAAAGAGCTGTTGCTCTACTGAGGAAAGCAGACAGGTGGAGTCATAAATGAACAGGTCTCTAGTTCAGGCAGTGTAAACAGTGTAAAACTGGATGGCCTGAGCTCTCAAAGAACCACAGTGGCTGTCGTTCTAACCACTCACAATGTGGCATTTAATGGTGTTTGCAGCCATGTAAGTTCTATAATAAAAGCATGTACAAAGTGCTGGAGAAATAGGCCAAGAGCTCAGTGAAGGAAACAGGACCACCAGGGAGACTGTGCAGGGGTTTGGAGATGGATGAACCAGTAGGAGTTTGCCTGCAAGAGGCCTGGAGCCCTGGGAGGGAACTCATTATGGCTGGGTACCTGTGAAAATGTTGTGGAGCTGGGGCAAGGTCCAAATTTCAAGGAATTTCTATGCACCATGCCTATCGGGAACGCAAGATGAGAGAATTCAAAGGTGTTTAAGGTTAGGATCCACATAACCAGAATTATGTGTTAGAAAAATCACTCTGAGTACGATGTGGAAGGTAAGAACAGTAAAGAAACTGGTTCTGATAAAAAAAAAATTATGAGGCTTCAATTAGGATGGCCTTAGCATGGCTGGAACATACTTAGGAGAGAGAATAAACTGTATTTGGTGAGTGATTGGATACAAAGGGAGGTGGGGAGGAGGAATCTGGAATGAAGCACAGGGCTTGTGCAGTCAGGCACCCACAGTGTTTCCCAAGACCTTTTGCTTTCCTACAACAATGCAGTTTACAGAGGAGAAAACTGAGTCACAAATCAGAGTAAGGCTCCTTCCCCTGTACTGCAGTTGACTTGATGGAAACAAACAATGACAGCTGAACATTTCCACCTCAGAGGAAGAGGGTTTTTGTTTTTGTTGTAAGGCTATAAAAGAAGACAACTTAGTTCAGTTTTGCTGTCTATGCAAATGATTCCAAGTCTGTAAGAATTACTATAATAGAATTCTATTCTGTTTAAGTTGCCAGGAAAGAAAATGGATTTAGAAATATTTCTACTAGGGCTTGGGATTTAGCTCAGTGGTTCTGCCACCTGCCTCACAAGCACAAGGTCCCGAGTTCAATCCCTGGCCAAAAAAAAAAAAAAGAAGAAGAAATATTTCTACTAAAACATAAAATATTTGGCTCATAGACCTGTATTTTAAAAAAATCAAAATCATTCATTTTGGACAGGGTAACTGAGAAGCTTCTGGTCTATGAAAATAGCATGTGCCCGTGACAATAGGTAAGAATGACTGCCTGGCAACATCTCCCTGGAATTCAGAAAGTAGCATCTACGTATTTGGCCGGGAGGTAGGGGTGGGGATATCTTCTTGTGTATTGTTTTCGTTTTTGTTTTGGTGGTACCAGGGATCAAACTCAGGACCTTGTGCTTGCGAGGCAGGTGGCAGGTGAGTCAAATCCCCGGCTGTTTTGTTTTGTATTATGCCAGGGATCAAATTAGAACCTTATACTTGTGAGGAAGGGGCAGGCGCTGCTGAGCTAAGACCCCAGCCCTATCCTCTTGTCTTTCGCTGGAGGGACTTTGCCATGATTCTGGCTTCTGAAGTTAGTGCAGAGTGCAAGGACCGTCTACGGTCCTGCTCCCAGCATACAAAGGGGGCCTGTTCCTTCCACTGGAGCCTTGGAAGAAGGGGGAGCCCACTGGCCTGAGCCCTCCAGCAGCCCATGCTGGCGAAAGCTTCCCCCTACACCGGCCCACACTCCAACCACTCCTGTAAACTCCTGTAAAGGTAGTTCTGATGCAGGATTCCATGGTCTTTGCAACTTGTATGAGTGAATGACTAAAGCATTAGAAATTTGGTAAGTTAATGCGAGTGGGTACACACAATGATCCTGCTTCCAGCAACATTGTTAACTAGACCTACGTCTCATACTGTGAGGAATATATATTCAGGAGCCTGAAAATTGATATTCCTCTTTTATGTAAGGCAATCTTTAGAAATCTAATACCTCTTTTGAAAAGTCCAGTGTGTTTAAATTAATGCAGTTTGGCCGGTTTGAAGACCAGGATTCCTTTGTAATTACTTTTTTCTATTGGTAATAACTGTTGCTTTAGAAATGACATTAACATTCTACCAAAACACAGCAGCAATCCAAAAGTTAATGTTCTGTTCATTTATAATTATATTTAATTCATATTTATGAGTTGTTGGGAGGGAGGAGTAAGAAAGAAGTGAGCTTTTTAAAAAATGTTACAGAAATACTTTAAAAGAAAATGTTTTTCTGGAAGATGTACAGTCACTTGAAGTAGGGAAAAATAATTTTTAAACACACAGTTATGTAAAATCAGATTTTATTAGCTGCAGCTTCAAATCTCTATTTTTATTATTTCCTAGTGGCATCGACTGAATTCAGCAGTTAGACTTTCTCCATTTCTTCTTTTTTACTAACCAAATTGTTAACATAAACATCCCCATCACTTTGGTTCCAGTGAGTCAATTAGATTTGTGAGGCCCTTTTAACCAGGAAAAATTCTGCATCTTCAGGCACAAGCAGCTTTGTGTTGTTCCCTTTGAATTGTCCAGGAAGCCTGATGTATTATTAATGAATTAATTTCTTGGTGGTGGAGGCCTTTGAATAACATTCTGTGAATGAGCAGTTGCCTGGTGGGGCCAGTTTTGGCTGCTGTCACTTAACATGTGTTGCTCTATTGTAAAGTCGTACCCAGCCGTAGGACAATGCCCATTTAATCCACCATGGTGGGACCTCCACACCCCGAGCCCAAGTTGGATGCCAGGGTCAGTTACCCAGCAGCTCAGGCTGGGGCCCTGCGCCGCCTCACTGCCGAGTTGCTGTAATCGTTTTGCCTGCCGTTAATTTTCCCTAAACCAGGGAAACGCGTGTGTGAGCAGCGAAATGTTCTCAAAAGCGATTCCAAACTGGTCGGCTGGGGTGTCGCCTCCGTTCCAGAATGGAGGCAGCTTTCCAGGGAGTATAAGTCTTCCTTCCTCCTGGAAATGGAAGCTTCTGGGCCCACGAGATCCCTGATGTTCTGAGGTCCAGAGTAGCAGATGGCAGTATGAGTTTCCAAATCCTGATGAACATTCTAACTGAACTTGTTCATTTCACAGTATGTAGTTCTATTTTTGTCTTCATTTTCTCTCCCTTCCTCCCTCCATCTCCCCCCTCTTTGTTCCTCTTTTATTAACTAATTTTAAACTGACGTATCTCCGTCAGCCAGCTTTAAATTCTGTTATTTATTGGATGGAACCAAGGATGGCACAGATTCACATATAATTCGCAGCCTCTGAATTGCAGCCGATGGAGCCTTTGAATTTGTTTTAAAATGTGTAGACAAAATGCCACCAGCACTCAGACGCCACACTCACTGAAGTTCTGTTTCTCCTCTTATCTGTAGCTCACAGTGCAGGTGGCAAATGGCAGTAATTATTTTAACTAATAGTTGAGTGAACATTCCGAGGACATACGGTGTGGCGGTGTGGACTTGGGGTTTCCAGTGAGTTCTCAGTCTGACTTGATAGTGTTATGGCTTGTTGATTTTTCAGGACGCGGACCTGCCAGGTTCTTGCACTTTGAACACTGTGAAAGTGGTTCAGATGCCCTTACCTATGCAAAGAGGAATTACTCCTCTCATTTCAGAACCTGTTAAGGGTTATTTTTCTCTTCTAGCTCTCCTGTCTGGTTTTGGTTTAATATATTTTGTGATCTACCTTTCATCTAAGAGCTGCTTTAGTCAGCACTTTTGCACGTAGCACCTAATGAAATGCCAGTGTGTATATTAACATTACAATTAGGTCCTGGATCAAACATGTGTAGCTGGACTTTTCCAGAGGAGAAAAAAAAACTGACCTTACCAGAGTATGAAATTCAAACACTATATAGGGACAAGGTAATACCACAGGTAGGAATTGCGGAATAATTACCTTTAGACCAGCCTGAGCAAGAGACTTCCCACGAGGGTGAGCTCATTTAATGGTTCCTAAAACTCAATCTTGTGGATGTCAGTGGTCATGCTTGATTATTTGCAACAGCATTTGATGAAAAAGCAATAGAAATGCATTGGGAAGCCACAGAAAAAAGAGGACAATAACGGATTTTGCTTTTGTAAATGAAATCCCCTTGGTATGAGACGGTATGTTTTATGCTGCCTAAGCCCCCAAAGAGGGAGGTGTATGTGATGTTAGTGTGTGGGTATAATTGTGAGTATGTGTGTGTGCTGCTCACATAGGCACCTCTAACTAATGCCGAGCATTGTAGTTTATAACCAGTGAGAGACCTAAAATAAAAAGAGAAAAAAGATGTTCATTGGCTTTGGAAGGGACACAATTGCAAACATAGTTTAAAAGATTGATCCATTTCCGATTCTCCATCCACCTGTTTTTAGGAATTTTTAAAAATACCAAGATCTTTGCCATATGTTTTTCTTAAAATCTTAAGTAGTGTAATATTTTAAATGACAACAAAATAAGTAGACTAATTGGAGAATTTGTTGTGGTGTTATTGCCAAAAGATTGATCCTCAGAACTTTAAAACACATTTAGGAGAAAAAGAAAATAGAAAAAAAATCTATGATCTCAGATTTCAATTACATAGAGACAGATTTCTTTAGACCTGTTCTTTTATATTTCGTGTCTTTTATAAGCCATCTGGTAGTAATGTTCACTTGGCTAACAGCTGGTTCTCCTTGACTGAAGGGTTTATGGGTAAGGGGGGATGTTTCAGTGGCAAAAATTCAGGCCTTTAGCCCCTGGTTCCTGGCCCATCTGAGACAAGTTAAATGAGCTGCTACTGTGAGCCCAGACCCAGTGGACAGAACTTCACACCAAAATGCCCACACATGTAATTTGTCACATCTAGCAACCCAGAGCAGGGAGGGGCTGACCCAGTGTGGAAATTGAATCATCTTTCACTTTGCCTGCTCAGGGCTTGATGTGGATCAGGATGAGTGAAACCATGGTTCTGTAGTCTCCAGCTGGGGGCCAGTGGCTTCCTCCTCTGATAATGTCCTCTGCAAACCCCCCTAACCTCGGAGCCTTAGCCCACCCCAGCGTTGTCCCTCATAACACCAAGGAGCAGGTCCACCCCATCTGCATTGTGAAATTACAAATATACTTAAAGCCAAAAATAGTGATCAACCCTTCCCGATGTGGCCACATTTTTACATAAACTCTATGTTTAACTGGCATCCCTTGAATATAAGCCAATTTGCTTGTGTGGCCATAGCTTCCTTGTATCTTAAACAGGACTGACTTGTTGTCCAAGCAGCCTGGAGCACCTGACCATCCACCACTTGTCTCAGTCACCATCTAGCACAGCAGAAACTTACAGATAGGGGGACCTTGAAGAACATTAAAATATTAACACCGCTGACTTCCCAGACTCTGCCACTAGATTACACTGTAGATAGGCAGCTTTGAATTTGTAGATTCACTTCTGTGAAGATATTTTAAGGCAAAGGTCCCTCCTTTTGTTGCTTGGATTAAAAAAACAAACTAGGTTTTCTCCCCCAGAAGAACATAGATACGTCCTGTGGCCTCTGACAGTTGTCTCCCAAGAACACTACTTTAAGGCAGGGCACAGTGGAGGATCAAAAGCCAGTTTGGGCTGTGATAGACCAAGTGCTACTGTGCCCAACATGAAGCCACCAGAATTACAAACGACCTTCTATCCCCACACTGCAGATAGAAACAGAAAAACCTAAGATTACTATGCCAGTTACCCTAATGCTTAGAACTAGAAATTACTGGGCCAGGCCATAGAAACATCAGGCATGAACTAAAAGATTCACTTTTTTTTGAGACAGAATCTGGTTTAGTAGCTAAGTTTCCCATGCTGAGCTCAAACTTGTGATCCCCCTGCCTCAGCCTCCCTGAGTACTGGGATTACAGATGTCCACCACCACAACTAGCAAAAGATTTACCTTTAAAATATGGAACATGATTAGCATATTGGACTCCATGTCATTCTTGGGCTTGATTCCTAGATTGCAGTAAATTTAGAAATGGGCTATTTTTTAAAAGTTAGCTGGCTTGCCATGTTTTATTTAACTTTTCAGGCTGGTTTAATCTAACCACGGTACAACTGGCCTTAATATTCAGCAGTGGAGCCACATCCTGAGATTTTTGAGTAGTTGTCTTCTATCTCCCTTATGTTTTACTGGCAGTACATATATAATCTTGGTTTGAAGGGGTGTCCGTTCTGCCCAAGGAGAAGCGACTAGGTTACAGACCACCACATCAAAGAAAGTAGGAGTGCAGAGAAAGTACCTCACACCCTCCAGACTCTTGTACAGGTTGACTCATCCCTCATCCAAAATGCTTGGGACCAAAAGTGTTTCACATTGTGGGATATTTGCATAGTTTGACAGTAGAGCATCCCTGATCCAAAACTCAAATTCAAATTCTCCAGAGTCCACACTTGCCTTCCCACCACTGTCCTCCATGGACTCGGTGCACCAACCAACCTGAATCAGACCCGTGGGGCCCCCAGGACCACTGGAGCACCCAGCCTTGGCAGTATTGCTTGGCTTTCCCTCCCTCTTATGGGGCTGTTTATTAGGGATCCAGATCTCATCCGTCAAAACACAAATTCTATTCATATATAGATCAAGTATCAGCCAACCCACAATGCTGGACTCATTGTCTTCCCCGTGGTAGGTGCTCAAGAAAATTGTTGAATGAATACATCCACGATGAATATATCACTTTACTACAATATCGTGTGCTTATCCATCAGGGTCTGAGTTAACATCACTATCAAGTTCCATCCACGGTCATCTTTAATTAGGAGTTAAGGCCACAATGGAGTTCTCAGGAGTATTTTTTTAACAAAAGTCCCCTTTTTTCCCACTAGTATACTTGAGCCAGGCTTCTTTGCACAAAACAGAGTTCCACTAAGAAACTGAGCTTTTTGTAAAACAAATAGCCCCTTGGGCCAGGGATTTAGCTCAGTGGTGCCACCATCTGCCTTGTAAGCACAGACCTGAGTTCGATCCCCGGTACCAAAAAAATAGTCCCTTACTTTAATCTGTTTAAACCTTCTTTTTTGACATAGGTTTAGGGTCACATGCAGTGGTATGAAAGATTCTGGAGAAATCCTGTGTACACTCATACATCCAGTTTCCCAGGTGGTAAGAGTCAGTGCAGTATCACAGCTAGGAAACTGACTTAGACACGAGATACAACCCACTGACTGTATTCAGGTTTTACTGCTGTTCCCTGCACTGTTTATGTGTGTGTGTGTGTGTGTGTGTGTGTGTGTGTGTGTGTGTTGGGGAGGGGTGTTAGTAATAAACATTAAAGACATAGGTCCTTTTAAAGCTAAGAAACATTAGGCCAGGAATTTAGCTCAGTGGTTCCACTGCCTGCCTCGCAAGCGCAAGGTCCTGAATTAGATTCCCAGCATCAACAACAACAAAAAGCTAAGAAACATAATGGTTTAAAAAAAAAGGTATCACAGGCTTAGGGTATAGTTCAGGGCTAGTCACCTAGCATGAGGCCCCAACGTAGACCTCTAATACCACCAAAATATAAAATCCCTCTAAAATGATGATCTCCCCTTTAAGGAAGTCATTTCAAAAGCATTTTTCGCATTCCTATTTTCTGTATTTGGAGTATCTGCTTTCAAGGCCACAAAATGCACTTCCTGACAACTCTGCATGTGAGCTCAGGGCAGCTAATGTTGAGATGGCACCTCCTCCCGCTTCCCCTCCGCCTCCTCTTCCTCCTGCTCTTAGAGTGAGCAGGTACAGGCACACACATGCACACAGATTTTCTGCTGCTTGCCTTTTTTTATGCCTGAGTACCTTGCTGACAAGTGCTAATAACAAAACACCCAGAGAGAGTCCAGTTGAAGTTAGCATACATTAAACATTCTGAACTTGTCCTTTTGCCCATAGATTGCGCATAATTAATAATTAAACAGTTTCAGTTGTAATGGGTTGACCTTCCTGAACCGTTCATTATTCACAAGGCAAAGGCATCACTCAAACTTCTTTCCCATTGTCCTTCACCGTTCGGGCATACTGCGAGCTGGAGTTCCAGTTGCTTAGCGAAACAGGCTGTCCAGGTAGTTACCGAAACCTCTGAGACCTGGAGACTGTCCTTCTTGATGACCAGAATTGCTTACTGAAAAGCTTTATGGCAGCTGTTTTTATGTAACCGTTGCCTCCTTGATAACAAGATCCAGCTCTCGTCCCCTTAGCAGGGCTCTAAAGTTGATTTGGGACTAGACTCTCGGCTTTTGGTTAAGGTTGCGTCCACTCTGCCCTTCACCACCTCCATGCTTAGAAGTTCAACAGAAAAGTGTCCCAAAAAGCCCTTAAGGTGAAGTATGGCACCCAGGGTCTTAAAGAGAGTGACTTTTATTAACAATTTCGAGTCAGTATCAGCCAGTTCTGAGAGTTGTTGGTGTAACCGCTTCTTCAATTCACGTTTGTTTTTCAAATGTATTTCTCCATCTTTCCCAAACCCATGTTTTTGATAAGTAGCAGCAAACACCTTGCTGGATGCTATAGGGTTCCTGGGATGGTTCTCAGGCCCCTTGGGGCCCCACAAGGATGGAGTGGTGTCCCTGTGAGTTGCAGGAAGCCAAGGCCACAGTTAGTATGAGCTGCCTTCCTACCTTCCCTTAGGCTCGAACTAAATAACAGATAGGTTCTTTGACATCCTGAACTACACAACTTCTGATTTTATTTTCTTTAAAAAGAGAAAAACGTGCTTCAAAACCCTTCAGCAAGCGAAGGTTCTCAGGTGTCCTCCTTTGCACTCCTGTGGTCTGCACACTTTTAGGGAAGCTCTCCGAGGCTGTTGTTGTCTGGGGTTATGTGGGTCGTTCCCAATGCCCCCTACCAGCCAGTCTTCTGCAGCTCAGAAAATTCTTCCTCAAGGTATGCAAGAGACATGAATTTTAAAGTAAAAAGGAATGCCTGGCATTGTCCATGTGACATGAGAAGCCCCCCCCCGCCCCGCATCTTTGATGAGTGGTTCTTTGCCAATGAGATGAGAATCCACTCTCTGTGGTTCTCTGAAGTCGACGTGGGCTAGCATTTCCAGAAGTGAAATAAATTATTCATGGGTACCACCCAGTGTTCCTTAGTTTTATAGTATGAGGAACTTCACAGGCTACAATATCAGGTCTTAAATAAAATTAACTACCCATGCAAGATGTCACATTTCCGCGTTTCCTTTCTCATCCGTGGTAAAATGACATCTTCATCGGGTTGCCTGGTCTATAATTCATTAATTTACTCTTTGTACCATACTTAGAAATGAGACTAACATTAGCGTCGTGTTTTATACCAGATCTTGGGAAAAAAGAAAAACGGCCCGAAATTGTAACCATCTTTGTAAATATTCCGCCACATTAAGACAGCATACAGGCTTTTATTTTCCTAAACACTGCATTTTAAGGCTCCTGCCCCTCAGACACTTCCAGTACCATAAACTCCAAAAAAGAAAAATCTATAAAGGAATGGCTTAGAGAAGCTTCCTGGTCAGAATCCATAATTTCTGTACCTCAAATTTTGAACTGTCTTTTTAGTTATGGTATTTGAGACGATAAAATGCCATTTCTTGAACTAGACCTGCTAGCATCTTGCAGGCCCAGTGATATATACGACTTTCCTAAAACAGGCCACAGCTGAAATTGATATCATGTTTTATTTTTGCTCTTCAAACCAATGGGACTTCTGTGACCATTTCACAGTACCTTTATGGAGGGCTGGTCTTGTCACTGTGTGCCTTGTTTCTTTTGAGTAGATTGATTCGCCAGCCCGTTTTTCATGTCCTCTCTGTGTAGTGCCAGCATGGATCCTTTGAACTTGGCAAGATTTTATTTCACTCTCATTTTCCTTTCTCTCTGGAAGCCTTTCTTTACTGATGAAAATTTTAAGTTTAGAATACTAACCTTCCCATCCTCTGGCTGAATAGCATAAATTCAGAGAGGATGGGTGTGCAAAAAGCCAAGAAACATTTCGTTCTTATTCTTCTATCAACCTCTTAGAGATTTTTTCCCCCCTTTTTGGCTGGCTTGACCCCTTCAGTTCCTTTTTATTTAATTGTATTTTCCAGCAGTTTCCAATTGTTTGAATTGAAAACAAAGCCTTAATAAGAGTTCTAGTTAATTTTCTGTCTTGTAATTACCGATCTCATTTTTCTGATAATTGGCCACAGCAATTATATGTATATTTACTAATCACATAGGAGGCTGTGCAATTGTATCTCTCTGCCACTATTGATAATGACACGCATATTGCAGAGGTGCTTTCATCATCTTCTTTTTTCCACTACATCAAAGCCATTTCCTCTCGATCTCAATAATGAATACATGCATGCATTTGACACAGTTGTGTGCTAGAGAAATTGTTTGGCTCCCACCAAATGCTGCATGCTTTGAGTTTCTTGCCTGCAGCGCTGGAAGGTTGTATGTAATGATATATTACTCATCCAAATGGCCAAAGCACTCCAAAGCACAGTGAGATTAAAATAAGTCATTCCTTTGTTAATTTAAATAGGTGCATGTATCATACTTTGCAGGGCACTTTGTGCGGGGATGTCAGGGAGGAAAAAAGGCGCCGAAAGGTATTTTTAATAGCAAATGAGAATAGAGTCATTTGCAGCTGCCTACTTTATGTGGCTCTCTTGTTCCAACTGTAGGTCTAATGAGATGACTGTTAAAGTACTCTGCAGTGTAATTTCATTACATCCTGAGCTGTTACACTATAAACACACTGGCGCTCTCTGTCATTCTTGGAAAAACTCCTAAATTCTTAAAGCCTTCTTGTGCAGACACTAATGGGCTTTGCTCCCCGTGTTAGGTGATCACGGTCGCTGTGTGTTGCTGTGTGGCTTCCTGCTCTTTTGGGTGCCTCCCTTCACTGTCCCAGTTCTGTTTGGTCGTGGAGACGGGAGTTGCTCATTGTGTCCTTAATCCACGGGCTTCCTCCTATGACGAGTTGGCCTGGACTCGTGAAGAGGCTGAAATTCCCTTTCAGAGGAAAGCTTCCCCTAAAATGCCTTTCTATTAAAGTAAGAGAAAGATGTTTCCCCACAAATGTACAGTGTAGGGGCAAGCAGTTAAGAGCAGTTGAATATCCAAATAAATGTAAATAAACAGGAAAGTGTAAATAAATAGCAAATCCAGTAAAAGAAACAAAGGTCAACACAAGAATGATTTCACAGCTCTTTGTTAATTACAAGACCATTTGTGTGTTACTTAAATCATCATTAATTTCTCATTTACACTTTCCCTACCTTCCTCCCTACCCTGTGGCTATCATTGTCCTTTCCTCACCTCCCCTCCCTCTTTGCTGTCATGTTTCTCACCACTGAAAGATGTGCGGGACTCAAAATTTGGCATTTTTTGCCTAAACGTGTGGAAGGAGGGTGTAGCCGGTCCTTTGAATTGGGTGAGGCCTCGTGTCGTGATGTTCATCTTTATCCTGCTGCTCCGAATGGGCTCCCAGGGGTTGGGGGACGAAACAGACAGAAAAAGAATCGTCCTGACTTTTGGTGACTTGTTTTTCCTCCATCCCAGGATTCGCCCGTCCTTCCGGTTGGAGAGTTCTCCGAGCCATTTGTACATTTCATCACTCAGTGGTGAGCTCGTTTGCAAACATGCCATGCCCTCAATGTAAACGCTACATGCCATTAACTCGGCCGCTCCGGGAGACCTTATGGCTCTCCCTGCTTCCTTTTGGAGACGGGAGGGACTTTGGGGCCTTGGGCAGATGGGGCCGCAAAGCTGAAGAAATTGTTTAAATTATGTAAACGTTATTTACACAAAGGGTCATAAATGTACTTCCGAGGCTCTTCCTATTTTAATAAACTGCTGAGAGTCGGGCTCCTCCTTTGAGCACCGCACTGTTCCTTCCTGTCTGGGTGGGGGTTTTTTCCTGAGAAATGTACAATTTTATAGCCTCTATTGAACAGACATATGAAGCATATTTTTATTAATGTAACCTCAAGTTACCCATAAAACTGCCTGTCACTTGGTGGAAGCAGCATAGTTTATTAATTCATTGGATTTTCAGTAAATAACTTTTATCTGTGGTTATATTTTAAACACAATAGTGGGGTCCCGTTTCCCCGGATTCTGATGTTTGAAAGCCAATGAAGACACAGCTCAATTAGGCCCACTTCGTCCCATGAGGAGCTAAGGGAAACCCAGGATTTAGACCAAAGGGGCCCCTGAGCCTCTGGGCAGCCCCTTGTTATTTTATACCAAAGGACATGCATTTTTCTGCCAAAGGTTCTGTTCCAGCCTTGTGCCTTTTTCCTCCCGGCAGAAGGCATCGTTCTTTTACTGGCCCTTTCCCCACCACCCCCCTCTTCCCTCTCCTGCAGGGCTCCTGTGGCCTCTGGAGGCCAGCACTGCACTGCCCTCTCCCTCACCCCAGCACGGGGGATTACACAGGAATGACCATCCCCACGGCCAGAGACAGACCAGGGAACCTTCTGGAACTCCCTCCTTCACAGCCACCTCAGCTCCTCTCTCCTCCCTTCATCAGAGTCCCCCCCAGGGGTCAGGGCCGTGGCGCATGCAGACCCGGCCACAGGGAGCCCTTGGTCCTCGGGTAGGCGAGGTGGCACAGTCGGGGCCCAGGCTGTACAGTCTCCTCCCCCATGATGCATCTGATGATTACGCTAAAGTGAAGCCAAGAAATATTCCTTAATATAAATGTCAAGCGTTATCACCTTTTTGACTAAGTGTAATATGTTACCTCTTAATAAAAATGTCTCATACAGTTTATATAACACAGGGAAAATGTGAGGAAGAAGCCCTCCCCACTTGAAACAATTTTAACACTGTTTCTATTTATTTAAAATACTTCTATAATATTCTGTAGCTTTTATAAACTGTTTTTATTCTGCAAATCTTTTGTCTCCAAAGTATGCCATGCCGGGGGGGTGGCATACTGATTAAAAACTGGAATCCTGAGCTGTTTCGAAGCTCTTTAATGATGTTATAGCCAGTATTCAGAAACATATTCATCTCTTAATTTCCTTTAAATAGGGTTCCTAAAAACACTTAGAAGCGCATCATGGGAATGCCCCACTTTGCAACACACAAATTGGAAAACAGACCTTTCGATTGCCTTGCTGCCTACAGTCCTGCTTGGGCCCCACCCTCTCCGGCTCCAGAGATACTGGGTTTGTGACAGCGGGCAGGGCTGTCTGTGTGGTCTGAGACCAACCTGGGGGCACAGCTGGTCTGGGCAGCCAGGAAGAAAAGTGGTTAAGACTTTGTTATCATCCTATCCAAAAAAAAGAAAATTAATAAGCTGTTATATAAAAGTTTTATGGAGACGGAGGGAGGGATAACCTGTGCTGAAATTTCCACAGATGTCAGGCTGAAGCAGAAATGATAGTGGGTAATAGCCTTGTTTCCCCAAGAAATACAGCTACTTTGGAATGTCAGATTAGGACTGTTACCAACTCCACTGGTGATGGCTTGAATTACTTGCTAACGGGTGCAGTATTTGAGAGGTGCATATGGTTATTTATAGGGAATGCAAATGTCCTCGATGTCATTAATGGTTCATAACGGCGATTCTTGTTTACCAAATGATCGTTAAATCTCTCTATTTTAAAAAAAAGTGCTGTCAGCAAATGCAAAGACTACATGGAGGGTTTCATTTCTGCTTATTAAAGGGTACCTTATATGAACAAGAGGCATCTGTGTTCTTTCCCAAGTGATCAAAGCAGCAATCTCTTCTCCTGACTTCATCCCACAGCCTGAGTTTAGAAAAGATACAGCCCTGGAGCAGGCAGCTACACACAGTCACCTCTGTCACTTTGGTCAGCGCTTCATCGTATAGCTGAGTACATGGCACAGCTACTAATTATCCCAATTGGATGGAAAACAAGAACTATTTGCATAAGGAATGTGATTCGTTCAGCAGCTTAAACTTAGCTGCCCCATAGCTGTTAAATGAGTAAATAAATTCGAGTGGAGATAATGTATAAAAACCCACTTGTAATTTTGTAGCATTCTCTACCAGATTCCTAACCTCTGTTATATACTACTTATCCTTGGGAGTCAGTGAACGAATGAGATGTTTTCTCATTTGATTTCACAGTTCTTTTTATTTCCTTATTGTCTTATCCCAATTACCAAAAAAGAAGTATATTGTTCCCTAAATATAAGATTGAAATAAATAGATAACTGAGTCAGGAAGAGAATATTACTGCCATTTTTCCACACTAATTTCAAATGTAGAATAAGAATAAATTTAAATTCATTCTTTGTATTGAAAAATTAAATTTAAAAAAAGTTGTATTTCTGATTCAGAAATCTGACGAAAGGCCAACATAAAAGGAAAGGAGGACTAGGTTAATACTATGGTCAAGAGTTGAGCATTATGGATTTTTAAAACATCCAAATACAGGGGGAAATAGTCAGTAGTGGAAGTTAATGATGAAAAATTTACAGATGATACAGATAATATGCGGATTGTTTTCTCCCCACTATAGCATGCGAAAACAGCCAAAAGAAAGGCCAGCGCCTGAGGAATTAATGGTAAGTAAATTTTCCTGGTTACTTTACATTTCTCCAGTTATATTATGTTTAACCTTCTGTTAAAAAGATCAGCTTGGAATTTTAAAAATCCACCAGCCCTAGAAAGATAACATCACTGTCTTCATTTGGGTAGGTGTTTTTGAAGCTTCTACCCTCCAGTTATTGTTTTAGCTTTTGAAAAACTCACCACTATTTTGAAACTGAACTCCCTCCTTTTGCCTCACTGAGAGTCACAAAGTTAATGTGGGCCACTCT
Organism: Fukomys damarensis; assembly: GCF_012274545.1. NCBI lineage: Eukaryota > Metazoa > Chordata > Mammalia > Rodentia > Bathyergidae > Fukomys > Fukomys damarensis. The sequence goes on from NW_022900937.1 coordinate 18,887,063, forward strand.
GTGTCCCCACTGCCTGCCGCACCTTCCATGGGGCAGAGACCTGGGAGCAGAGAAGACGGGCTCTGTGTTCACGATCTTAGTGCAGTTCGACAGGAATGGCTGGACGTGGCAGGAAGTCCTCTTGGATTCATGCAAAAATGAAATGAGGTTGGCTGCAAAAGATCAAGTTAATGTGAATCTTTGGTCTTTCCTCAGGAAGAGACTCTGCACGGCTGTGAGTGCGGTGTTCTCAGCTCCAAGACAGCTTGCTTTGATTGCAAATGACAGTTTGTACTCAAGCAGGGAGAGGAACAGAGAGGCTCCCTAACAATCCCTAAATGGTCATTTATTTAGTGCAGATTGTTGATTTGACAATGCACAAGCTGTTAGGATGACGTTGGGATGGAGCGTTACTATAATAATTGTACTCTGCTCTTTCCGATGTTTTGTGCACCACTCCCTGCCCTCATGTGACTATAGCCACAACTCCCTGCCGGTTACCTTTCACCCCGGTAAATAATCTGCATTTTACAGATTCCAGGTCAGAGGTTTTCATTCTTTGTATTTCACCTGCTAAATACTTCTGTATAACGCAGTTTTCGTTCCCACATAGAAAGTACTTTTACCTTGGAGAGAACTCTCCCAATAACTGTTTTTCTTCTTTGTATCACCCTGGAGCAAGACCTCAGTTTTCATGGTAGTTTCAAGTTAAAGTTCACCACTAAAATCTCTGCAGTTTATACTTTAGGTGTCATTGTCTGGACTAAACTGGTGCAGGTTTGATTTTTTTTTTTATCTCTTTGATGGTTGGGCAATTCTTGCAGTTAGTCACATTTGAGAAAACTTGGAACAGATTTTAGAGATGGAGGCCTATTTACCTTGTGCATTATTATGCTATGGCTGGATAGCTCAGCTGTTAAAACAAAGGAAGAAGGTCTTATAAAACAGGTATCTGTAAATGCATGTCTCAGTGCTCCAGTGAATTGGCCACTTATAAATAAAACATCTGCAGATCATGCGTATACTCATAACTGTGTACAGATGTATGTGCAGCTAAGGAACGCCTCTCGGGTGGCAGGTCATAAAGATGAGGCGAAGGGGTGAGTACTTTCGCTGCCTTGGAAGCAAGTGGATGTAGTGTGTGTGTGTGAGTGTGTGTGTGTGTGTGCACCGTGTACACATGTGTGTGAGAAAGAGAGGAAGGACATGTCTTTTGATATATATCTGTATAGTCTGGTGTGTGCTGTCCCACCTTTTAAATTAATAAGTACCAGTAAATCAATAAAGTACAATGAAAGCTATCATCACATGAAGCACCATCCTATACTTAAGTCAACATTGTTTTTAATACTACTGTCTGTTTGTTTGTTTTTGTTTTGTTTTGGTACCGAGGATTGAACTCAGGTCCTTGTTCTTGCAAGGCAGGCGGTGGAACCACTGAGCTAAATCCCTGGCCCCTGTTTGGCTTTAAATGACTATTCCCAGAGGTACTGCAGTAGGCGGCACCCTCATTTGGAAAGGGCTCAGGGAGGAGGCAGGAACATGGGGCCAGGGCTGTTGTGGTAAGGTGATTGACCCCTGCCTGACTTTTGCCAAAAGATTGGACCCAGTAAGGGATGAGAAAGAAAGTGAGGTGTCCCTTGCCTTGGACCAGGGTCACGTCAGAGGGACCCAGGCTTCGGGAACCAGTTCCTTTATTCCTTCCAGCATATTAATGGCTTTAATTTTTCCCTTTCCCTCTCCGCCTGCAACCTATTTGATGGTGCTCCCATCTGGAAGCCGGGAGCCTCCTCTGGAATGCACAAACCATAGAGCCCATTTGTCACTGTGGGTGGGGGCCTCCGCCTTTTGTAAAAAGAGCAGTTTATCTCCCAAGCGCGGTATCTCCAGCCAGCAGGGTACCAACGTGGGCTACACAGCTTGGCCCGCATCAGCTGTGAGGCCTGCAGGATTGTCAAGGTTTCCCTGTGGGTTTGCATTTTCCAAATCAGAGGGAGAAAATCAGAGATGGAGCCGTGTGTAAATACTGAGAGTCAGAGATTCACCGTTTGGAACTCTTAAATGAACTCCAGGTGAGGCCTTGACTGAATGCAGCACTTCCCAGCCCGAGGAAGTCAGAATGCAGCAGGATGGGTGGGCCCGATCACCCTTTCCTGGGCCTGGCCCACAGGATCTGCGCATCTGGCACGCAGGCTGTCTTTGCCTTTCTGTTTTTGGGGTCACCGTGTGTATACCAGGATGCCTAATATCAAGTCTTAAAATCATGGACCATGCCAGTCTCAAAGATGAAATGTAAAGCTCCAGGTTATAGAGACCATGAAAATCCTAATGCTACAATTTATTTAGTTGTTTAGCTATTTAGTTCTCTCTACTTAGTTCTTTCTACTTAGTTCTCTCTCTTCAGATAGTTGTACATTTTTATGTCCTAAGTGGAAGTTTCATAAAATCAGACCAAGAAATTCCCTTAACACTCACATTTTGAGAGTGCCAAAGTCTCAGTCATTGATATCAAACCTTCTAGATCTTTCAATGATTAAAAAAAAAAAAAAAAAAAAGCAGCCCGCTGTGGCATGCATGCCCTAAGTTCGCACCAGTAGATATGAGCTGATACAATTTTCTGGTGTGTAGCCATGAAGCTACATAAAGAATTTACTCGAAAGTTCCATCATTGGCATCCACGCCTGCTTAAAAGATCTCAGGACCAGGTAAATGATTGAATTTGGCAGATATTTGTCATCCTGTATAGTGCACAGTCCTATGCTAGGCCCAGCCAGAGACACAGACTAAGCTCCCCATGGATAGTCTTGCAAGGGGTGCAGCAGATTCACCAGTAACTAGGACAAAGCAGCAGTTATACGGGGACTCCCAGTTCTGTGGGATTCATCCAGGGAGAGCTCTGTGTGTGGAGGGGGTAGCATTTGAAAAGGGCCTTTGGAGGACCGGTTGAATTTTAAGAGTTTTTGAGGGACCTTTCCAAGCAAAGGAAACAGGACAGGCCAACCCTGAGTGTAGGCCCCAAACCTTTTCAGACCAACAGGAAGCTTCTGGTGCCTGCTGAAACAGAAGCCCATGTGACAATGACCTAATAGAATTCCAAGCCCACAAGCATGGAGTTCAAATAGGAAACATAACCACCACCAGCTGGGCCATCTCTTAAGAAACTCCACTCTGGAATAAGGAACTCTAGGATCCATGTCTAAAAATGTGGGCTTTGTATAGAAGTACTGCAGCACACCCATCTGACACTCTCCCGTGTGGGCCTTTTTTGTTGAGTGAATTCCCTTGAAATTCATTGAAATTCACTTCCTACTCAAACGCAGGGAAGCGTCTGGGCCTGAGGAAAGTGTGACCTTTCTTCAGCTCTGTCAGAGCCTGTTGCATAAACTGGGAGTCAGCATTAAACTCCACGAATAGAACCAGCCATGCAGGTAGCTGTGAACATTCAGCATGCTGGAGACCAGACCGGTAGGAACCAGTCTCGTGCAACTCTCTGCTCCTGTGATGACTACAATCCTGAAAACCACGCTGGTGTGAGTCACAGGAAAGACCTATGATGGAGCCACCCCAACTCTATGACCTGGTGCCCCCAGACCTAGAAGGAACTTTGCAGGCAGTAGAGACTGAGCAGGTGGCAGAAAGAATGCTCAGCAGGCTCCAGTTGACTGCAGAGGTGTCCTGGCTTCTTGCATGGAGACAAGTCAGTTCCCACGGGCAAAGAAGGATTGTGGTGACTGTAGCCAGAGGAAGATAATGCAGAGGGAGTCAGTTTTCCCATAAGGTCGGTAAGCATATCGAAGGGACCAAGAGAATCAACGTCAGACCTTTCCGTTCACAGAGATACAACCTAAGGCTTGGACACTGAAATATGAGGTTCCTAGTCTGATATTGCTATTCAGACTATCTGTTTAAACACTTGTAAAGAGGTGAGATGAGAAACAACTGCGTAGACTGTGCTTCTCTAAACCACAGGAATTCCTTCCAAGGAACTACTCTTCCTTTAGTGTCTTTGGTAGCTGGGGCAGGGATTGGGGGGCTGTGACAGCAGGAGCGGGCTCTGCCACGGCCCTTCCCGCCTCACCCCCAGCAACAGTCCATTCCCTTCTGCTTCAGCCTCTTCCTCTGCAGAATTGAAGGGATGCATTGGATCCTCAGGCCTCAACCAAAGGTCTGTGACTTTGGGAGGTCTGTTAGAGCCCCTGGAATCACATGTAAAATCGTGTTGTGGATGGGGGTTCGCATTTTTTTTTTTCCTGCAAAAAGGAATTCATGGTTGTCGCTAGTTTTTCAAAGGGGACCATGACCCTGAGTGATTGTTAAGCTCCCTCATCACCATCCCATCCTGTGGCCAAGACCAGACAAGCAGCTGGCAGGGGGGGTCCATTCCCTCAGAGGCCACCTGCTGGGGTGGGAGAGGGGAGGAAAGGACCCTCCCTGGGGGACGGTGGGGCTGCCATCAGCTGTCAGACAGCCCAGTCACCTCCCAGCCTGTCCTGAATGCCGGCCCGGCCTCCAGCAGGGAAGGCAAGGGCTGCAGGCACCCACGCGGTCACAGTTTGGGTGCAGAGTGCTGTAGATCCTTCTATGCATTTTGACTATTTCCGGGAGCGTCCCACATCTAAGCTCTATTTAATGGAATCTATGCATAGTAAGTAATCAGGTCAGAAGAAGCAGCATCCTGGTTTGAGATCAATTGCTGGCTAATACTTTATCTAGGCCACTTTATTATCTCATGCTGATCCGATTCCCATTCTCCTCCTCCTTTGTAGCATGCACTTCGGCTGTGGGAAGAGTACGTATCCCATACATATTAAAAACATATACCCATTCTATCTGTATGTAAATGCGTGAGGCACAGCTGGATATTGCAGAGGAGTTTGATTTACTAATAGTTATTATCTGTTCTAGCTGTTCAGTGGCAGAGAGAATTTCAGAGAAACAAGCTGGCGCAGAAATTGTCTTTATGCTTTTACTATACTGCTTTAGTAATTGTTTAAAAACATGAGTTTTCTCCCAGGTTCTAATAACGCCTGTTATTTTATGCATTTCCTCGTACATGCCAGAGCAGGGCGTCCTGGTTTAGCATTTCCTCTGGTTTGGTTTTCCAGTCAGACACCTAAGAAGAAATACGGGGTGCGGTTTGCAATTGAAATTTAACATTTTGCTTAAAAAGCAAGTAAATAGTGGGGCTGGAAATACAAGAAACAGGTGTGGATCTTAGAGGGAGGGGTGTCAATTATAATCAAAATAGTGCTTTTGGATTTTTTCCCTTCGTCTAATCCCAGCAGCTATAAACTCAAAGGCATCTCATTTCTCAGTGAAGGCTTTATGTACAAGAGGTGGTAATGTTTGGGGGCTAATAAACACCACCAAACGGCTCGAGAAAAATCTGTTTAAACATTTAATTACTTGCAAAGAGATGTTAACTTGTTTAACTTCTCTAAATTAAATTGTCACTGGTAGCTTTTCTGCTTCCCCAAACTTGATTGTAATTACACCCTCAGATACTTTGGCTGGTTGTTCTCTCCGCTGATCCAGGTGATGATAGATTAGGCACCTGCATGGTCCCTTTTAAAACCCTCCTTGTTAGGGGCTGGGGATGCAGCTCAGTGGCACCACACCTGCCTCACAAGTGCAAGGTCCTGAGTTCGATCCCCAGTACCAAAAAAATAAAACAAAACCAAAAAAGCCCACCCTGTTAGATTTCTGTCTCTCCAAAGTCCACTGTGACCTTGGGGTTCTTTGGATCATTGGGAAACAGAGTGCACTGGACGACGAAGATCTTGCTTCTGCCTACTGCGATAGAAAGAATGTGTGTCTTAAGGAATGGGTCAGAGGGAAAGCGAGGAGGCCAAGGGTTATGGAGGTAGGAAAACAGGAGCCATCAGCAAGTCCAGGGGAGTCAAAGAGCTCAACCTCTTTCTGGGAGTACTGAGCTCAGAGAATGCTTAGCCCACCACCACATTCTGCTAAAGAGGTCAGAGGCGAGCTTCCAGGGCCCCCGTGTAGGTCTGCAGAGCTGAGAAAAGCCACAGTTCTGCAACCCCCTCGCGTAGGCTCAGGACCTGCTGTGCTTGTAGAGCTCTATTGCTTTTGAAAATACTAGTGATGCGTAAGAAGCACTGGTGAACTTGCTTGCCAGTCACTATGCTTAGCTGTCTCCTGTGTCACATGCAGCGTGCTTTAAAATGAACCTTTGAGGCCAGACTCATGTGACTGGCCACCCGATCTTGCAGACGTCATTTTTATTTGAAAGTACAGGCAAAGCAGCCCATTAGCCAGAGCACCTCAAATTTGCAGAAGCCCTGGCCAGAGCTCATTCAAGCACAAAAGCTTTTCGAAGCTTCACAGAGGACCCAGTTGACAGCCATGTGGTGGCTGTCTCCCTCAAGTTCTAAAGGCCATTAAGATTATCTGTGTCTGCTTACAAATAGGGATCCACTAGTAGTAAAGAAGTTGATTTTAGCTCTTTCATTGCACATAATTACGACAGCAAAATCACTGTCTGGATGCTTGAGATCACACTAAATCAGACAGCTTTAATTTGAATTTTTGATGACACGTTCGCACTTCAGCAAGAACAGAGAGATTATAACCCCAGAAAACAGGCTTTGCTTTTGTTTTTCCTCAGATGTGACTGCTTAATCTTTTCTTGAGATGTTAGCAGATAAATACATGTGTGTGTGTGTGTGTGTGTATATATATATTTATATGCACACAGTAAGAGAGATACAGATAGTTTTCCTTGATCATCATGATCTGACAGTTTTAATTTTCCAGTGAAGGATAACTTTTCTCCATCAGTCAAGTTGGATCTCTCAGTATGGCAGTGATTTGCCTGTTCCCAGTTTGTGGTTGTTTGAACTCCTCCTGCCCTCAGTGGTTCCTTCCTGTTTGATCGGCTGTCATCTTCCCAGCATCCCATTTCAAGGCACGGCATTCACTGGCCGCAAGAAGAGTGTGGTTTTCTTCGTGCAGTAAAGTGCATCGTCTGGGCTGCTTTCCGCTGTGATGCCAGATTCACCGGGGCCCACAGCAGGTCTTCGGAGTTTACTTTCACTCCTCCTCAGCTGTCCGCAGTTTCTGCTGTCCGAATGGTGTCACGTCCTCTTGCCTTTCCTTGAAGGTTCTGCACCTTTCCCCTTCACCGGGCTCGCTGCCTTCTCTAAGCCCTCACAAGTTAAGAAGCCGTGAGTCTAACATGGCACAGCACCTACAACACTCTCTGTCCAGAGTTGGTCCGTGTGGTTCAGTGGTTCTTAACCCTGGCAGCTAATCACAGTCATTCGGGAGATTTAACAAGAAAGAGATGCTAGAATCCCAGCCTGAACTAAGGATGTCTGGCACTTGGATCAGGGAACAGGCACTTTTATTTTTTATTTTTAGAAGCTCTCTCTATATAATCGTAAGGAACAGCCAGAGGTGAAACACACTTTTCTCCAACTAGAGTGTAAGTTCCTTGAGGGAGGATCACGGCCTCATAATTCAGTGTTTAGTTTGGTCCTGTTCTGCTATCATTCAGGCAAAACCCTACTCATCCCGTACCAGACATGAAGTTAATGACCACACGTTGTTCTCTAGCAACTCATGGAGTAAAGCTGAAGAAATTCATCCAAGTACAAGCAATCCCTGGCTTCTGTGATATTCACTACAAATTAGGGTGACCGTACTAAGCTGTATGTCTGATTTCCTGCTTACCACTGGGTAAGGTCAGATTTCTAGGATGCTGTAATGTTCACAGGATAATATGGAAAACAGTACAATGTGGGCATCACCAAATCAGAATAGGCACCAGGGTCTCCGTCCCATCCTGGATGTGTGGAACAGCCAGGAAATACTAAGCAGGTGCTGATCAGCGACTGTGATCTTTGGCGGGCAATCTGTCCACTTGAGAATTCCCCTCCAGTCCTTAAGTCCAAACCGAGAGGGGGTCAGAGGGCCCAGGCCTCCAGGAGATGACCTGCATGGCTCCATCCTCGCCTGGCTAGACTGATGGCAGGGCCCTCTATCGCGTGTGTGCCACCCGCTCCCCAGAACGCTTTGGAATAGTGGATTTGGTTGAAAAAGAACATAGACATTCAGCCATTTGAGGGGAAACATAAAAGGATCTTAAAGCTGGTCCCTGGGAGTTGGGAATTGCTGTAGAAGGTGGCGAAGTTGTTTTCCTGTGAGTACCCACCAATAAATAGATGCAGTTCTTATCAATTATTAATGAGTCTAACCAGGAATTTCAAGGACTGAAAAAATATTAGCAGCCTCCTATTTACAGTTGTAACCAGCTGGATTTGTTTAATGGGTTGTTTGCTTTTTAATTTGTAGCAGTTTTGAGAGAGACCCCTTTGGGGATCCTGAGTTTTGTGGCTTCACATACACACTTATTTGGGGGGCCAAACCTGCCTACAGATAATTTGAGGTCCACACGGCTATTTAGAGACTGCAGAAAGGCAGTGGAGACATTTAGGCCTTCCGTCCTCTATTTAATTTTCAAGATTAGAATTAAACATTAGGACTTGGTCTACCGAGAGACATTTGCCGGAGCATGGACTAGTTTCTTTCCAGTATCCTGGTTTACCATTCCTCTGTTCTCTTAATATAAATGGTCACTGATTCTGAAGTAGGAGAATAGGTACCCTTCGTTTATTCCAGCAAAGGTTCCCTTGACACAAATAAAAATGGAATTTTCAAATGTAACCCGATTAACTCTTAATTGTATACCAATAGCCTGTGAGTGTCTCAGCTCCCTCAGAAGGCTTCTGCCTGGCCCGCATCTCTTTAAAGTTGGGGGGGGGATTCAATTAATAGCAGGACTTTCTCATTGTGGGATCAGTGTGGAGTTGACAAAAATTTGTATAAATAGGGTACATTTTTCCACTTAAGAGGGCTGTGCTGAAACATTTTTAATTGGATTTTCATGGTGATTGACAGCATTTGATTATGACAGTAACTTTATTTGGCTGGACTGCTTTAGCCTCTTGTTCAGATTTTTCCATCAAAGCTCTTTTTTCTCCTCTGAATCCCCAGTGGAGCAGCAGTCATTGTGGAAGAGCCTTTTAGCACCTTTGTTGTGGCCATCCCTGGTGATGATTGAGCCCAGCTGGTAGTAGATAAGAAAATGTTCCTTTCACAAAGAGGCAGTGTCTCCCTCCTCTGCGGTTTCAATAATTTTAAGAGCCCCCAAAACCTGTTGAGGATTAGGAGTAGCTTTAGATGTGAAATGAGTGTTAAGTATTAGTAATCGGGAGATTAGGGCCCCAGGGACAGCGAGAGATAAACAACTGCAATTAAGGCAAATCTGCCGATGTAAACAAAATTTAGCAGAAACAGATGCCCTGACCATTTTGGGGGATTGATTTGAGGGCACCAAGGAATCGATTTTTGTCTTGTTTACACTTTCAAACCCCTGTGATATACTGGAAGGCTAAATATTTCATACAGCCTGGTTTTAGTTAATTTTTTTTCCAGCGCCTCGCAGTAGGCGCCTCTCTTCTCGCAGTGACCAGGCCTGAGTTTCTTCAGCATTCACAGGGAGCAGCTAATTGTCTATGAAGGGCCCCCGTGTTTAAATGGGCTTGACAGGAATTTAAATTTTGTTTCAATCAACCCCTGTGCTCACAGCCTGCTCCAGTTTCTAATTTTTAAATTAAACATGATTTTTTTTTTTTTTTAAGCCACAGCCTTGCCTCTGGAATGTGCTTGTTTTAACTCTCAGGAAGGCAAGGCAGCCACACTGGACCGTACAGGGCCTGTGGTGCCAGCCCCAGGCTGCAGAGTTCTTTCTCTAGAGTGTGCTCTGTCCCTCTGGTGCGGAGGCCAGTGGAGCTTGGGACCAGTCCTTCCGAGCCCTCTGTGTGCCTGGAAAGTGGGTTAAACACCAAGGATGGTGTGAACATGGCTTCTAGGACTGGCTGAGTCCTGACTCATGCATGCCTGGCACTCACTGATTCGGGAGCCTTTTCTGACCTGTGAGATAGGCAGCGGGTGCCCTGGGCATCACACATGGGAGCTCCAGAGAGAGCATCCCAGCTGTCTCTGTATCCTGAGCCTCAGCTCCACACAGAGCTTCTTGCCCGGTGTCTGGAAGCATCGTGTGGCCTCTTGGTCCTGACCCCAGCCTGCCTGCATCTCCCATGTGTAGAACAGGGTGTTTCCAAAGCCCTCCCTCGCCTGCCCCCTTCACCGCAGCTGCTCTCTCACACCTGCCCTGCATTCCCGAGCCCCGAGGCTTTGTCCCCTGGGCCCACAATGCCCCTCCCTTCCTCATGTACCTGGTGAACTCCTACTCAGCCTCCAAGATCCACCTGGCACCGCCTCTCTGGCGCCTCCCCAGGCTTCCGCTGGCAATGTGATGCCCCACACCTGTCATGCTTCCTCCTGGCTGGGACCTTTGTTAGTGGGTTCCCTAACCCATGAAGCAGTGACTTGCTTACATAACTGAGAGTCCGTAAACAGGACCTGCATCCCTGAGGACAGACGCACCTTATGTATTTTGGTTTCCTCAGCATTTAGCCCACCATAGCCCCAATAGAAAGTGTAGTAAACAGTTACTGAATTGAAGCGATTTGAACTTAATGGGTAGGTAAGTTCTGGGAAGGGGAAGATTCTTCCAGCTGGGCCCTCTAGGAAGGCCTTGTGAATGAAGTGACAGGTTAGCTGGGCCTTGCAGGACACCTGGGTATCTGTGTCTCTCACTTTGTGCACACAAATGGTAAACATAGCTTGGGTCATAAAGAAAAACACCAGACCCTCTAATATACACACAGGGCAAAATTCAGAATACATTTTCTTTTCTAACTTGAAAGCCTTTGGAGTAACAGTTGCACACAGTTTTTGGCTGGGGAAGTATTCAGAATGGATTCTGTTCACTAACCTTTAAAAAATAGATTTACCGGGCCAGGGGTTTAGCTCAGTGGCACCACGCCTGCCTCTCAAGCACAAGGTCCTGAGTTTGATCCCCAGTCCACCCCCTAAAAATAGATTTATTTACACACTCAGCTACTTAGAAGACTGGGTCAGGAAGATCCCTTGTGGCCAGAGTTTGAGACCAGGCAGGGCTACCTAGCAAGACCCCTTTTCAGAAAAAAAGGGGGCGCCGGAAGCAGTGCGTGGTTCATCATGGCTGCTCTTTGTCTTACTGCACGCTGGGAGCGGAGTTCCGAGACTGGCTGCTTGCACTGCCGGCTGTGGGGACCACAGAGGCCATCAGCCACTGAGCCTTGTCCTCCAGGAGCAGCCAAGGCTGTGAGGAAGGAGGCTCTCATGCAGTATGGCGGCCCTGATGCGTGCCCAGTACAGAGCACCAGTAGCCATTTTGCTGTCTTTGTGGCGTAAAATGATCAAAAAAAACTCACTGTCCTGGAAGCCACGGCGTGGTCAGTGCTGTAAGACATTGAACGGAGCAGTGAGGTCACATGGAACAGGAGCCCAGCCAACACAGGGGCCATCTTGAGGTACTAGGGAGACCAGGAGGATGTCACGGGGAGAGGCTGAGCCAGCAGGAGCCCGGCAAGGCGTCCTGGCCTCGCTGGCCGCTGTGGGGGCAAAGGTGGATGGTGGTCAGGGCTGTGACCTCACAGCTAGCAGGCCCACTCTGGTGCCGTGTGCACTCTCCGTCAGCTGGGAACATGGGGTCTCACAAAGTGTGACCTTTACGTGAGATAAAAGTATGTTACATGCTTATCACAGTGTCTGGCATAGAGTAAGTGCTCAATAAATGCTAACCTAGCATCGCTGCTAAGAAGCAGGCAGCAGCCAGGTGTGAATGGTGATATACACCTGTAATCCCACTACTTGGGAGGCTGAGGCAGGAGGATCACCGTGAGATTGAGGCCAGGCTGAACTACATAGCAAGACCCTGTCTCAACGGGTGTTCCAGGAAGGAAAACAGCACAGAGTGAGAGCAAGGGACTAGAGGGAGAGCAGAACCCACCCAACCACGGGCCAGAAGACCTTGGAAGCGACAGAGCGCTTGTAGTCGGGCGGAGATCCACCTGGACAGGGACTCACTGGTTGTTCAGAGACGTGGCAGGGACAGGGACGAGGCTGCCCGCACCAGAGGCAGGGGGCATGCATGGGGCTGGGCTCTGCTGCTGGGCCCAGGCGCTGGCCCAACCTGAGCCTGCAGGGGGACCATCCTAACCTGTGAAGGTCTCCCGAGCTGGGAGCCTGGCTTCCTGGCCGCCTGTCATCCATCTCTGCTCTTCCCGCATGTCCTTCCTGTCACTATGGGGAGAGTCATTAGTATGCTAATCTAGCCAGCCGTCATTTTAACACTGACCTTTGCTAACCTGCCTTTGCAATTTCAGGAACTACGTTTGACTTCTCTAAAAGTAACCTTAAATTGTAGTCTTGTAAGAATTCCAGAGCTGTACCCTTCACTCCTCTTTCTAATGAGGTTATGACCAAATGCTCATTATAATTGCTTTAGACTCCTTTTAATTTTCAAGCTTATTAATCATAAGAAGAGTTATTTAAAATTGCATAAATTAATCTTAGATTAAAAGCCCATCAAACCCTCGAAACAATTAAGAATAAGTAGGATTTCCCTGGGGCAGCAAGTTTTATTTTAATATTGTAGTCAGGTGGATATCAGAACCTTGAAGTATGGTAGTGATTAATGTATGCAAAATTTAAATGAGATTTTTTTAAATGGCAAATCTAAATCACATATTGACCTAACCGTAGGCTTTAACTGCATTGTCTGTCATATATTTAAACTGTTTACTAATCAACATTTTAATTACCGCGCGCGTGTGCCGGCAGACCCTAGGACAAATAAAATCCAGCATTTTTAAATGTTGCTGCAAAGCCCGTGGCCCCGAAATAACCAGAGTCCGTGGTTGGGAAGAGGAAGGGATCCGAGGCTGGAGACCGACACTCTCTTCTGGAGCTGTCGCTGGGTCTCCTGAGAAGTGGATTCCTGCCTAAACAGTGAAAGCCGCCTTTTCTGTCTGAGCCCTGGGTATTGTTTACTTAAACCGAGCACAGCCTGGGGTCTCCCGGCCCCATACCCATTTATGATAGGAAAATCTTTGCAGAAAGACATATGATTTGACCTTAGCCTAAATCACAGCCTTTTGTCTCCCCTGCTTCTGTAGTCACCCCCTGGCCATGCGTGGAAGGGAGCTGTAGCTTCAAGTTTGGAGAGAATTCTTTGATTTTACACAGTTCTGTTTCATTATTGGAAGTAGGTAAAGAGAAGATTAGTTCACCTAACACACAGGTTCCCAGGAGTTTCTTTCTGCCCTCGTCACTGTATCTTTTCTTTTCTTAATTTTTATTTTTGTACCAGGGATTGAACTCAGGCCCTTGTGCTTGTGAGGCAGGCAACAGAACCACTGAGCCAAATCCCCAGCCCTGTTTTCTAAAATTGGATATAATCTTCTTCCAGCCCCTTCACGGCCCCCAGCCCTTCTCCTGAGATAAGCACTGTTCATAGTAGCTTGTTTATCCTAGAATCTTTCTTTTTATTCTCATTAATTCTTACAGTTATTGAATTTATCTTTGAGATCTTTCCCCATTATGTTGATATCTGTCTTGTTCTTTTTAGTGGCTGCATTGTACTCCATAATATCAATTAGGGGTGAGCCGTTGAGACAGGGTCTCACTATGTAGTTCAGGTTGGCCTTGGACTCACTATGTATTCCAGGCTGGGCTTGAACTCACAGCCATCCTCCTCCTGCCTCAGCTTCCCAAGTGCTGGGTTTATAGGCGTGCACCAGATTTATTTGCCATATTTATTTAACCAGAACCCTGTCATAGAACATCTTGACCATTTCCGGATTTTTACTATGATGATAGTTACTATGTAAGTTTTTATATACCAGGTATAAGGAGACCAGGTCTCCCTCATCTCTCCTGATACTAACTTATAAGACTTTAGTCTTTGCTTGTCTGATCAGTGGTAAAATGGTATGTATTTGTCATTTAATTTGCCTGTTTATAGTGTCTTTGGTTTTTGGGGGTTTTGTTTTGGTGGTACCAGGAATCGAACTCAGGATCTTGTACTTCCCAGGCAGGTGAAGTGCTGTTTAGCCACATCCCTGGCCCCTTTTAGTTTAGTTTGTGATACTAGGGATTGAACCCAGGGCCTTCACACCAAACTACAATCCTGCTGCCTCATCCTCCCAGTGTACTGGGATTACAGACATGTGCCACCACACCTGGTTTGCCTTTTATTAAGTATGAGTCTTTTCATGTTTATCAGTCATCTGTATTTTCCACACATCCTTTGCCAGTTTTTCTGTTGGGTGTACGGTCACTTCCATCTTTCTGGCCTTGATTACTCCAGCTAGAAAATGAGATGGGAAGGGGACCTGGGGATCAGAGGAAGAGGACTGGGAGAGGAAGGAGAAGCAAAATGTGTTAAGACTCAGTGTGTGGGGCTGGGGATTTAGCTCAGTGGTTCCGACGGCTGCCTTGCAAGCACAAAGACCCGAGTTCAATCCCCAGTACCAAAAAAAAAACGTTTCAATGTGTGTCTTTGCCAGTTTCCCAAGATGAATGCATTATTACGTATCACCAACATATACTAATTTAAAAAAGAAAACAGAGGGTGGTCACACCACTTCCGGCCTCTTCCCTCTGTGTCTGTAATCCAGGCAGCTTTTCAGCGACCTTGCAGGGTTGCAGAGCCAGGAGCCAGGGGTAAACTGCCAGACGACCGCCACCCTCCTTTTGTTTGTTGTTGAACTCACTTCCTTTTTTAAAAACAAAAAAAAAGAAAAAAGCAGGCTTGGAAATTGCAAGGCAGAGCTGGGATTGAACTTCCTGTAAAGCTGCCTGTAGACATCAGGAATATTTATTTTCTCTATTTGTTTTAAGCCTGAGAAGACTGTGTGGTTTTCTCCACACTATCCTGATGGGGCCCTGACCAGCAAGCGTGCAATGCCCCCAGCCCTAATGTGCCATTAATGATAGGTTAATGTACAGTATAATGTTTTTGGGACTACGGGTTCATTACACTTCTGAGTGTGAGGTCTTTCCACAGAGCGCCCAAGGTCCCATTGCATTATATCATGCAATAAAAATACCCTTTTCATATCACACACTAATAAACTGTATTTGAAATGCTGTCTGAGGGCACTGCCGTCTCGTCTATAAGCTTTGCACAGGCGCAACAGTTGGGTTTCCTTTTTCTATTTCATGTCTTCCTTACACGGAACTCTGAACCCAGGAGAAGTCTGCTCATTCTTGTTTTAAACAGGCAGCAAGTTGGCCCTTTTGGCCCAGGGCTTAGTGGAGGAGTTGCCCCTGGGCTTGAGGTCCTTAGGATGGGACAGCAAACGATAAATGTGCAGATTTAGGACATCAGTGGTCACGGCTGTGAGGCTGCACTGTGCCCCTAGTCTCAGCATCTCTCACCAGTCCCTGAGTCCAGAGGGCAGAGGCTGCAGCATGGTGGAGCACAGAACTCCTGGAGGCACAGGTGGGATCACTGCCCACTGACCCACCCAGCCCCCCACGACACTGCCAGGCCACATCCCAGTGAGCGCCTCCTCCAGGGCCGCACGGCCGTGCCCACACCTTCCAGGGACTGTCCTCAAAAAGGCTAGCTAGCTGGCACTGGGGAGCTGTGGAAGGAGACTTCCACGCTGACCAGGAGAAAGGGCCAGGCAAAGATGGGGTGGAGGGCTTTGCATCACCTCTTGTAGTTTCTCCAGGGCAGACATGTGGCTTTGTCCTGCAGAGAGTTGTGGTTCCAGAGGGACGGGTGAGCCAGGTGTGGTAGTTCATGCATCAGCACTTGGGAGGCTGAGGCAGGAAGATCTCCACAAGTTCGAGGCCAGCCTGGGCTACATAGCAAGTTCAAGGCCAAGCTGAACTACATGATAAGACCCTGTCTCAAAAAAAAAAAAAAAAAAGATTAATGGAACTGTCAAAAGGTTGAGTTGGTCTAGTAAAGACAAAAAAATGGTAAGAAAGAACTTTGAAGTTGCTAAGACCCTCCTGCAAAGGACTGGACTTTCTGGCTCTGACTGTTAAGAAGAATTCATTTTTCTTTTAAGGATTATAGGGTTGGGGGCTGGGGATTTGGCCCTGTGGTTCCGCCGCCTGCCTCGCAAATGCAATGGCCAGAGTTCAATCGCCAGTACAGAAAAAAAAAAAAAAAAAAAAAAAAAAGTATAGGATTGGACTAAACCCTTGTTTTCAGATGTGGGGACTTTCAAACCTTGGGCAAACCTCTCAGGGGTTAAATCTGTCTTTGGGGCTCCCAGGACTTGAAAAATGTTGCCTTGTATCAAGAAAACCAGAAGTGACAAGTTCATTTAAAAAGCCTGGTTTGTCATTGTTTATCTAATTTTCAGAGTTGACACAGAAAATTAAGCCAGCTGACACTCACTCCCTGCCTGTCTCTCTGGCTCATTTCCCTGGCCCTCTCCTCCCTGACCTTGCCACACAAGCACCAAACCCAAAATATAAAACTTCCCGCCGAGTTTCTGAGCTGCCCTGCAGTCATTCCAAGATTCTGTCATAGGGTGTCATCCCTCGTGTTACTGAAGAGCGGGATGATTTACAAATCTGCTCTGCCAAAGATTTCTTCTTTCCCCTCCACTTTCACCATAAATCTTAAAAGTAATCACATACTCTGTAAAGGAAGCCAAGATAAACTTGGGCCTTAAGTGGCCCCGTATGTCTTTGGGCCCTGCCTGCCCGTGACATCAGTGTTACAGAAGGCGGAAGGAGGGCTGTGAGCCTGAGTCCAGCCTGAGCTACGCAGTGAGTTCAAGGCCAGCTTGAAGTACCTAGCAAGACTTTGTCTCTAAAAAAATGAAAAATAAGCAGCCGGGGATGTAACTCAGCGGTACAGTGCCTGCCTGGCAAGTGTGAGTTCCTGAGTTCAATTCCTGGTACCAAAAAATTTAAAATTTTTTCTTTATCTCATCATTATAGACATTGTCTTGCTGCATTCTGCTATACTAGTTCTCCCAGTGTTAACGTGTATGAGGCCCTTTGTCCCTCTGCTGGTTGCCCTGAAACTAGTTTCTTGGTTTTGTTATGAAGTTTAGCTTGTAGATGTCACTTCACTGCTTGCTGACTCCCATCCAGCCCTTTCTTGTGCTGCCACAATTTGGCCTTTTTTGTTTTATTTTGTTTTGTACATTAGGCTGGGAGACAAATACTACACTTGTTAGAATTAAGTCTAAAATACAAGAGTATAAAGGGACCGGCTGAGTAGAGGATGAGGGACCAGCTAAAATAAGATGTTCAGGTTTTAGTTTAACTCCAGGTCCATAGTCTAGGGAAAGGGCGTGAAATTATAGCAGCCTTGTAGATCATAAAGTGCCTCAAGGTTTGGAACCAGGCCATGTCACTGAATAGGAAGCGTGCTACTTCACCGTGCTTTATATGAAAGTCCAAGTTGGAAGCAATACGATTATTTTGCTCTAGAATTAGTCATTAAGCCGAACCTCCAATGGTGAAGGTTTTGTTATTTTGTGAGGGGTCCAAGTCGCCATGAACATGCCAAGGAAAAGTTCCAGGACCCAGAGACACCCCTCTCTCAGCGCATGTCTTGTGAATGTAGAGAATCCTCATCTCCTGGAAAACCAGGCCCAGCTACCCAGGGGAGCCACTTGTAACCAAGTAACCCTGGCTTTGCTACTGGTGAGATGAACTTGGGTTTCAGAGTGCAACATAGATGGAAGGCAGCAGCTTGTTTGTAGCCAGACGAACTGTGTGTGAGTCCTGGTCATCCATCCCGCGTGACCAGCGACACTGCCTCAGAAAACACAGGTCACCCATCCACCAGCACAGAATGCACTTAAAGCTTCCATATGTTTAATTTTCTTCAACATTACCTTGCAAACCACAGCAAATCAATAACAGAATAGTTAAGTACCACAGTTCTTTGTGCTTTGTTTTAGGAAATATTGCTCAAGGCTAAGAGTGGGCCCTATTGATGATTTTTATTCGCTGCTAGCATGCAAAATGATCAGAATTTTCAATTGCTTGGCTTCTTTTTTGTGCTTTTCCTTTTTTTTAAGAAAGCAAGGGCAGATTCAAATGGAAACATTGATTGCTAATAGCAGAAACTCAAGAGTAATTGTTTATTAAGACAGTTTGTGGTGGCTCAGGCCTGTGTTTCAAACTTGCCAAAGGGGCCGCCCCAGCCAGCCCCCCAGACTCCCATAGCAGCCCAGTCCACAGAGTTGAGTGAGGCCCAAAAACTGGGCCATCACAGCTGAAAACAGTAAAAAGGTGGTGTTTCATCTAAGGTTATTTACTCAACACGTTGACACCTAGTACCTTTAGCAGGCTTTCCCCTTTGTGGTTGTTGAATTGATAGTATCAACAATTTTCTACTTTGACTTCAGTCTTTGTGGTTTGTTTATAGTTTGTTTGTGCAGCAAAGAAAATAGAAAAGCTGTTGGTAAGGTGGGTTTTAAGCAGGTAGTGGACTTTACTTCATTGGATGCTTCTTGAAATGAGAATGGGTATGAAGTGCTTTGAAAAGTTCCACGTGATACCACTACTCAAAAACCTGAGACCTGTCTGTCTGGGATGTTTTGCTGGTCACTACTGTTACTGGCCTTCCCGTCCCACCACCTCTTTCTCTCTCTCTCTCTCTCTGTTGCTCTACCTGCTATGAATCGTTGCTCTATACATTTTTAAGTATGTTGACTTGGTATCACCCATACGTGATATGCCCTTACTATTCTTAAATTTGGGCTGACTCTAGTTCTGTGTCCTTTTTTCATTCCTGATATTTACTTGTGTCTTCTGTTTACCGATTTTATCAAGCTTTTCTGATCTTTTTTAAAGAATCAGTATTTTATTGAAGTGGTCATCTCTGTATCTTTCTATTTCATTCCTTTATGTTTTGTCTTTATTATTTGTTGTCATGTTTTGTTTTGGATTTTTTTGTTATTGTTCTTTTTATAATATATTGAATTGGGCACAAGTCATTAATTTCTGATCTTTTTCACCTAATATATACATATAAAGCTATAAATTACCTTCTAAGTGTGCTTTGGGTCCATCCCACAAATGTTTATATGTAGAGGCTTTATTATTCAGGTTTGGGTTTGGGTTTGGGTTTCTTTGCAGTGCTGGGATGGAGGCCAGGGCCCTATGCACACTGGGCAAGTGTTTCACCACTGAACTACATTGCAGGCCCCTCATAGTCATTCAGGTTAAAGTACAAGTTCTAGAAATCAAAAGTGCTCCAAAATCCAAAACTTGTTCAGCATCCACCTGGTACAAGTAGGAAATTCCACATCTGAACTTGTGAAGAGTCACGGTAAAGGCACAGATACACCAAAAATGGGGTATAAAACTACCTTTAGCTCTGTGTATAGTACATAAATGAAACAGATGATTTTTAAACCTGGGTCCTACCCCCAAGGTACCTCATTATGTTATGCAGATATTCCAAAATCCCAAAATCTGAAGCACTTCTGGGCCCAAGCCGTTCAGATAAGGGATCCTCAGCTGGTAGTTGGCAATATTTTTTGATTCCTGAATTACTTTAAAGCATTTTTAAGTATTGAGAGATGTTTATCTTATTGTGACTTTTGTCTTAATTTTCATGTATTATAGTCAGAGAATGTGGTATGTACAACGTCAGATCTTTATTATTTGTTGAGACTCTTTTAGTGCATGGTCAGTTTTTTCTCGTTGTTGTTCACGCTGCTTAAAAATGCATACTCTCTAACTATTGTGTTAACTAACTTCTGTACATCTTTTTATGAAGCTTATTAGTTTGATACAGATATTTTGTATCTGCTAATTTCCTAGCTGCTCGATCAGCTTTGCTGAGAGATATGCTGCACTCCCCCAATAATAGTATGGCTCTTTCTTTTTCTCCTTTCAGTCTGTTAGTTTTTGCTTTATATGTTTTTAATGTTTTTTGTTTGTTTGTTTGTTTGTTTGTTTTGGTACTGGGGATTAAACTCTGGTCCTTGGGCTTGCAAGGCAGGCACTGGAACCACTGACCTAAATCCCTGGCTGCTTTCTGTTTTTAAGCAGTCTGTGTTGGTTGCCTAGGTGAAAACATTGTCTTCATTTTGAAGAGTTTCCTTCATCTTTATAACTGACTCTTTATGATACATTTTGGCTTAAGTTTTATTTTTGTCTAATAAACATAGCTAGTGCTTATCTTACAAAAATATACTTTGGCTGGTATTTGTCTTTTATGTATTGGATTATCCCTTTCCTTCTTCGCATTTTGTTGTTGATGTTTTTAATTTCATCTAAGACTTTTAACTGATTAGTGTAATCATTCATATTTAGTTTATTGATGACCTTGAACTTCTTTCCCACCATCCTTTGTCCTTTCTGCAATACTCTTTTGCCTTTTTTCTGCTTTCCCTGCTCTATTCAAGTAAGGTTTTTTTCCTTCTCTTTTATTCTTTCTCTTGGTTCAGAAATGACGTTCTCTTCCTAGCCTCCTGTTGATTCTGTCTGAATCTCTAACTTAATGTAGTGAAGCCCAAGGAATCACCAGATATACCCACCTCCCAGGCAAGAGTCAGTGTCAGGATCAATCTCTCACCTTTATTTTAGGTAGAGCTAGCTGTGTACAATATAAGATGCAGTGCATTTGCTCAAGTCAGAAGGACATTTCCCACTCGTGTAACAGAAGGCAGGAAGTGGGTGCCCAGGCTGAGTGGCTGCTCCTCTGTACTGCCCACCAAGGGGCATTGGAGGTCCAGCCAGCAGGAAAGAGGAAGGAGAGTGGAAACACCTGGCACACAGCTCATCCGCTCCCATGGCTGCTACCACACGAGCCACAGGGAGGCTGGGGACCCCGTGGCTTTACCAATGGCAGTGCTCCCTGCTAACCTCAGGGTCCTTGCCACAAACCAGGAAGTGGACTGGATTCTGAGAAGCAGCAAGCAGTGTCTGCCACTGCCCCAGTGCTAGACATAAGGGCTTTAAAGACTCTGGTTACCCCTCCTCCCTCATGTCATCCTGGCACAGGATTTCGCTGTCACCTGGCTTTCAGCTGCTCAGAATTAGATGTTGCTATTATGGTTTTGCAAAGCTAGTACTTCTTCAGGTTTATCTGTTACATCCTTCGTCCCGTCTGAGGTTTCTCTCTTTTCTGAAGCACATTAAGGCTTCTTTCAGTACCAGCCTGTGAGTAGTGAAACCTGCTCAGTTTTTGTTTTAGTATTGTCTTCAGTCCACACTAGCTCTTGATTACAGGTTTAATTGGGGTTTGAAGTGTGAGTCGGCAGTTTTCCCCAGAACATTGGAGATACCCTGGTGTCTTCTGGCTCCTACTCTTGCTGGCAGGAACCTGCTGACTGGCCCCATTGGTACACAGTGTTTCAGCATCTTTTCTCTGGTCCTAGGTATTCTGCAATTTTACTCTGATTTTTCTAGGTGTGGTGTTTGTTTGTTGTTTATTTGTTTGTTTTGTGGAACTGTGGTTTGATCCCAGGGCCTCGTGCATGCTAGGCAAGAACTTTACCCCTGAGCTACAGCCCCAGCCCTAGATATAGAGTTTACTGTTTTTAATCTTCTTGGAAATCATTAGGATTATTTTAATTTGGGAATTCATGTCTTTCATCAGTTCTCAATCGTTTTCAGTTGTTACCTCTTTGCATACTCCCCTACAACCATCTTTTCTCATTCTGTCTTTCAAGCCTTTCTCTTCTACATATTGAGAGGAAAAAAAATGTCCCTTTTTACTGTCCTCTGGGTGATTCAGCTCTCAGATTATTTAAGTGTACTAAGTGCTCATGGATTCGTCCACTGTCTAACTCATCCATGAAGGCCTTTTGTTCTTAGTGACTATATGTTTTACTCCTATAAATTATACTTGATTCTTTTTCAGATCACTTCTTTTTTTCTAAACATCTCTTAGTGTTTTGTTTCTTCTTTTATGTCTTTAATCTTTTCAGGTGTTCTTCCTGGTTGCTTTTTGGTGTCTCAGTTCCGAGCGTGGTGATCTTCCTGTGTGGTGTGTCTGCTGACTCTAGCACATGGGGAATTGTTGCTTTATGTGTTCTGGGACTTTTATTGTAAGCCCAGCATGGCTGGGTGTATTACTGTGAAAATTCATGGATTTCAGAATGATCTTCCCTGTGCTTCTGAGAGGCATTGTAGAGCACCACTGCATAAAGTGATATTAATTTATCAGCCTGTGACTCTCAGACCACAGAGATCATACCTTGAGCCCCCAGACTGTATAAAGCTCATCTTCGTTGTCATATTTCCTGGTCTACTTTTCCTCAGAGACTCTGCTGATGGGCAGGTGTTTCCCAGCCCCTCCCTCTTGGTCCCAGCTTCCTCCAGGGCTCCATGGCCAGTGGATCACCTGTCTAGGTCTGAGCACTTCCAGGTCTGCGTCCCTGGACCCAGCAGCCCCCTCGGGGCTACAGGACTTCACCCAAACACCAAGAGTTCTGGTTTTCAGTTCCCTTTCCATTTTTAGCAGTTAAAGCTTTCTGTTCTTACAAATTCACCTATGCTTTTTTCTTTTCTTAATGTTCTCTTTTTAATGTTCTCTTTTACCCAACCAGACCTTTGGAAGGGGGCAGCTTTCAGTCCATCGATCCTCTCAGCTTGTCTCTTCGTTCACTGTGAGAACCATTCAGTTGCACCACAGCGCCTGGCCTTATGCTAATTCTTGTGGTTGACTGCTCTTTCACTTCCCTGTGCTCACACGTTGCTATATGAGCTATAATCAAAACGTGGTGAGTGTCCAAACTAAAAATATATTACACTATGCAAGGCATGGTGGTACATGCCTATGATCCCACAGCCCTTGGGAGGCTGAGGCAGGAGGAATGCCATGAGTATGAGGCCAGTCTGGGCTATGCAGTGAGTTCAAGTGAAGGACATAGCGAAACCCTGTCTCAAAAAAAAAGTATTACAGTGCAAGACACATTCCTATTAATTCCCCTCCAAATGCTCCCCTCACTCTGAACCCATTTATCCCATTTTTCCTGGCAGTGTGTCTTTTCCTGTAATGGTTTTTTAATGTAAATTTCACTGTATCTTTCCATCACCCCTCATAGTGGGATCTGGAGGGTCCCCAAGGCCCGTGTGTTCAAGGCTTGGTCCCCAGCCTGACACCATTGTGAAGGGTGGAAACTCTGGGGTGGGGCCCAGGTCCCTGGACACGTGTCCTCAGAGGGGCTCTCGGGCCCTGGTGTCTTCCTCTCTCTCTTCGATATCCTGGCCGTGAGGTGACCGCTGCTGCTCCCACACACCTTGCACCACTGTGAGTTGCTCAGAACCCCTGAAACTGTGAGCCTCTTCATTAATGGTCCCCTGGGCATTTGTCACAGTGATGGGAAGAGGCTGACGCACAAACACGAGCCCCCACACACCGGGTGCTGACCTCGGGGGCAGTGTGTCTTTACACCTCACCCCACACAGCTGTCACCCCTGGGAACAGGCCCCCAGATCCCATAACCGTCTCCAGTTCACAGCCCTGCAGGGGGCCCTTGGCCTGGGCTGGAGCCAGACTCGCACCGTCCTTCTAGCACCCTTGTCCTGAGTCCTCTGTGCACCTGCCCAACCTGAAGTGGCTGTGGGGAGCAGCCTCCTCCTGCTGTCCCCACCCAGGGCACCCACATAACCCCATCATCGGCCACTCACAAGTGTCAGCACCCCACATGCACCCCGCTCGTGGCCTGCTGGCGTCACCACAGCGACCGGTCCCCCAGGCTGCCGGGGGAGCACAGGCCCTAGAACGCCTCACAGCCACTTCAGAGCCTCTTGTCCGTTTTCTAGCCGATTACTCTCTCGGGAGCACGTAGATCTACTCAGAGGAGGGGTGGGGAGCTCCTTGACCCCCTCCATGTCCTTGTACCATCCAGAAGACCTACGGGTAAGCAATTTGCTGCTAAGAATTGAATGTTCAGGAGAAAAATGTATTTCTGTAACCATCGTGACGAATAAACTCTGGAAGGTTGGCTGAAATGGCGTGCCACAGGCACAGACCACCTCGGAGGTCTTAAAAGAAAATGAAGAGCTGGAAGGGAACGCACACCCCTCCACCCTACCCCCTCTGCTGCCACCTCTCAGCTGGAATGGAGGCCAGGAAAGCACATTCTCAGAACAAATGCTCAGTGTCCACGGCCCACGCCCACCAGTTACACTGAGAGGGACACCGGCAGCCTCTTGCTTGCCTCATCTGACTGCTGCGCCCCAGCTGTAGAGCCCTGGGCCCTCACACTTTGCAGGGTGTCTGATCATCTGTCGGTCAGGCCACCCCACTTGGTCTGTGCCGTCCACCATGGGAGGAAGGGAGAGCTGCTAGTTTCCACCTAGCTACGGTACCAGCTTAGGCTCAGAGGCCAGCACACAGCCTCCCTGCCTTCAGAACCAGCCAAGAAATAAGTCCATTCAGAAGTGAACAACTGCAGGCCACCCGGGGGGTGCGGGGACCCTAGGCCACAGCCCCATCCCCGGGGAAGGGCCCCATAGCGTTGGAACCACGTCTTCCCACAGAGAAGGGTCCAGCCCGGGGATGGGGGTCCCCTCCACTGTCCTTCCAGCCACCCTCTTCCCACGACCCTGTTGATGGCCCTAGCACAGATGGATCTGTCACCATCCCACATAGTCCTGTCGTAAGAGCTGCCCACTGCCCACCACCTGGCAGCAGTTTAGAGGACATCGGACATCTGCACATCTTTTCATAAATCATTTAACTTCTCTAGTCTGAACTTTTCTGCTGGGTAAATAGGGATTGGATTGGTAGATTTTAATTGTGTGAGTGTGTTTCTCTTATTTTATTTTATTTTGAGACAGCATCTTGCTAAGTCATTAAATTGCCCAGGCTGGGCCTGAACTTGTGATCCTCCTGCCTCCACCTGCAGTAGTGCTGGGATTTCAGGCGTGCACCACCACGCCCAGCTGGTTGGCAGTTTTAAACTTTAGCAGCGGCACACATTTTCTTATGTGATGTTAATGCAGGACCTGAGCACTAACATGGGAAAGAAGCAGTGTGGTTTTAGCATGAATGTGTCACTATTCCTTGCAGACTTTTCTTTGGAAAATCATCCAGGAGGCTTCTCCCGCAGGATTCAAATGCAGGGGGAGGCAGGGCCCCAGGGAGTGGCTGCGCTCTTATGTCCACATCGGCATCTGGTGTGTCTCTGTATACTGTCTGGGGAGCGCGGTGTTGAGGCCGTTGTGACTTGCGTAGCCCCCCTCAGATTCAGCATCCTTCGAGCCAGTGTAGGTGGCTTAAAAGGGAGAGCGGCAAGGTTTCATTGGCCAGTGTGGTCCCTGACAGCACCGACCACCTGTTCCCACAGATCGCTCATGGTGAACATAGAGGCCAGAGGGGAGTGACTCAGAGCCGCAGGAAGTGACCCCAAGGGACACCACTCATGGGGAGCTGCCTTTCCCAAGTCCTGCCTACCCGCTCTGCTGAGGCTCGGCTCCCTAACCAGCCAGCCAGTGTGACTCGCACCACCCTGCCCTGGGGTGATTGCCAGGCCTCCAAGGACATTGACAGGCGGTAGGATTGTGTGTGGCTCCGAGGAAGGCCCGGCTGTGCTGTGAAGGGAGCGGTGGCACCTACTAGGCAGGATGTGCAAGGCCAGAGCGTGGGTCCAGGGCACAGTCTGCTGCTGGGTACCTTCTTCTCATGGTCCCTGCTGCCTTCCCCTACAGTCCGTCTCTGCAGCCTGAGAAGTTTCTTCCGGCCCCAGCCTTGTTTTCCTAGCTCCTCCGTAGTCCAGTCACGGAGACAGAATGGAGTCGGGGCAGTCGGCGCCACCGCCCACCCTCTGCACCTGCGCGAGGCCGGCTCCCTGGCTCCACACTGCTGAGGAGGGGCAGCGTAGCAGCCAGGGCCCTGGGCTCTGCAGACATGATGCCAAGGCCTCGGACAAGCTCCTCTGTCCTCCCGTGCTTTAGTTTACTCATCCGTAAAGGGGGGATAATATTCCTGCTTGATAGTGTTGCTGAGTATTAAGTGCTTAGGAGAGCCTGACGCACACAGATCTGAAGAGGAAGGGCACGGGCCTGCCTTTTCTCTTTAATAATATCAGCGTGGGGCTGGGAATTTAGCTCAGTGGTTCCGGCGCCTGCCGAGCTCCGCATTACCAAAAAAAAAAAAAAAAAAAAAAAATCAGTGTGTCGGTTAAAGATTCGTTATTGAGTGCCTAAAATATGCAAGTACAAGAAAGATACTCTTTTTTTTTTTCTTTTTTTTGTGGGGGCGTTGAGACAGGGTCTTACTATGTAGTTGAGACTGACCTAGAACTCACTATGTAGCCCAATCTGGTCTCGAACTCACAGCGATCCTCCTGCCTCAGCCTCCTGAGTGCTGGGATTACAGGCATGTGCCACCACGCCCAGTTTAAGATACTCTTTTTTAAAAAGTAGAAATGTAAAACTCACTCACTGTGCCTGACCTCAGGGGGCACCAGTAGTTGGGCGGGCGGTGTGGTGCCTCTCACTCTGGCTGTGTGCCTCCTCCTCAAGCTTCCCGAAGCCTTGGTGTCCTTTGTCCATAGGCTGGGGTGCTGGGAGGCTTCGAGCTGCCCACCCCAGACTCGAGGCACTAGCCAGCGCCTGTGCTCCCACCTGGGAAGTGCAGAGGTCACCCACTTATGTCACAGCCAAGTGCCAGGCACTGCTCCAGGCCCCACAGCCACACCAGCAAGGTGCTAAGTGATCCAAATGCATGGTGTTCTCTAGGAAAGTCCTCCAGAGAGAAGAATGTATGGGGACCCAAATAAGAAGGTTCCGATTTAGGAAGAAACTCAAAAGCCCAAGTCAAGGCAAAAGTGGGGTGTCAGAGTGGGCGCTGGATCCAGTGTCCAGCCCACTGAGCCCAGACAGCACCCGTCACTGAGGCCCACCCAGCCCCATCTCTCCGAGTGCCGAACAGGAGCTCAGGGCTGTCCCTGCCCCCAGCTCTCCTTCAGCAGAACCTCTCACCAGGAGGGAGGAGAGAGTAGGCACCCCTGCCAGCTCTGCAGACCAGGCTGCTGGCACGCTCTGTCTGTCTGTCTGTCTCCTGCTCTGGCACCCACCCCGAACCAGTCAGCAGTGGCTGGGGACAAAGCCCAGGTGTCCGAGTCACTTCTTTGCAGGTAGTGTAGCGCATCGAGGACAGGTGCGCCAGTGGCCCCTCTGCTCCTGGCTACGGTAGGGTACTGAGGCACCTGTGCCTGAGGAGCAGCCGCTGGCCTTCGGAGCAGAGCACAGAGGAATGCTACCACTCCATCCTGCGGTTCCGCTCTGCTTGCTCCCCAGCAGATGACAACAGCGATGGAGCATATGGCCCCAAAGTCACCTGGCATTCTGGGAAAGTGACACTGCTACCCCAAGCTCGGGGGAGGGCTGGGGCGCCTGAGCACAGCTTCTCCCTTTGTTCTTCAGAAGGGCAGAAGGTGGCCTCAGGAAATAAAACGTGCATGTGCGGACCTGAGGGAGGACTTCCTGTCACCAGACAGCCATTAGAGAAGGCGAGCACGGGATGGCTGTGCACACAGGGAGAAGCCCCACTCTGACCTCCTGCTCGCCTTTCTCAAGAGCCCTTGCTCCCTCAGGACTCTGCAGCTCTGTCCCCAGGGCACCATGAGAAGTCCCAGGACGTACCCAGATATTCTGTCCTCACCTGTGCCTCCCTGCCACCCGGTGTTCCCACGGTCGGACCCCCACTTGCGCTGGGAAGGCAGTGTGAGGGGACACAGCATCAGTGCAGGACAGGAGGCCTGGGCCCTCTTCAGTCCCATCCCCAGAGATGTCTCAGGCCTGAGCTGGGGTCCAGGTGGGCCATGCAGCCCCTTCGCCTATCCCAGCCCTGTCCTCCAAGCCCCTCCAGGTGCCAGGGACACTGCGGGCCCACATCCTCCTGGCCACCGTGGTGAGAGAACGTAAGGAGCTCATTGCTTACTGTGCTGCCTTCAGCCAAGCACGTAGGGCCAGGGCTGTGGGTCAAGGCCAGGTGATGGGGGAGGGACAGCAGGAAGCCCACCCCACCCCACCCCCGCTAACCCATGGTCCCCATGCAGGCCACAGACTTTTTTGTGTGGGAAGCCACCAGGTGTAAGTTGCATAGCCAAGCAGGATAAAGAGAATGCTTTTCAGTGTCCCTTTGCCTGGGACTCGGACTCGTGGCGGGCAGCCCTTTGGCTGTGCCTGCTTGCTTCTGGCTTCCCTGGGCTCTCCGGGAAGCCCTGAGTTCTGGTGTAGATCACGCAGCAGGGGAGCGGACCGGCTAAATATAACCTGGCCTGCCTGTTGGCTAAGTAGGTTAGACAGGCCGCACAGAGACAAAACCTGCCTCTGCGAAGTCCAGCCCTCCACACTGAACTTCCCCGGTGTATTTTACCTTCCCTCCGTCTCAAGCCGTGATTTATTTAGAAGGGAGCTGCAGACAAAGTGGGGAACTAAAAGGCATTGCCAAAGCCTCTGGTGAGATGATTCTTTGGTCTCTGGGCAGCAACTGGACCAGAAAGGGGACACACAGGGGCCGAGCCCTGGCCTGCACTGACAGAGGGCCAGGCAGTGTGGATTTGGGTCAAAAGGAGCACGCAGGACATGGCAGCAGAGTCGGCCAGCACAGGGCCATCTCCTCACGGCTGCGGGCAACTCATCGCGCTGCCTTGGGCCTCAGTGACCGAGGATGGGAAAGGGGACCGAAAGCTGCTTTCCTCACCTCCCGGGGGCACTGAGAAGGAACAGTCAGCTCCAGACTGAGCAAGGGCCTTGGAAGGGGACTGAAGGGCGAGGCCTGGAGACGGATGTCACACCTGCTCCTCTTCCCGCAGGGCCACCCGTTCATCGTGCAGTTCAATGACGGAAATGCCACTGTGGCGTCCATGTGGGTGTGCAGGGCGCTGGAGGAGCGGCGGAGCCAGCAAGGCCCCCCATGAGGCTTCCCGAGAAAATCCAGGACCGGTCACCCAGGGTCACCCACCTGCGGCCCCTCTGAGCTCACTGCCTGCACCGGAAGAGCTTTGCTGGCCCGGCCTCCCATGCTGACCTTCACCATTCCTGCCAGCGGATTCCTTGCCTGGGCGCAGTCCTGCCTGGCAGTCCTCACCCCTGTCCTGAGCACCGACTCCAGTGGGTTGGGGACAGGGCCGGCGGTAGGGGGAGGTGCCCTGGCCCCTGCTCCCGTCCATCCTCCTAACCCTACTCTGTAAAGGTCAGACCTGTGGGCAGCACTGACGGGAATAAAGCGTTACAGCCCCAGGCGGTCGGAGTGTTGTGTGAGTCTCCCGGGGAGGGGAGTCTCCACCTGAGTGGGAACACGCGGCAGGGCTGCCCCCAGGCACCTGCGGGCACCACAGTGCTCCCCACAGTTAGGTGACGAGGTCACAGCCTGCCCTCGTGGCGGATGAGTAGCAGAGCCCACGGCGAGCAGCAGCAGAGCCAGGCCCAGAGCCCAGATCACAGGCTCACGTGGAGTCTTTGTGAGACTCCGTTTGTCCCAGTGACACCAGCTCTACCACACTGCCCTGACCCGGCAGCCGAGTAGGAACTGGAGACCAAGGGAGGGACCGTGTGATGTCGGGGCCCTCGTCCACCCCTAGTGCACATTCGACCACAGCTCCTCTGCCACAACTGCCCTGCGCCCCTGAACCCTCTCAGGCCACTTTCAGCTGCTGTCTCAGGTCATCCTCCAGCCACCAGCCGGGTGAGCGTGGCCACCCCCACTTCACGGTGAGGAGCGGAGGCTCTGAGGGGCTCTGGAGGCCTTCGTGGTCTCAGCCCCACCCCATCGCAGTGCCCCTACCACTGTGCCGCACCTCAACCCCTTTTTCTCGTCCTGTATGGAGCCCACCCAGAAGTCCCATTGTCTTCACCTTCAACAGAGATTGGTTCCGCCCTCACCATCCTGGTTCATTACGGCCTCCGGGACTCACCAGCCTCCCACCCCCTCTCGACCCCTATATTCACACAGTAGCTAGGGGGCTGTTAAAACAAGGAAGAGCCAAGCCGGGCACAGTCGCACGCCTGTAATCCCAGCACCTGGGAGGCTGAGGCAGGAGGATTGCAAGTTCAACTCCAGGGGTACCCACAGGGCTCACCTTACCTCCATGCCAAATCCTGGGAGACAGGGGACGTGTGCAAGTCTCCCATGCAGGCACTATGCTCAGTGCTAACATCTCAGCTCTTCGTACTGGCCCCAGCCCAGGAGGTGAGTGAGTGGCATCGCTGTCTCTGCCCAGCTTACAGATGGAGAAAGGACTGTAGAGGCAGAACGGCCTGCCCAAGGTGCCCCAGCCAGGGATCAGGAAAGCCTTCTTGAGGCCTGGAGCTCCTCCCAGCCCCACCTCAGCGTAATCTACACCTCCGTGCACACACAGTTCTGTGTAATTGTAGGCCTCCCGGGTCCTCTGGAGCCCACTCTCTCCTCTCCCCACATTGAGAGCCCTGTTTTGGGGTGACCTCCAACATACAAGTTCCTCGCTGGTCTGAAGAGGAAGATGGGGGACTAGGTGGCCCTGGGCAGCTCCTGCGCTAGCCCCTCTGGCTGGAGGCAGGACCTTCAGCCTGTGAGATGCACTGTTCCTCTGGTCCCCAGCAGCCCAAGGCCAGGCTGCCGTGGCACTCAGAGGTCACAGAAGGGCAGCCTTGGAGCACAGAGGCTGGGAATGGGTTCTCCCCTGTGCCCGGAAAGCTGTCCCCCACTGTCACCCAGTCTCCATGGCTAATTCCTATTCTTCCGGGTCCCTTCTCTAGGCCTCCTCCTTATTCCCTGGCTCTTTACTGTCCCCAGGACCTGGCCCAGGCCAGCACCAGAATGCTGAGGTGGGAGGGGCGGTGGGGCGGGATCAGGCCTTGGAGCGGCCTCTCGTCCCCAGGGCTTGTCACTGCCCCCCTGTCCGTTGCTCTAGCCTCAGGGATGCCCTCCCTGGGTCTGGCCCCAGCCATTCAGATGCACAAGCCAGCATGAGAAGAGCATTTCCAGGACAGGAGAAGTGCAGGGTCTTGGCATGGAGGTAAGGTGGGCCAGCTAGGCCTGGTGGCACAGTCCTGTAATCCCAGCGCTCTGGGAGGCTGAGGCAGGAGAATCACAAGATTAAGCACAGCATGAGTAATTTAGCGTTAGTAATTTAGTATTAGCAGGTCCCTGGCTCAAATTTTTTTTTAAATGGCTAAGGAATAACTCAGTGCAAAGAACCTGGGGTCAATCCCTTAGTGCCCCCAAAAATATACTACCTAGGTCACTCCCTCCCTGCTTCCCATCTTTGGTTTCCTTGTCTGGAAAGTGTGTATACAAAATCCCAAGCTTTGTCCTCCAAGAAGGCCACAGGGACAGAGGGAAGAAAAGTAGGACCTTCATTACAGGTCCTGTGATCCAAGGCAGTGTGACCCAGAAACCCCAGGTAGTGAGCCAGTGCTTGGGCTGGGTGGCAAGCCCTGGCCAAGCCTCCCTGCCATAGACCTGGGCCTAGAGCCTTGCACCAGGCCGAACAGACCTGGATCTTTGTGGGGAAACATAAACTTCCGGATCCCTGCACACAGAGGCTGAAGGCCAGAGTAGAAGCTGGGTGAGGGCTCCAGATGGTGCTGGGCAGGGCATGCAGGCTGCTATCTCCGCAGGCCTTGCAGCGTATCGCATCCCATGGGGAGAACAGGGAGCCCGGGGAGGGCCGTGAGGCCATCTCAAAGGTATCCCTCACTGCCGCCCATACTCCTTGCAGCCCAGCCTATCACAAAGTCTCGTCCCCGTTAGAACAGAAGCCTGTGTCCCCAGTCACAGCAAAGGCAGTGAGAAAGAAGGGTGCAAGGAGGGGTAAAGGGGGAGAGTGGAGGCCCCCAAGCCCCCCACAGGGAGTGGGGAGAGCCCGAACAAAGTCAGCATCTGTGGATGGGACGACAGGGACAGGGATGAGTCACGGAGAGGATGCTCATGTGGGGTGGGGGAAGCCAGCAGGGCCCGGGCCTCAGAATGACAAATTTTCTGCTGAACAACTACAAATATTCACTGTGACTTCGGACAGAGTCTGTAAAAGACTTTGCCTCCTCCCTTGGCTGTGTCATTTGTCTTGTTTTGAAGGCACGAGATTGCAGGCACGAACTTATAGACCAAACTTTGTCTTAATTGCTGAGGTGTCGCCACCTCTCCGGCAGATAGCAGCACAATGAACGAGTCGATGGGGCTGAGCCCTCCAGGTCCTTCTTCTAAAGTGAGACAAATGTCCCTCCTTGGAGCCAACAGTCCATCGGCAGCTCTGTCATTTATTCATCTCCCTAACCGTTTGCATTAACTTGCAAGGGATAAAAAGTCTCTCCTGCCTGCAGACTTAGTTAAAAACAGCCAGTCAAACCGTGGCGTCGGTTCTGCCTGCGACTGCTCATTCTGTTCTCTCAGCCCCCACTTCTTTCCACCACCACCCCTCAGGGGTTCAGGGAGAGCAACAACAGGAAATGATGCAGGAGGCAGGGTGGAAGTTGTGAGAAGCAAAAGCAACACCACTGGCCACGCAGTGCGGGCAGGGCGCGGCGGGCGCTCCCAGCCCTTCCGGCACCCCTTTGTGGGCTGGCACGGAGCAGTCATCCCACGCTCCTACCTGTGTGCCTGCAGGGCCTGTGCTCTGCTCCCTCTCGCCTTCCAGCCCTGGCACGGGCTGATCTCAGCCAGGGACACCTTTCCCGCCATCCTCTGCCTGCTGCACAACTGCTGCCAGTCCTCCAGGCCTAGCCGGGAGCTGGTTCTTCTGGGGATCCTGCCTGAGCTGGCCGCCCGTGCATGCAGGAACCCAGCCCGCACGCCCCCTGCCTGTCCGGCCTCGCTGTCACCCTTCTGGCTCAGGCAGGCGCTGAGGCTTGCTCCTCTAGTGACGTGCTGTGTGACCCTGGGATGGATGCCTAACCTCTCCGGGCCTGTTTCCCTACTAGTACAGGTGAAGACAATTGTTGATGTTGTGGATTATTCAGTCATCACCGCTGCTGCCTCTGATGAGCACAGAACACTTCTAAAGGGTGCATTTCCTCCCTTCCTAGCCTGCCACCAATACACACAGACCCACACAGCCAGTCTCTGTCATGGGCACCTTTTCCTCTTCCTTCCCGGGAAGAGATGGGCCTCCCACAGGAAGGGTCCACCTGGCCTCCTTTCCCAGCCCCATCCTGTGGGGAGAAAGTTGTTTCCAAAACAGTAAACCTCCTTCTTCACTGTAGACAAAGCCACCCTCAGAACCTCACTGATGAAATGGGCTTACTGGCACCTAAGACTCTTGGAAGAGATGTCAAGGGCCCGGCACTGTGCCTGCTACACAGCCATGCCCCTTGGCTGGCATCAACAGAACTAGAAAAGCAATCCATCTCCCACCACTGCTGCCACTCCAATGTTCAATTTTGTCCCTCTCTGTCCCTCTTACCCTGCCTTATTCCTTCTTCAGAGCAATTGTCACCCCTTGATATGAGAGTCATCGTTCCTGGTCATCTCCCTGCTGGAATGGGGTATTGGGGGGGCAAGGCCTACCTTGCCTTGATTCCACCTGTGCATCCAGCTCCTGGCACACAGGATGTTGGGGGAGTCTTAATGAGCCAACAATGGCATCTTCACCAACCCTGGGCACTGCCAAAGCCCTGGGGAAGTCCCTTTGCCCAGCCAGGACACCTACTTGCTCACTGGAAACCCCAGCAAGACTGCAACCATTTCTCCTGGGGAAGGGAGGGTAGTCACTCTCCAGACCAGAAAAGCCAGCATCCCCCAGCAACATAAGGGTGAGAATAATCAACAAATGGTTGTGAGGCAAGTGGATGTCCATATTCAGGAGGATGGATATGGACCCCTACCTCACACCATATACAGAAATTAATTCAAAATGAATGGATTGCAGACTAAACCTAAAGAGCCAAAACAAATTCCTTAGAAGCTATGGAAGTAAGTTTTTAGATATGATGACAAAACAACCCAGAAATTATAAAATAAATTTGACATTATCAAAATGAAAAACTTTTGTCCTTCAAGGGATACCATTTTCTAAAAAAGATTGAGAAGACATCTCACATAATGAAAGAAGATATTTGCAAACCATATGTCTGATAAGAGACTTTGATCTAGGATATCTAAAGAACTCCTAAGCCGGGCATGGTGGCACACGTCTGAAATCCCAGCACTGGGGAGGCTGAGGCAGGAGGATCACTGTGAGTTCGAGACCAGCTTGGTCTACATAGTGAGTTCCAGGTCAGTCTCAACTACGTAGTGAGACCCTGTCTCAAAAAAACAAAAATAAATAAAAGAAAGAACTCCTGCAACATAAAAATACAAGTAAATAACCCAATGAAAAAACAAGGAATAGACGTTTCTTCAGATAAGATTTGCAAATGATCCACAATTCCACACCTAGGTGTATACACAAGAGAAATGAAAACACAGCCACCCCAAAACATGTATACCAATATTCATAGACGTATCATGCATCGTGGCCAAAAAGTATCCATCAAAGCAACAAAATGTGGTCTATCCATATAGTGGAATATTATTTGGTAATACAACTGAGTGAGATTCTAATATGTGCTATGTCAGTGAAAATGTTGAAAGCCTCGTGTTAAGTAAAAGAAGCCAATCATAAATA
The DNA here is from genome assembly GCF_012274545.1 of Fukomys damarensis. NCBI lineage: Eukaryota > Metazoa > Chordata > Mammalia > Rodentia > Bathyergidae > Fukomys > Fukomys damarensis. The sequence continues at coordinate 18,921,502 of NW_022900937.1, forward strand.
GATCAAAATTGTATGATTTTATTCTTAAGAAATCTCCAGAATAAGGAAATTGAGAGAAAGTAGATTAGTGACTGCCTAGGACTAGAGAAAAATAGGAAAATGAGGAGCGACCGCTGATAGTTAATAGGGTTTCTCTTTGGGATGATGAAAATATCCTAATACTGATGACGGCTACACAACTCTGAATGTACAAAAAAATCATCAAATTATGCACTTTCGATGGCTGAAGTACATGTATGTGAATGACATCTGGGTTATGGCCCCTGGCAGCAGCACAGGGAGTCATGGGCCTGTGGAGAGTCGATGCCATGGAATCCCAGCCCTTCTTCCAACTGAGGTGACATCCTGTGGTTTTCCTGGCACCTAAACCCTGGCCCATCCTGTCCCATCCAGCAGGCTGGATGCCCCCCAGAGTGCCCCTGGCCACCTCAAAGTGACCTGGGGCTCTCAGGCAAGGGTTTGCTCCTTCATGACGAGTACCTACTCCTTGCCATGTACTTTGTGCAGGGTTGGGACTAGAAGGGGACTCCTGGGGCCCTGAGAGCTTGCACCCCCTTGAGTGCTATGCCCCAGGCACTTCCCTCAAGTCCTGGCCCCTTATTTAATGCATAGAACAACCCTCCAAGGCCTGAGGGCCACTCTCCAGAAGCAAGTCTGGAGACAAACAGAGCAGGTCTGCTGACTCCTGTCTGTTCTGGCTGCAGTCCTGCCCTGCTACGTGGAAGGTACCTGGGAAGGAAGCCCTTTGGGGAGAGCTCCACAAGCTTGCCAGCAGCTCCCAAGACTTACGTGCCTTGCCTGAGTCTGAGTGAATGTTGGGAATCCCAAGACCTAAACTTCCCCTGGGAGCAGAGAAGCTTAGAATTAGATTGGTCACGAGACCCCAAGGGCCATTGTGACCCGGGCCAGGGCTCACGGCCCTCGCACTCAAATGTTGTTCATTTATTCATTCAACAAACTTTTTTACCTACTGTGTGCAAAGTTGGCCCTGTTCTAAAGTCATGGGTGGTAACAGTAAATGAAAAATTCCAGTGTGAAAAATAGAAAACACACATTGGTGACAGAGAAACAACCCACAAGCGATCCAATGATGAAACTGAAACAACCACAAAGTAGAGAGGGATGGGGCCACCACAGGCGGGCTAGAGGAAGCCTGCGCAGGATCCAGGAGGGACGGGACCTCAGCACTTCAGAAAGGCAGGCATGGGAGGAAGACGGCAGGGTCCTCTGGTACTGGATTTTCTTGGTGTGCTTCCTGAGGTTGGTAGGAATCTTCTAAGCACCCAGTCTCCTCGCTGCTCACAGGACCTTCCAAAGAGGCTGTGGCTACACTGGCATCCACAGAAGGGAGCTCCCCACCCAGACGTCAGCCCCTGCAATTGTGGCCAGGAATTCAGACTAGAGACCTGGGGGAGAGAGTGCTGGTGGGGGAAATCAAGGCCGCAGAGGCTGCTGACCCCCTCTCCTGTCACTCTGCTGAGGCCTTGGGGGTTCTACATCTGGTGGGGCAGAGAAGGCAGGTCCTCCAGCCTAACGTGCACCCCCAGGAGCCCAGGGCAGGAACTGAGACGCCCGGTCATCGGTTTAAGCACCCCACACCAGGCAGTGTTCCCAACCCTCCAGAAGGAAGGTGCTCTCAAGGCCAGGGTTAGGGGGACCCACTCGGGTCCTCCACTCCCACTAAGCACTGGTTCCTGTGTGCATCCTACGGATGCAGCTATTGAGACCGAGTCAGGATCTACCATCCTTCAGCGGTCAGCCGGGATCTGAGCCCCTAAAGGCTGCGACTCTTCCCTCCCTCTCCCGTTGCCGCAGCAGGAGTCTCCGGCTGAGAGGGGCGTGGTCTCACCTCTGGTCCCAAAGAGCTGCTTCTGGGACCGGAACTTGGACCCAAGACAAGTGGCCAGCAGGCTATCACCAAGCCTCGGTCCACCACGGGGAGAGGGGCGCGGGCTGCGGGCCCCTCTGCGCCCCTGGGAGGCCCCTCCCCCTCCATTTCACTTCTGCTCCAGGGTTGGGCCCAGGAGACCCCGCCCAGCCGCCTTCGCTTCCTTGGGCCACTGCTGCCGAGCGGGGCTGCGGTCTATCTGGCCGTCGGATTAATATCCAGATATTAAGTAAACAATAAATTAGCAAAACTACAAGAAAATTTTACAGCCCTTTGCATTTGGCAATCATTGAGTGTTAATTAGAAATTCATTACAATTAAAACCCTGCCTAAACAGGGCCTGCGCGCCTTAATTACATCTGATTTTTAATTCAGAATACGTGTTTACACAGTAAGCGCTACGTACCCCATGATTATCCCCAATCCTCTTTATACTGTACTAATTATGTAAATTAAAGCTAATTAACTGACGAAAACTGCCGTTAATTCAACTGGTAAAAGATATGTGCTTGCAGAGGAGGAGCGGCCGCCCAGCCCCAGCCCCAGCCAGAGCCTGAGTGGGCGCTGGAGGCCGGACCTGTGGACCCAGCAAGTGGGAGTCCAAGGCAGTAAAGCCGGGTGGGGGGCTGCAGGAGCACCCCAACCGAGTCCCAGGTCTAAGTCCAGACCTCCAATCCTGGGTGCCACTGGACAGCAGATTAAAGACAAAATCTCCAGTAAGAGGGGTCAGGGAAGCCAAGAGCAGCGACGTGTGTTCCCCATGCTCTGAACAGGCCAGTAGGACCCAGAGCCCCAGTGAGGAAAAAGGGTGCCACAGCACCCACATCCGCACCTGGGTTCAAGTCCCGGGTCTGCCACCCCCGGCTTCCTGAACTGAGCGGGCAGCCTGGCTCTGCAGGCCCTTCTCTGCTCCGCGAGGTTCGGGAGCGCGGTGCGCTGCCCAGCGATGCTCGCTTCAACAAGCTGGGTCCTTTCTGCAGCGTGCCAGGCCTGCCTGGGGCCCCTGGGTGTTACTGACTGAAGAACTTGGGGTGGGGCTGCCACTCCCGACTCTAAGTTTCCCATCTGTAAAATGGGAATAAATGTCCCCAGTTCATTATCATTATTCTCTTGGCCCTTGAGAGAGAACCGGCTCTGCCCTCGGTAAAATGAGGTTTCCAGTAAGAGTAAGACCCCAGTTCTGATCTCTACGACAGCCCCAACCCTCGACACCAGCACCAAGCAGCGGGGCCTCCCCAGCCTCTGCCCCACGTCTTCCATCTTTGTCCAGGACCACAGAGGTCCTGGGTCCTAGGTGTTGGGTCTGCAGTGTGGGGCGGACGAGGAGCTGTCCGCATCTTGGTGCTGAACCGGAAGCAGAGGCGGCCTAACGCCCCCAGGCGCAGCGGCCAGGGTGGCGGTAACACTTTGTAGGAGAGGCCCTGGGGAGCGCGCGTCCTGCCTGCTAGGGACGCCCGGAGGCGCGTGTGGCCCTCGAAGGACAATGAGGGCGAAACAGGCAGGCCCTGTTCAGGAGGACCCTGCCCACCCTCTCCACTCCCACCCCCACACCCTGGGGGCGCCCTGGCTCCACCATCATTGTCACCGTCAGGCCGAATTCTGAGACTCCTTTTCAAAAAATCATTAGGAGGCTAAGAGTAATTACTAAGCGGGATTGTAGTTGTGGGACGGGGGAGCCTGGGCCAAGGGAGGGGAGCCGAGCAGGCAGGAACTGGAGGTGGCATTCCGGCTGGGACGGAAAATAGGCTCCTGTTGTCCTTCCCGGGAGGGGGTGGGTACACAGAACCGCAGAGTCGCCCCGGACGGAGGCCAAGCTGGAAAAGACGTACGCGTGGAGGGCCAAGGCGGAGACAGGGAGAGGGGCTGGGGAGGGTTCAGAGCGAAAGGCAGGGCGCTTGGAGAAGGAACTGAGGGAGGTGAACGGAAGAACCGAGCTAGAAGAGACCAGAGCCCTGCAACTTGGGAGGGGTTCTCGGGGTGTTGGGAGACACACGGGGGTGGGGGTGGCCCTCGAATGCTAGGGCTGGGAGATCTGTTCGCTCCTCAGACCTTTCCTGGGGTCCCCGCGAACCAAGAGAGAAGTGGGGGGGGGGACGGGAGACGATCCCAGGGGAGCTGGAACGCAGGAGGGGAGAGGGGGCCACACCCCGGATCGTGAAGGAAACGAGGGGGCGGGGGAGGAGCGACCCCGGCCGCCACCCGCGGAAGATTTATGGCGCCGCGCGCCCGGGTTCCAAGGACAGGCTGCGCTGGCCTCGCCGCGGCTACCGCCGTCGGTCGCCGCCGTGGCCTGTGAGCTCTCTGCCCGGGCGGCCCGCGCGCCCCGGGCCATCCCTGCCATTATTAACTTCTGTTTGATTAGGGTAATTGTTCAAACTTGGCTGGACAGTATGATTAATTACAGTTTAATTAACGTGTCCATTAAGGACACTTAATGCCACAGGGGTTGGGAAGGAGGGTGAAAGCGACGTGGGGGCGCCTGAATGTGGGCGGGGTGGAGGGTGGTGTGACTTCGAACTCAAAGGAAGTAGACATAGAGATTTGGAGAGAAAAAGAAGCTGCGGGCCCGGCGAAGGGATTCAGGGAAAGGCAGCAAGTAGGGGTGGGGCAGAGAAATGGAGTTTCGGGGAGACCGAAGGTGCGGGCGGCGGGGGCTGGTCCCCCCAAAGCCTAGTTAGCAACGTTAACTAAGCAGTGGATCCCAGGTCTCGCCCAGAGTACCCAGATCCCTGCCGGCCTGCTGTTGGTGATGGGGGGTACATTCCAGGCTGGGGTGCGGTGGGGGTGGCAACCCAGTTCCCGATCCGGCCCAGGAGAAGGAGGGCAGAGGGCCACTCTCCAGCCTAGAGCTCTCCGGGGAGCCGTGGGGAAGCCGGACCTGCCCCTTCTGGCTGCTTTCTGCCTCGCCCCGTACCCTGGGCCTTGTCCCCAGCTCCGGTGACCCTCTCGGCTCCCCAGGGCCACTCTGGGTTCCTCTGCCGGAAGGCAGAAAGTGAAGTGCTTCTCCCAGCTCCCCTCTCTCTTGCGCTCCCCTCAACTCCGTCACCCGGCTCTAGCCGCGCCCGATCCTGGCCTCTGGGCCCTCCCCACTTTGTTCTTGGGGGCAAACTTTTCGGCCCCGGTCCCTTCCACCCTCTCGGGCTACTGCGGGCCGCAGGTGCTGGC
>NW_022900937.1:18926910-18927999 GCF_012274545.1 Fukomys damarensis
CTCCAGCCGCCGCCGCCGCACGGTGAGTACCTGCGACCCACAGCCCTTCGTCCCTGCGCCCCGCCGCTCAGTTCTTTTTCGTTTAGTTGTGATGTGGGCTCTCATGGTTGTTTTTATCATACCCACCACTCCACCGCCAGGCTCTCACCGCTGCCCGCCTCCCGCCCGCTTACCCTCCGCCAGCTCGCCCTGACGTCCCGGGAGCCAGCGAGGATTTCCCGAGCTGCCCTGGCCGTCGCTCCTCATCACTGAGCTCGGCCCTTCGCCGGTGCTTTCTGCTTTGGCCCCTCAAAATGCTATTCCTTTCCTAGGGCCCTCTTCTTCTGGCTCCAGGGCCCAGAGCCCCTTTATTTCACTCGGGGAAAACCCCGCGGGGACCTGGGACGCTCAGCGCTGGGCTCTGGAGTGCTCTCTTCACTGGATGCGGGCCCGGGCACACTTGCGGGTTTCGGGAAAGCGAGAAGCCATAGTCATTTCCCAGAGTCGCGCGCCCCCAGCCACGTATGGAGCCTGCCTGAGAGCCCTCCCTGGGGGCGCGGGCTTGTCTTGTTGACCCAACAGCCAGGGAGTTAGGACCGAGGTTTTGCCTGCTACAATGCTACCAGGGACTTCAACGCCACGGGAGGGTCAACTTGTTTCAGTTTTATTCGAAGAGATAAAGATGAAATATAGTAGATAAACAGCTTGATTCTTGAAGAAGGTACAAGACAGATGGGAGAAACACGAGCGAACTGGCAGAGACAGACAGCTCAGGGACAGATGAGATCAACGCATCAAGAGCACAGAAATAAACTGGGAAGGAGGGTGGGGCGGACAAACGATTTCAGTCTCTTCACCTCACCGAAGGCTTTTGAACTTGGACCCTCTGAGTGGTTGAAGTTGCCCCTCTGAAAATGGATTTGCCTTTCTGGCCGAGTTTAGAGGGGGAGCCCTCCAGGTGGGGCTGCCCGGTCTTTAGGAGCACCTGCAGCCACCCCCCCCCATTAGAGCCTCGTGTGTCTGAGGACACGTGGCTGGGCCGGGCATCCTAAAAGACCCCAAATGTCAGTCCCCAGGTCTGGCTCCAAGCAGCTGCTGAGGTCTGCAGGC
>NW_022900937.1:18928013-18930116 GCF_012274545.1 Fukomys damarensis
GGGGCCGGGCCCTAAAAGACCCCAAATGTCAGTCCCCAGGTCTGGCTCCAAGCAGCTGCTGAGGTCTGCAGGCATGGCTGTCTGGGCCAGAGGGCACAGTGCAGGACCGCAGCAACTTCTGTGCTGGAACCTTGCCGTGACTCTGAACACCCGCCAGGACTGATTCTTTCTATCTCACACGAGTCGGGACAGAGAGACATGAAGGACACTCAGAGAAGAAACACCCCACAGAAGAATTCCAAGCCCTCAAAGACTGCTTTTGGCCTGATAGGAAAGGCATATTGTGAAAAAGGACAGTTCAGAGTGTGGACGATCAGAAGTGAAGGAGAAGTAGTTCCTGAGAAACTTCTTTGAGAACCTCTCTGTCCCATGCGCTGACCCAAAGAAAGCCAGCTTTGGTTTGGAACGCAGTTAAAAATGCAGAAAATGTGGTTAGATACAGCTCAATCCTTGTCCCACTGATGGCTGGAAAGAAAACGGTTTCTATATCCAGCTGGGATCTTTCTGCTCCACAAACGCGGGGCGCCAGGCGTGAGAAGAGAAGCTCGGATTGGTGGAAACCCGCACTTTGGTCCCCGGAAGCCGGTCAGCACGGAGCTGGGAGGAGTGGGGACCGCCCTGGGCCTGGGAGCACAAGGCGCGCTCTGGAGAGGGTAGGGTTCAGCACCTCGAACAGCGGTCGCCACCGCCTCTCCCCTCCCAGGCAGCCCGGGGTCCCTCCTCCTCCCTACCCCCTCGTCTCCCCCTGGAGTCTGAAGGTGGGCAGTGACGGCCCCTCCCTCGCGTTCGTGCTCTACTGAGCGGAGGGGCCGCCATCCCCGAAGTCCGGGCTTCAGGACCCAGGTCGGCAGGGCAGGCTGCGAGGGCGCGTGGATCCGGGCACCAGAAAGCCAGGATCTGGACATGGCATTGCTGTGCAGCCTTGGGCAAGTCACTCTCCGCCTCTGGGTCCCACTTCCTTCCCAGTCCAAAAAATGGGATTGGATCCTCGCAGCGGGGGCATTCCTGACCTCTCTATTACCCCATCTCCTAAATCAAACCCCGAGGGCTTTTGTTCTGGCACTTCCACAATTCTGAATAACAAAAGACGCCCATTCCGGGGACCAAAGAGCTCGGACTCCCTACTGCCAAGTGTCCCTCCTCCCCCGCCCCCACTCGCCTGACTCCACGTGCCCCACTGGGTGGCCGGAGAGGCGGAGGTGGCTGTGGTGGAAATGGCTCATCTGCTCTCTGCTTTCTCTGTTTCTCAGGAGCGGCGGCATGGAGGCTCTCACCACTCAGCTGGGGCCGGGGCGCGAGGGCAGCTCTTCGCCCAACTCCAAACAAGAGCTGCAGCCTTACTCGGGCTCCAGCGCCCTCAAACCCAACCAGGTGGGCGAGACGTCGCTGTACGGGGTCCCTATCGTGTCACTGGTCATCGACGGCCAGGAGCGCCTGTGCCTGGCGCAGATCTCCAACACTCTCCTCAAGAACTACAGCTACAATGAGATCCACAACCGCCGCGTGGCCCTGGGCATCACGTGCGTGCAGTGCACGCCGGTGCAGCTGGAGATCCTGCGCCGGGCCGGAGCCATGCCCATCTCGTCGCGTCGCTGCGGCATGATCACCAAGCGCGAGGCCGAACGCTTGTGCAAATCTTTCCTGGGCGAGCACAAGCCACCCAAGCTGCCCGAGAACTTCGCTTTTGATGTAGTGCACGAGTGCGCTTGGGGCTCCCGCGGCAGCTTCATCCCTGCGCGGTACAACAGCTCCCGGGCCAAGTGCATCAAGTGCGGGTACTGCAGCATGTACTTTTCGCCCAACAAGTTCATCTTCCACTCTCACCGCACTCCCGACGCCAAGTACACCCAGCCGGACGCCGCCAACTTCAACTCTTGGCGCCGTCACCTCAAGCTCAGTGACAAGTCGGCCACGGACGAACTGAGCCACGCTTGGGAGGACGTCAAGGCCATGTTTAACGGTGGCACGCGCAAACGGACCTTCTCGCTACAAGGAGGTGGCGGAGGCGCTAACGGAGGATCGGGCGGGCAGGGGAAGGGTAACTCCGGGGGCGGCGGCCCGGGCTGTGGCGCCGAGATGGCCCCTGGCCCACCGCCCCACAAA
>NW_022900937.1:18931037-18932913 GCF_012274545.1 Fukomys damarensis
GGGGACTGGCGGTGGCTACGTGAGCCCGGACTTCCTGAGCGAGGGCAGCTCCAGCTACCACTCCGCCTCGCCCGATGTGGACACTGCGGACGAGCCTGAGGTGGACGTGGAATCCAACCGCTTCCCCGACGAGGAGGGCGCCCAGGACGAGACCGAGTCCAGGGCGCCTAGCGCACCCAGCGCGGGAGGTGGCCCAGACGGTGATCAGTCCGCTGGACCCCCGTCTGCCACCTCCTCAGGCGCGGACGGCCCCACGGACTCTCCCGATGACAGTAGCCCCCGCCCCCGGCGCCGCCTCGGGCCTCCTCCTGGTCGGTCGGTGTTCGGGGACTTGGCGGCCGACGACGCGGTGCGAAGACCCGAGAGGAGTCCGCCGAGCGGCGGATACGAGCTACGAGAGCCTTGCGGGGCCCTGGGAGGCCCAGCGACGGCCAAGGTGAGCCCCGCGCCCTCCCCACGGGGGGCGCCGCCTCGCTGACCCCTCCGCACAGTTTGAGAGCAGTGAGGGCCCAGCCTGGGTAGAGACGGGATTTTGTTCCGAACAGGCATCCGTGCAGTTGCCCGGCTGCTCTCCGCAGGCCCAGCCGCGGCTCCCTGGAGCTGGGCTAGCTGGGTCTCTGGGTCGCTGGGACCGCTGGTTCCGGAAGATCCCGGCGCGGTGGGTGGGGGCGGTGCGCGGGCCTGAGGACCTGTGTGCTTTGTTCTGTTGGTGCGAGTGGGGAGAGCCCGGCAGAAACCGCCAGAATCCAGAAAGTGCTAGTAAAGGGTAAACCCAGAAGCAGAGAAAGGCGCTCTGGAGGCGCAGCCCAGAGTGCGCCTGTCCAGATGGTGATCAGAACCCCAAAGAAGAGGAGAGAGCCGGCAGGGAGCAGAGCAGGGAGCAGAGCAAGCAGCCTCTCCCCAAGTTGCTCAGCAATACTGGGTCCCCTGAGTGCCCCTCCCGCCCATCCCAACTAGCAGTTTCAAAGTCCGGCCTTGGAAACCGCAGGGCTGGTGCTGATTCTGGTGCTGTTGTGGGGGCGCGGGGCCCAGAAGAGCGGGCTGTGGCTAGGCCGGGATCCTTGGCCATTTTGAAAGTAGCTGCGCACACGTGTACTTTTCCATTCGGTTCATTAAAACACGACTCAGTAACCGGATGAGAAAGGCGTCATTATGCCGGGGACCGAGCACCGGCGCGGGCGGGAAGGGGACCAGCGCAGAGAGTGGGGGCGGCTTTGTGTTTGGAGTAATTTGCTCGCGGGCGCCAACAATTACCCTGAATCTACAACGGTGGCAAGGCCTCCGAGGACGCCAGGGTGGGCCGCGTGCGTCACCGCCATCCGGGGTGTCCGAAAGTGGTGAGACTTGATTTTGTAATGAAGTAATAGGAAATTATACACACAACGTTACAGAGATAATAAATTTAAAAAATGTTTTTGAAAAATTATCCAGGCAGTAATATAGTGACTGACACAGGTAAAGACCAGAAATAGTTATGTATTAGAAATGAGTTTACATAGTTCTCAAAAAATTTATATCCCTAACACGAGGCCCACGGTAACGCCGCCGAGGCCGCTGGCCACTGTCCCGGGGGTACCGCAGGCCGAGGGCCGGGCCAGGGCCAGGACAGGCCTTTGAGGAAAGACGAGCGCAGAAAGACAGAAGCAAGACAAAGGGAGACGGATAGAAAAACAATGAAAAGAAAAGGCAGCTAAGCGGAAAAATCCCAGCGATTCTCATGGTTTGGTTACCTGAAAAGAGAAATCAGCTGCCCCAGCATAGCACAAAGACACCTCTCCAGGACACACATAGGGTTAAGCCTTTTAAAAAAAACACTTGGAGCAGCCCCTTTCTGTCCTCATTTATTCAGCAAGTGTGTTTGGCCTGCCCCACCCCC
>NW_022900937.1:18932932-18936993 GCF_012274545.1 Fukomys damarensis
CCCCCACCCCGTGGCCCCGCCGGGTCTGACCGGATGAGGAGGGCGCCTGGCCGCGCGCTTGGGTACCCCGGAGGCTCCGGTGAAGCTGGAGCTGCGGGGCACACCGGGGACTGGAGGAGCAGAGAAGGAGCCCGGGCCTCGGAAATCTGGGCGGGCAGAGGCAGCCTCGCCCAGGACAGTGCCCCGCCACCACCACCCGAAAGGTCGCCGCCTGGGCTGCGGTCTCCGCCGGAGTATCGCAGACAGACCCGGCAACCTCGCGCGCTCGCGGTGCCCCAGTAGTTGCGCGCGATGTAGGTCGCTTGTCCCTGGTGGGCTCTGCTACTCGTCATACTCTTTCCGAGGGGCTGGGGAGGGGTCGTGAAGCCGGGAGAAAGAGCAGACCGTGTCATGCGAGGGGGAGGGGTGCCCGGCCCAAAGCCTCGGGGCGCGCGCAAGGGCGCACAGCCGGGAACCAGAGGCGGCCACGACGTTTTTAATTAGGGCTAGGGCGCCCCAACCGCGGCAGCTCTGGCTGTATCGGGGTCACGGTTTCTTTGCCTCTCCTTGAAACTCGGTTTATTGCCTTTAAAGAGCCAGATAAGGAAGACAATCACTCGACAGCCGACGATTTGGAAACGAGGAAATCCTACTCAGACCAAAGGAGTGTCTCCCAGCTCAGTCCCGCAAACACAGACCGAGGTGAGCCCTAAGACTCCTCGTGCCCCGCCCGCAGCTGAGAGCTGGGATCCAGGTCTCCCAGGTTTCAATGGGCTTCCAGGCAAGACATTCATGATCCAGCCTCTGCCAGTTCTTTCCTTCCTCGGCGAGCGGATAACTATTAAATATTAAGAGGAATGGGGTTTCAGGCCAGATATCCAGAGCTGCTGAGTCGTGGATGGCTTGGGGCTCCTTGGAATAGATGAAAAGGAAATGGAGGGACAGCCTCACCTACCGAAAACAGGTCAAAGGCCACTTCCTTCCCAAGGACAACTCATCTTCCCGGAACCCACTCTCCTACTCTCAAACACAGCATGGATGGTCGGTAGTATGGATGCCTGTGACTGTCTCTTCTCCAGGCAGAGGGTCTGGATTAGGTCTCTGACTTGGCACAGTTCCCTGGATGCTCACCCCTCCCCTCTCAAGGCCTCTCCCAAAGCAGCACCCCTCTCACTTGCCCTTGTATCCCAGGGGAAGACGGGCTTGCCTTGGATGTCACAGGAACCCAGCTGGTGGAGAAAGATATTGAAAACCTGGCCAGAGGTGAGGTTAAATCTGCAAAATGGGGGTGTGCTCTGCTTGAGGGTGATGGACCCTACCTGTAGAGGGGGTATAATTCCTATGGTAGGTTTGTAGGAAATCCGTGGCTATTGGGTCAGTTTTTATTTCCCTGGGTAGGCAAGATAATCCTCTGGACACATCCCAGTGCAAAGGTGTACCTGTGATTAGGGAATGGGAAGAGTAAACTAAGTCCCTGGAGGTTTATTGGAAGTTTGAGTTTCAAGGCCAGAGTCTGTTCTGGATAGGCTGGTAAGAAAGTGATGATTCTCAGAACTTGATGCTGTAGCCAATCAGGCAGGACAGTCTGGAGTTCTCCCAGCTCCATGGAAAACAAAACTATTTCCGAAAAGCAAGATTGCAAGGAGACATTTGTTAGGACCATGGGAGAGGTTAGAGCATGTTCCCCCAGAATTGATGCAACCACAGTGAGGGTGGAGCTTGTTTGCAGATGGGATACCCAGGGTTGCTGCTCAGCCTGCAAGGGGGAGAAGAGAGAAAGGGGGAGTCTTGGACCCCACTTTGCCCCGCCATCTTTCATTCGTGTGAGGAACGCCTTCCTTGGGGAGGCTCCAGATGCCAACAGCCACATGGTTAGAGCAGCCTCGGGCACTGGAACCTTCTGGAACTGGGGTCCAACGTCATCCCATGGATAGTCTTGGCCTTGATGGGAGATGGGAGACAAGCATTACTGGCTTTGCATGTTTCTTAGTTACAGATTTTATGGGATGTGCCATTACTTTCAAAATCTGTTTGTTTTCTGATACTGGGGATTGAACCTAGGGCCTCATGAATGCTAGGCAAGCACTGTTTCACTGAACTACACCTCCAGCCCTCGTTTATGTTTTATATGAGGTTTCTTAACCTGGGAACCTCCTGAAATTGTAGGCAAGGTGTTAAGCATGTGTATTTCTCTGGGAAGGTTGCTCAAAACATTGACCAGATTCTCCCTGATTTGTATCCAAAGGAGGGATTAGGATTGTCACTTGGAGAGGGAAGCTGCATTTGTATGGGTCTTCCATCCTCTAAGGTTAGGGAATTAGGAACAATTCAACAGATGACAAGCTGGTTATTGCCATGGAACTAGGACCCCAAATTCAAAATAGGTTCCACCCTCCTGAATTTGATTCTCCTGGGTATCCTACCCCTGGCCTTGTGTCCTTCCTCAAATCCTTTGCATGGAAATGGAAAGCCAGAGTGCTGAAGGCCACTACCACAACTTGGGCCCCGAGACCTCAGTCCTTAATGGTTCCCTAGAATCCCCCTCCTCCTCCTGACCTCTCCCCCTCTCCCCTGTCACAGAGGAATTGCAAAAACTGCTTCTGGAGCAAATGGAGCTCCGCAAGAAGCTGGAGCGAGAATTTCAGAGTCTCAAAGGTACTTCCATGCCTCTCTACCCCACCTCAGCATAGTCACCCGGACCCATTCTGGGGACTGGGTGCAAGCAGCTGTCACCCTAGGCCCGGGGAGATCAGAACTCCCGCTTCTGGAGCGTCAAGCTGGGTGCAGGGGTGAGGATGGGAGGGAGGCGGAAGTGAAGCTGGGGGAAGAGGCTGTGCTTAACAGCTCTCACTTAATCAATTTGCACAGATAATTTTCAGGATCAAATGAAGAGGGAATTGGCTTATCGAGAAGAAATGGTGCAACAGCTGCAAATTGTCAGAGGTAAGACGGGAGTCAGGTGAGCACACGCACGGCCGTAACTGCCTCTCGTCTGGCGGGAGCCGCAATGTTGGCTCAGTCATTTGGATTTAAATTGAAGGTAATTTAACAATTATTTTTTTATTTAATATCCTTTGTATACTCTGATTAGCCTCAGAATGGCAAGCAAGCCCAGCAAACGGCTTGCAGGCATCATTACATGGAGTGATTGAACTTCTTATCGCGGCAATTTCCATGGTTTCTAAATTAAAAATCGAGGCGTAAAATTACCTGGGAAGTAATGCCTAAGTTTGCTTTAATTTTGGTTAGATCCGTCTGCCTTTAAGCGCCATCCCAGGCCATTTCCTCCCTCCGCCAGTCTGCAGTTTGGAGCGTGGGTGCCCCCTCCCCTCACTCCCCCAGTGGTTTGGGGGAGGGGCTGGGGGTGGCCTGGGCTGTGACCCTGCTGGCCGGCCTGAAGGCCGCCTGGGTTTGCTCACCCGCCCCTCCCCTTCCAGACACCCTGTGTAACGAACTGGACCAGGAGCGGAAGGCACGCTATGCCATCCAGCAGAAATTAAAAGGTGCGGACTGAGAAAGCTAGAAGGGGTGGGTGCCATGGCCCAGCTGGGCCCCTAAAAGAGAGAGTGAACGGGTGGGTGGGGAGGACGAACAGGGGCTTGTGAGAGAGAAGGCGGGGGATACTTGGACCAGAAGAGGAAAGCGGGGCTCCATTGTAATGGGGAGCTTATTCTAGAAGGTGGGCTAGGAAGGAACAGCCTTTTGGTCTCTGGGCATCCAAAGACTCTGCCTTCGGAGACACCTGGCCTCGGGCAGGTCGATCCCTCTTTCTCTGAGCCTCCGTTTCCTCTTGTGCAAGACGGGGCTATTGAACTAGAGCGGCGGCTGTCAATCACCAGGTCTCTCTCCTACCTCCTTTCTGGCCTATGGGGTAGAGCACCTCGGAGCCCAAAGGGTTGCTGAGGCCGAGAAGGGGGACGGATGGGCTGCGCGGGGCAGGCGACGCCGCCAACGTGGCCGGTGCGACTCTCTCCCCAGAAGCCCACGACGCCCTGCACCACTTCTCCTGCAAGATGCTGACGCCCCGCCACTGCACCGGCAACTGCTCCTTCAAGCCCCCGCTGTTGCCGTAGGGCCGGCCC
>NW_022900937.1:18939759-18956465 GCF_012274545.1 Fukomys damarensis
CGCCGCTCGCTCCCCGGGCCCCCGGCCTTGCTGCCTGCTGCGGGGCGGGGCAGTCCAAGGCCTGGCTCGGCTCCCAGTGTAAATACCGCGTCTCCCTCCTCGGTTAAACTCCAGGGACTCGGAACTCAATGGGTTAACTGGACCCAATGAGGGGAAGGGGGACGGGGAGGAGCGCGCCCACCCCTGCCCGTGCAGCCTGGGGCCCCATTGTTAATACAATGTAGCAACTTCGCTGGCGCCGGCTGCCCCCTCCCTGTCCACTTTCGAAACTTGTTCTAAGGACAAAGTGGCTATGTGCAATGGATGTAAATGTACTGAGTCTCTTGGTTCAGTGTTAAGTTCACGTTCATTTGTTTATGAGTCTAAGTTATTTTTCTTTCTTCTCCTGGACCCGCTTCCCCTCCCGTTTTGTGTTCCCTTTTGGGGGGCTTTTTTGCTTTGTTTATTTTTGTTGTTGTAACCTCTTGTTGTAACAGCACTTTAAAAGGGCGACAACTGACTCACGAGATGATGACCACCTTGAGCCTGTTTGGGGGAGACCACCCTGTATCCGTGACTTTTGTTTTTAATAAAAGAAAAATCTGTTACTTTCTGGGATTGCCAGGTGGGAGTGTGGGAGGAGAGGGGAGGGACAAGAGGGCGGAGGGCGGCGCCACAGGTGGGGCGGGGACCACTTCCGGTCACCTGGTTAGAGCTGTGCTTGCTCAGGTGGACAGCAGTCAGCACCCACCCAAGTAGAAAGCCCCCAGCTTGGGGGCCACCCCCGCTCCACACCACCACACTCCCCGGGCCCCACTTGGGGAAAAGGGGATGATTGCCTGATCCACGGTACAGCAGCTGTCTCTTCCCTCAAGCTCTTGTAGGTGCCCACACCTGCCAGGGGACGTCATCGCTCAGGTACAGAAAGACAGCACCTGGGTTCACCCCTGCTGGCTGGCCCAGCCCAGAAGCCCTGGGGCAGGGTGCAGGGCAGACCTGGGTCCGCAGGCTTGGGAAGGAAGGGGGGACTTGAAGTTGGCTCCCGCCTGCCCTGCTGCTGAGGAAAGGCAGGAGCCCAGGCCGCAATACACCGCTCCCCGAATTCCAGTCTAAGCAGACTGGACATTGAGGAACTCAGAGCAGAAAGGGAGGTGCCCAGGGGCCACCGCGCTGGGTAGGGCTCCGCCAGGCCTCTGACGCCTGCCTGGGTCGTGGTTAGTGTGGCCTCTGCTTGTCGCAGGCCTCCATCGGCCTCTGTTTCCTGTGCACCTGCCCATCGGGCCACAGATAACAGGTGTAAATTGTAGAACACTTTCATTTTTTTTTTCTTGGTGGGGCACAAAAGATGGATGGAGTAGAAAGAACGGGTATTGGGTATTGGGCTGAATTTTACCTCCTCATCTGGCTAATCAGGCGTCCTGGCGCGCCTTTTATTTTATTTTTGGGGGGGGCCTCACTTTCAGCCTCTATAAAATGACTTTCTAGCCTTTGTCCGCGGAGTCCTGGAAGTGCGCTGGGAGGTAAACTGAGCCCAGGCCGCTGTAAGACCAGCACTCCTTCCGATGGCTCTGTTCCGGGACACCCTAAACTCTCTCTGGCAGGGATCCTGGAGGCAGGCACGAGCCCCATGGCGAGGAACATTGAGTGCACTGCCCGGGCTATGTGTTGGAGGGGTGTCAGGGCCTCCGACCAAGCCGGCAGGCAGGGGGCTGGCGTCTGGGGGCGAGCTCTGGCAGGGATCCTGGAGGCAGGCACGAGCCCCATGTCTCCCTGCGAGGAACATTGAGTGCACTGCCCGGGCTACGTGTTGGAGGGGTGTCAGGGCCTCCGACCAAGCCGGCAGGCAGGGGGCTGGCGTCTGGGGGCGCGCTCCAGAGGCGGGGAAGGGGCACACCCCCCCAGCCCCGCCGCACTGTGGCAGCCAGTCCCCGACCTCCCTGTGCTTGGGCTGTGGGACCTCAAGTCCCAAGGTATTTCTAGGGCTGAATCCAGCGAGGACACGAGGAAGTATTGGGATGAAGGCTCTGGTCACACTCAGGCGTCGCCTCGATGTCTCCCGGCCAGGACTCTGCAGGCCGGACCCACCAGATCAGTTCTCCGTGGCAGCCAAAAAATGACATCCGGACAGGAAGTGACTTGAGTCTCCAGGGCGCGCCAGAGGCGAGTGGAGCTGGGACACGTGGGGGTCGGAGGGTGCACCTCATTTCTTTACCCGACGGCATAAATGCACCCCTCGAAACCCCACCTTCAGTCTCTGTAAAATGGGCCAGTGGGGACCATCCAGGCTGGCAGTTGCTTCCGTGGCCGAGGCCCAGCAGAGGAGCCTACCACATACTCCTTTCGGCTGGTTCTCCCGCAAATTCCAGAGTGGAGAAAAGCACCAGACAGCTGGGGCCCGCCAGAAGGGGCGCCCCATCTGGGCCGGAACCTCTGCGGATTCGGGGTGTAGGCGGATCCGACCCACAAAGTAGAGTCGGAAAAAACCCTCGGGCTCCGCCCCCTTTCCGAAGTGTTTGTGCCCTCCCAAATGTTAATAACCAAAGGATTGGTATGGATGTAATTATCAATAATTATACGAATTATTGCTGATTGCGGGGCTCGTAGCTATTTTAATTAGTTTACCACATTCTAATTAAGTTAAATGAAACATTAATAGGGAAAATATGCTTTAGAAAAACACCCAGGATTTTAAGTGTTTCTCGCCACAACGTTGCCACCTTGCGACGGATTTGGGGCATTACAGCTAACGCCCGAAGGCTCTGGGGAGAAGGGCTCGGGATGTCCTGGGATGTTCTTTCGCTGCAACCCCCACAGGCCCCGGGGTGTCTGCATGAGATCTGGCTCTGAAGTCCAAGGTGTGTGGTAAGGGACTTGTTAAATGAGTCCTTTCCACTTGACACCACCTTTTCTCCAGAGCTCCAGAGTCCTTTTGGGATGGCCATGTGACAGAGTCCTGATCCCCACCTGTCTGGCAAATCCAGGGTGACAGACTGAGCAGGTTGGGGATGCACTTTGGGGACATCATGTTGCTTTTTTTTTTTACTTCCCTGTGAGAAACCACTAAGTGGCTTCCAATCTCCTTTTCCTCTGGCAATGTGAGTCACCTGTCCCCAGACCACCTAGAAGACTCCCCCAACTCAAGGCACGCATGGAACCCCTGTGTTCTAATGACACTTGATTCCAGAGACTAGCTTGGGTGTGTGGGCCTGATTCTCAAGGGACGGTGTCTTAACAACTAGAGGTCACACTTTGCCCTTCCTTGTGATATCTGACACAACCCCCAGCTGAAAGGGTTCCAGCTTGACCAGTTCATGTAGGTGCTGGAGATGTCTGCAGGAAGAAATCCCCAGGTGCTTCTGGACAACCACCACAGAGAAGCAATTAAGCTCATTTGCCTAAGGTTAATTAAGCACAAGCTTACAGCTCAGAAAGGTCCCTCGTCAATAGGATTAGTTTGAGAAGCAGGTGTCAAGTAAGTCACTGTCGACCTAGAATAGGAGGACATTCTTCCTCTTCCAGCCCTGTCCCAAAGAGGGAGCTCCCTCACATTTTGCAAGATCACTAGCCACATACCTGTCCACTCAATCCCTGTTAGCCCGCTATAGAGTGTAGCCTTGATGCTTTGCAGAAACACAACTCCTGCCTTGAATTCAGAACAAGGAAGGAAGGAAGGGAGGAAGATCTTCATGCTCTTTTCATTAATTTTAGGTAATCTATGGCCCTTCCCCATCCCAAAGGTAGCAAATGTTTAGTTAAAAGCACAAACTCTGGCCAGATTGACAGAGGTCTCAACTGCTGTGCACTAGTCTTGTGACATTGGCAAGTTGTGGAAACTCTCTGAACTTTGATTTCCTCACCTATACCAGGAGGAAAATAACAGCACACAGAACGCTTTGGGCATGTAATGCTGAGAACAGCAACTTGCGGTAATATATGAGTTTGATAAGATCACAGCTTCCTCTGAGTTCATTTTCCAGCCCTGAGATTCAAGAGTCCCTTCATGGATCCCAGTCTGTGACTCTCTACTTTGGGGACCAGGAAAGGGGACACAGCAGTACCTTGTCTGGGCCAGCCCCCTCGAACCCCTGGAGACACAGTGGTAAGAATCCACAGCACCCAGGTTGGAAAGGAATCACTCAGTGCCAGTGCTCTTGTTGACTCTGTGTCTCCAAAGCAGCAAAGGACTTGCCCAAGACCACTCAGCAAGTTAGAGAAGAGCCAGGAAATGCAGCCAAGTTTTTGAATTTTCCAGGACTAGAAATTGCCTGTGGATTACCTCATTCCCATTCCAAGAGAATACCGGTGCCAAGAAGAGTGATAAGTGTCTTCGTATCCATCAGAGCATGGACTTGGACCAAGTCGTTCATCTTTATTTTACCCCATAAGACCCCCTTCCAAAAGCATAGCCAATAACATTCCTGTCTCCTGCACTGCCCTTGCTGAAGGAGGGGGAGCCATATCAACATTGGTAGTTTCTTTGTTGAGCACCCAGAAAGGAGAGCTTTGAAACTACTTATCTGATTCTTTCCCCTAAAGAACCTGGCATTCTTAGGGGAAGAATAAAAAACCAGACACAGAGCTTGTCCTCCGCGAGCTTGGAGGAGGGCTCTGTTCTTGACTTTCACCTGTAAAGGATCATTTGTCCCGAACTGGGAACTGGACGCTGCCCGGCCACCAGGAGGTACCGCTGTCCTAGGGCGACTCCCGGACTCCGCCCCTGACACCTGCCCTGCTGCGGGGGCCGGCGCCTGGGAGCCCCCGTGCGCGCTCAGGCACAAGCAAGGAGGACGCAACACTCTTCTTCTTGGGAAGAAGCTGACATTTTAGACCACATTGGCAAAGTCATCACAGGAAATCTGAACTTTGCTGAGATTCCGCTCGGCCTTCATCTCAGGAATGACGTCTGTTTTGCTTTTGAATGACCCGGGATGAGGTCTCAGGCTCACTTTCAGTTACTTACTAGTTACATAGTGTTGCCCAGGTAGCTTGAAGTCTCAAAGTCCCCTGTAAAGCGGTGACAGTGATTCCCACAGAGCAGCGCGGCCCGGAGTACGAAAGTGACTTACCGGTGGCGCCCTGAGGCGTGGTAGACGCCGGGTAAGTGTCGGGCATTATTATCTAAGGACGGTCAATATCGTCTCGAGATCCTGTTACAGTACAGTCCATGTGCGTTGTTATGTGTATGTTTCAGACCTGAAATAGATCACCTTCAGCAAAATCATTTCCTATTTGTAAAGTGCCACAATACTCAAAGGAAGCACAAGCAAGATGGAAAAGATCTCAAACAGGCCAAAGGTCAGATGCAGAAGGTGCTGTAGAATAGAACCCGCTTGGGCCCCTTTTCTCTTTATTCCGTTATCCAGGGCTTAATTGTATCAATCAAAATCTCAAAACCTGTAGTCAATGTTTATAGTGGGATGCGAAAAATATGGAACGCTTCACGAATTTGCGTGTCATCCTTGCGCAGGGGCCATGCTAATCTTCTCTGTATCGTTCCAATTTTAGTATATGTGCTGCCGAAGCGAGCACAAATGTACGTTTTTCTCACACTGTATATAAAGCCAAAATTATGGAATCTTTTACAATTATGGTGGATGATCTTGTGACTTCTAATTTCAATCTACTCTATAAATTATGATGTTTCTGTGTCGAATACTTGTATTGTTTCTAGTATCTTTGTGCTTAAGTCTTAGATCTATTTTAAAATCTAACTTCTGGGCTCTGTATATGCAAATGAAGGGAGCATGGGAAATCGGCCCTCTTTCCGCCCGACCTCTGCGCGCGCCTCTTGGCCGGCGCCCGCAGTCACGCTCGGTCACGTGGCGAGCGCTGTGCGCTCGTTGGTTCCGCGCCTGCCCGCCCAGAGGCGGCTGTGTCCGCACTCGTCTCCGAGTGCAGCGCTTGTTGCGACGGCCCTGGCTGCCGGATTCTGGGAATCAGCAGTCTGCAAACTGCCAACAAGAAGAGTGTGGGTGTCCAGTTTGCACCCTAGACTTCCACGAGTGTGAGAGGCTGGAGCGGTCTGGACAAGGTCACAACCCTTTGACCTTGTGTATACTCCAGGCCAGGCGTTTACCTAATTGGTGCCGTTCTTGCAGGT
Organism: Fukomys damarensis; assembly: GCF_012274545.1. Classification (NCBI taxonomy): domain Eukaryota; kingdom Metazoa; phylum Chordata; class Mammalia; order Rodentia; family Bathyergidae; genus Fukomys; species Fukomys damarensis. The sequence goes on from NW_022900937.1 coordinate 18,945,839, forward strand.
TTGCACGTTAACAAACCTGGGCGCTGGGAGGTTAAACCATCACCCCCAAAAGACCCTGCTGGGGATGGAAGAAGTGACAATTTGATTGCAAGTTTGGTTTCAAAGACTGGCCTTTTCTTCTTCCTTATAGGACTCTGAAAAGATCGGGGATCCTGTGCGTCTTAGACCCGTTCCCCAGGCTTGGCTCATTTTCTTTCTTTCCTTCCTGCCTTCATTCCTTCCATGATTACCAAGCACCAGGGCACCAGGGGGGACTGAGTGGTTGGGGAGCTTCCATGCCAGCAGAGAGCCAAGCAGGCTTGAGAAAGGCTCCTAAATGCTGGGAGGAGCTGTAAAGGACGATGACCGGTGGAAGCCACTGTGGAGATACTTAGTCCTCTACACAGTGCTTTGGCTTAGTACTTGGAGAGGTGATGCCACCCAGCGAGTAGGGTAATGCCTGGACTGGCCTTTGGGGACTTAAGTTCCCCTTGCCTGACCTGTGCGCAGGTGCAAGCCTCCCACCTTCTCATCTAGACGAGCAGTAAGCAAATGCAAACTTCAGAATGCTAATGATGGCCTTTATTGAGCGAAAAGAGCTAATTTGGGCGATGATGTTTCCCTTAGATTTACGAAAGGGAATTGCAAATAACCAAAAAGCATATTAACATTGATGGGAGATAACGCTAATCTTCAATTAGCATCCACATTTTTATTCACTTATTTGGAAGGAGAGCCTTTTCGACACAGTCTGTGCGTACATGTGTCTCGGTGACAGGTACAGCTCATGGGTTCATAACTGCCTTATTGTGGAAACCAGCAGGAAACAGACCTGGTTATTGTTCACCATTTCTGGCTACACTATTTTGAGCCAGAGTGTTTTTTGTTTTTATCTTTTTAATCTGTTTGTTTTTTGTTGGGGAGCAGAAGAGAGCTCTGAGTTCCAGTCCCCATTCCTCCTGGCCCTGTCTTTGTGACCTTGACCCCTTGCCCTAGGCCTGTCTGAGCCTCAGCAGAGTAAAGAAACGGCCCTGGAGATGATCTTTAACATCTTTCAACCTTGACAAGCTGCGGTTCTTGTAACAGGAACTAAAGGCCTTTGGGGAGAATATAATTAGCAGGATGTAAAAATCCAGTACTGTATTCGTTTTCTGTTTTAGAAGGATAAAGTGTACTAGTCGTCCTTGAGGCGTTGGTGACCCAAGGAGCAGGCCACCGGTGCTGCTGTGGACCCAGGGCCTGCTGAAACATGGGCTTGCCTTGCCCTAAAGGCCCAAGGTTGGGGGCTGCTCTGGTCCCCCCCAGGTTTATGTCCTGGAATCTTGGTCTCCTGCTGGGCAGTGTTGAGGTGGGAGGAACATTAAGGGTGGGGTCTGGTGAGAGGTGATTAGATCCTAGGGGCTCCATCCTCATGAGGAGTTCATGTTTTTAGCATAAGACTGAATTGTCGCTCATGAGGAAATGGACTGGTTACCTTGAGAGTGCGTTGTTATAAAGCAAGTTTCACTGACACGCCGTCTTGCTTCCTCTTTCACTGTATCTGTCTGTCTCTCTCCCCCTCGCACACCCCTCCTCCATCCTTCTCATCACACCCACTATGAGATGCCACCGTCCATCTGGTAACACACCACATGTCCTCTCCAAAGGCCGAACAGATGGGAATACCTGTTTTGCCTCCAAAACTTCAAGCTAAATCTTTTTTCTTTATAAAGTTCCCCCTTGGGTATTTAGTTAGAGCATCAGACTAAGAGCGTAGATGTGGCATGAAGCTGGAGGAGATCAGGTAGCACGAGGGGTCCCAGTGACAGGAGAAGCAGGGGTATTGTGGCTTTCTAGGAACTCCTGGACCCCGCAGACCTCAAAGGGACAGGCACTGAACGTAGGTTCCAGAGAGACTGGCTGGCACTGGTTGGCAGCCGTGGAGCTGCAGTGGCAGCTTGGCTCCTGTGGGCTGTTGGAGCCTTTGGTTTCTCTCCACTCTGCAGACCTGAGGTGATCTGAGTCTGGTCAGCCTTCCCTGAGTGTCCTGGGCTTCTGAACCCCAAGAGATAAGATAGGGTGCCCTAGTCCTGTTGGAGGTGGGACTTGCCACCATCCTGAGTAGGAGAGGGCAGAGCCAGCTTTAATTTGATCTTGAAGAATGACAAAATGGGTTGTTTCATAAGGAAACTTGGCAATGAAGACATGAGATGTCGGGGTTCCCTAAAAATCACAGTGTTTTCCCCACAGTGTTTCTTACTGCATTCCTTTTGGAGGAGGAGGCCTGGAATCTCCAAGCACTCTACCAGGAGAGGAGGCAGCAGGTGAGCAAAGAGAAGCAGCCAGGGTCTTCTCCATGGACCTGAGGATGAATGGTGTTGGTGTCTCCCAGAGACATTACCTGGGATTGATGCACAGAATTCCCAGGCCTGATGGAGAAGCCCTGAAGTCTCCAGACCCAGACTATGGTGGCTGAAGAGGACCTGATTTGAGGAGGAACCAGCACCCTCAAAATCTCTTTGAGCAGCTGAATTAAGTTTTGTAATTTCTCTTTTGTAGTGCACTCTCCTACCTGATTCACCTCCTTGTGGATGAATTTTTCCCATGTGAGGCTGGGAGTAGGTGGGACAGGCAAAGAGGTCCGGTGTCAAGATTCGAGGGTGGTTTGAGGGAAGAGGCTGAGGGAGCCACGACCAGCTGTTCCCTCTGAGGATTCCCCTTCCAAGCTTGGAGGTCAGGTGCACCTGGAGCTGTGCTTTTTCGTGGCCCCTGCTGTGGGCAGACCAGTTCTAATGCATTCCGGTTTGGTCCTCAAATCCTGCCCCTTCCCCAGCATGGATTTGGAGGGTGGAGTGCTGCCCAAACCACACCTCTGCTGTCCCCAGATCTCAGATTTGTGCTCTGAACTTCCTGAGTAGCTGTTTCCCCTCCTGTAGGGTGTGACTCTGTTGCCTGCTTTGCTGTGTTGTTTGGAGGTGAGATGCAACATGGGATGCAAAAGGCCCTAGCACATTAGACGAGCTAAGTGTGTAAAGTGTTTAGTATTAAAGTCCCCGGGAATCCGGAAAGGACAAGATAGGTATAAAACCCCAATACATAACCACTTCCTTAATTTTGCAACTATGTGAATAGGACAGAGTTTTTAAGTGAGAACAGTGAGGTAGATTCTCCAGTTTGGGCTCCTTTTCTTGGCTTCTACAATGCCTGTTTTTACCTGATGACTTTAATCCTTTGGGTTTGAGTTACTGAGGGCCCAGATTAAACTGCAGGTGGTGACATTGCTGGGAAGGGACAGCACCAAGACTGCTGGCTCCTGTTACTCAGCTTGGTGTGATTCCCTGCCCTTTGAGACCAGCACAGGGTCCTCTGGGGTCCTGTTTCACTTGAGTGTCTTTGAGGAATAAAAGGCCAAGGTGGAGTCTCAGCCCTGTTTTGTTGAAGGGAGAGCCTAGGCTGAGAGAGTTTGGCTGACCTGCCGAGGACACAGCTAGTCCCTGAGGACTTGCTCCCTGTCCTGACTCTGGGGGCTGACTTCCACCCTGATGGGGTAAGAGAGTACCCTGCTAGGGCTTCTGGGACACCCCAAAGGACCTCTTGCTGTGGCCTTAAACCCTGTCATGGGTGTCTGGTCGCCCTTAAGGACCCATTGCTGTGGTCCACTTTCATGAGACCCTTTGCTCTGGCCAGCCCAGGGTGGGCGTGGATACCGAAGGGCTGGAGGTACCCAGGTTGGGATGGGGATGGTGCGCTTGGTCAGTGGGTGCATGAGAGGAATTGGCCAGCCTCTCTAACCTTGGCCAGTTCCCTTGACCTCTTGCCCTGGGTCTGTTTGAGCCTCAGCAAAGTGAGGAAACAGCCCTGGAGATGATCCTGAACATCTTTCAACCTTGACATGCTGTGGTCCTTGTAACTGGGGAACAGAAGGGCTTTTCTGTATGTGTAATTTTTTTTTTTTTTTGGTACCAGGGATCGAACTCAGGACCTTGAGCTTGTGAGGCAGGCGGCAGAACCACTGAGCTAAATCCCCAGCCCAGAAGGGCTTTTCTGGAGAATGTCATTAGAAGGATGTAGTCTCTAGTCCAAGCCTGCAGTGGTTTTCAGCCAAGAGACTACATACTTTGTTTTGGCTACTCTACTGACTCCCCGGCTCACTGGAAACAAGTGTCTTCTGGTTGCTGGGCCTCAGTTTCCCCATCTCTATAATGGAAGTGATGGTTTCCCTACTTGCTTTACAGGGCTGTGAGGCCCAATGAAAAAATCTCACCAGAAACTGCTACACAAGAAAAGACAGGAACGGAGCTATAACCAGACTCCCACTGCCGCCTCAGCCTAACGGTGACTCACTCCCCTCACCTGGTGAGCAAGCCACTTGTGTGTCAGGAACAGACCTGCCGAATCGAAGCACCAAGACGAACCATCGCATCGTATTAATATTTTCACACCACTTAACTCTCATTAAAATATACTTTGCTGAATTTAATATGTGATTTCAAATGACACAACATATTAAGTGCTTAATATACTAGAAATTATGAATCTATTATAGTTGATGCCATATGAAATAATTAGACTGAATTAAACTTTAGCAGCCAAGTGAAGGAAAGACTTCAACTTATAATGTTTTTAAAGTAGCTTAAGCCGTCACAGTAATTCCCAAAATAAATGTCCAGAAATTAGGATTTTTAAATAAAAACTTCAACTCGACAGTACTTACACCGGTTAGCTCTTGTGGGCTTTGGGAATGCGGAGCATGGTCGTCCTGTGTTGGTGGTGGCCCCGGGACTCCTCCCAGGGACCAGTATCGGTTCTGGGCTTCACCTGGCTCCGCCCCCGCAGCCTGGGGAGGGGACTCCGGTGGCCTGGAGTAAGCATCCTGCTGAGGTGACAGACCGGTTGTCCTTACCTCAGATCAGCCTGTTGACAAGCTGCACATAACAACGAACTGGCTCAGTTGGTATTTATTGCATGGGTCCTTTGTGCTTGCTGTTCTGTATGCATTTTCTCATTTACTCCTTGCACGCACGGCGTCTCTGGTATAAGCTGCCATTTTCAGATAAGGAAACTGAGTGTCGCTCAGAAAGTGTCAGTGAATCCTGCAGGGCCTTAAGTTGGAATCCATAGAGCGCACCCCACATAACCACCTCTGAGCTCTTCCTCACCCTGCTCATGTGTGCACTGCTTCTGGTTTTACCATTGATTCAGTGCCCAGGCACAGCCTGCCATCTAACGGTGCCAAAACATGTATTGTTATCACACTTCTGTCATGCGGGGGGAGAGACTGTGACATTATAGTTTCTCCTTGAGCAGGGCGTGCAGTCTGGCTGACCCAGGAAGTGCTCTGTGAGTACCTGCTGTTAATTCAAAAGAAGGTGTTCACTCTCTCCCGGTTTTTTTGTTTTGTTTTGTTTTGCTTTTTGGTACCTTGCACTTGGGAAGCAGGCGTGGTGCCACTGAGCTAAATCCCTGGCCCTCTCCCAAGTATTCTGACACATTCCTTGTGTCACTTCGGTAAACAGGACAGCCTCTCCTATTTCTGGTCATAAAGAACACTGATAGCTATGTAAGGCCCATGTCTCAGCTCTTCATACCAGTATGAATGCAGGTCCTGAGAGCTGCTTGAAAAATGTAAGTTGAACTATGGAGATTGAAATATATTGTCACTGCGCTCCAAAAGTGATCTTCATAGAGGCAGGAAAATTGAGCTCAAACATGTTTATAATGAACAGAAAACATGTTTTTTTTCCCAAAGTATCAGGATGAGGTCCTTGTCTCATATAATAGGAAGCCAAATGCAGTAACAGTGGCTCTTGATGATAGAAGTTTCTTCTCTGCGTGAGACAAGTCATCTTTCAAGGTCCTGTGTGTGTCCTTTTATTCCCTAGGACAGCTACTCATGGTCCCAGATGGCTGCAGAACCCCAGATTCCACCTGTCAGGAAAGATAAGATGAGGTCCTCTGAAGACCACCTGGATGCCACCCAGCATGCAGGTAGCACACAAGGTCCCCCTGAGGTCGGTATGGTGGCGTGTGCCTTGGGAGGCTGAGACAGGAGGATCACAGGTTTGAAGTTAGTCCCTCCAAAGCCAGTGTGTCCCTCAGTGGAGGCGTCCTGGGTTCATTTCCTAGCATGAGATAAATGCATAAATGTTCCTCTTAGCTATTGCCCGTCCTTCTGCAGAGCATCAAGGAGAGGAAAGGAAAGTAATATTCAGTGACTGTGTACAGGGTTTCAGGGCCCATGCTGAACTTAGTACAAATTATCTTCTTCAATCATCAGAATCCCATGAGGGCAGCCCACCAGCAGGTCAGGTGTGATGCTTTAGATCTAGAGCCCCCACAACCGTGCACTCATGGGCGGGGCTTGGTGAATCGGGTGATTGGATTATGGAAGTTTAGCGCTGACTTGCTGTTAGGAGGGATCTGGTTGGAAGAGGAGGTCATGGGGGTGTGGCCTGGGCTGGTTTATCACCCTCCCCAGCTCCTCCTCTAGCGGAAGGAATTGGCAAGTGACAAGCCCATAGAGACGAGCTGAATGGAAGTAAAATAATATAAAAAGTTTATTTTGTCTGCAAAGGGTTGATCGCATTCAAAGAGGCAGTGCCAGTGACTGACCTCCTATTGGGTTGCAGCTCCCTCTTTGATAGAGTTTTACAGCCATGACCTCATTCCGGTGGTTACATTTTATTCCTCAGTTCACATCACAGCCACAGATAGTTCACTTTAACCCAGACATAACAGTGCCTTGCAGTTGGGGAGTTTACCTTAAGATTCGCCTAGCTATCTATTCTAGTGCACAGGAAGCGGGTGTTCAAGGTCAGGGATGAGGACAGATGTCCCACTTCATGGTCAATGCCTCCGGCATCTGTTACTTTTGAACTAAATAAACAAAGATTGCTGTTAGAGGCAGCAGAAGTCATTTTACATTTTCCTAACATTTTGTAGGTTTTTAGATGATTCACAAAAGTTCTCTCTGTCACTTCCTACAAGCTCTACTTCCGGGACGCCAGGCCCTGAGCTGTGTCTCCTCTGTGATGACCCCATGCTTGGAGCCAGCTGACAGTGGACTGAAACCTCTGAAAACTGTGAGACAAAATAAACCCCTCCCTCTTCCTCTAAGCTGTGGGTGTTGGGTCCTGCGGCCCAGAGATGGGGACAGTGACTTTGGTATCAGGGCGTGCAGCGGTGAAGACGTGACACTGGGGAGCTGGAGGGAATCGGGGTGCTTGCATGAGATGCCCAGGCCTGCCAAGGAGAAGGGATGAGCCCTGCTCACCTTGCTCTGGAGATTTACGTGACTAAAATATTTCCTTGTGGATCCAATGGCCCTGACCAAGGTGCCGTGGCCGGAAGTGTTCGTTATGCCCTTTGAAAGACGCCGTGAGTCTGGAAATTGAAGAGATTAAAAACATGTTAAAGGTCCCTTCACACGCATGCTGTCAGAGACTTGACAGGAGCCCCAGACGGCTTCTGGGAAAAGGTGCTCAACCTCAGTAGTTCTCCGAGAAATTAAAAACAACATCACAGTTAACAAGAGGTCTGGTGAGGACGGAGAGTAGTGACTCACGGCTGCGGGGAGATGGAAGCAACGCTACGGAAAGCTTCCTGTTTTCTGAAATTGGAGAGAAGCATCGCTTTGTGGCTTTGTGTGCGGGGCCTACTCCATGGAGATGGAAATGCGTGAACTCCACCCTTGAAGTCCCAACCCCAGTAAAATGAGCTGATGGGGTGTAAAGATAAGGAAGAGGAGAGAAAGGGAGAAGGCGGGGGAAAGAGCCGGGAGAGGGAGAAATGAAGAGCAGGAACAGCTGGATGGCAGAGGGACTGAGGGCTGCGGGAGTTGGACTCCGGAGAAGCAGCCTTCGCTGTGGGTCCCAGGAGATTTCTGCTCTCTGGGAAGCCACTGCCTTTCTCTGAGCGTTGTTTCTTCATCTTTGGACTGGGGACAAATGCCCCTCGCTAAGTGTTACAGGGCTCCTGCTATTTTGAATTCAAGTCTCTGCTAAGGCGTCCCCCACTGTAGGAAGCCTTCCCTGTTCACCTCCAGACAAGAGCACCTCCCAGGCTGCCCACGATGAGTGTATTCTTTACCTGTCACAACCGTGCCGCACGAAGGGGAAAAAGAAGGGAAGTACTGACACATGGCCCAACCGGACGAACTTTGAAAACCCTGCTAGTGAGCCGCAAAGACTGCAGTGTCTAATAGGTGTGAGACTCTGAATAGACTGAAAACCACTGTATTGCAGAGCTTGGGAGGGTGAGTTTTCTGATTTGTGAATTACACCTCAGTGAAGCTGCTATTTAGCAAAGAATTAATGGGAGAAAGAAAATATCACCTTCTTTCATTCTTTCTCCTTGTGATTTTACTCCATAGTGCTTAGCAATAAATATTGAGAATACTTCAGATATGTGTGTGTGTGCGTGTGTGCATGAGGAGCAGGCTTTTTGATTTGTTTACCACTGTATAACTCGGGGCTAAAACTGCCTGGCACTCGGGAGATGTTCATAAACATTAGATAACTGATGCTTCTTGGTGCCTGGCCCCTGTAAGCGTTTGGTGGATGTTAGTGCTGGCCTCCTCCCATATTTCCTGCAGCAGCCCCCCCAGCTTGTTCCTGCTCCCTCCAACAGGGATGTGAAAAGGCCCACTATCCACCCGCTGGACCTTAGCAACAGCAGGGATCAGGGAACTCATAGGGTTCAGGGTCTGCCCGGCTGGATTCACCCATTCCGATGCCCCGCCCCACGCCGGGCCCCGCCCCACGGGGCCAAAGCGACCCATTTCTACCCCACCTCCCCAAGCCCTGCCAAGAATGCCCGCTCCTGGGTGAGCCTGGCTCTGACGAACAGCACTGGAGGCCTGAGAGGCATTTCCTCCTGCTAGAGGTCACCCTCTGGGCTCACAGCAAGCCCAATAACAAGCTGTCCCTTATTCCCTTGCCAGCCTCACTCCCTCTCCTGACCTTCCCGCCTGGACTTGCGTTCAGTTCCTGATATTAGGGCCTGACTTCCCTCACCTTTTCTCCCTATTCCCCAGACTAGGAGCTCTTCCCCAGGGCCAAGGGCCTGATCTTCATGTTGTCTTCCCAGTATGGAGCGCGGCATCTGCTGTTGAAAAGACAACTTTTAAAATAAAACTTCAGCCAGATGTCCTGATACACCTGTGATCCCAGCATGCTGGGAGGCTGAGGCAGGAGGATCGAAAGTTAGAGGCCAGTCTCAGCACTTTAGCACCTGAGACCCTATCTCCAAAAAGGAATAAAAATGACATCACATCAGACCAATCTTCTTTGAGATGCCATCTTCTAACTTAACAATTTAAAAGCTAATTGAAGGCAACCCACTTTCCGGTTCCCTGTCTCTCTTAGACAGAAGCTTTCTTTCTCTTTTTTTATTTCCCCTCATGGAGTTTATTGGTGCATCTTAGGTATACAGTACAGTTACATTCATCATTGGGGTCTTGTACCTTTACATGACAGATCTTGGTTCTCATTTTTTCCCCTTGCCCCTGCCCTTCCTTCACCTTTTCTTTCTCTTAATAAATTTTTCTTACTCTTAGGAAAAAAAAAGCTAATTGAGAGAGAAAAAGACACATTCAGAACCATTTGGACAATTTAATGGTAAACTGCTGGTAGGAGTCTCAGATGGGATTTTCCCTTACAACATTTTGGAGCGGATGGCAAAGTCACCTAATTGGTGGCCTGTGTGCGCCTTCCCTTTGCGGTGGCCAGAACCCCAGGCAGCCTGGGAGCAGGCTGGGCCTTGTGCACTGTGCAGGTCACAGACAGCTGCAGGCTGTTCGGTTCTGCCGCCCCGGGTCGCTTCTGACCCCTTCCCCCTTTCCTGTAGACACCATTTTTGAACGCCTGGGATGCTCAGTCCTTAGGAGACAAGCGAGCTGGACTGTGGAGGGGGTGGAGGGTACACATCTGCTTGTAGTAACCCCTTTGCAGAACCTCCGGCTGTTAGTAGGAGAGTATTACAGTATATTTCTGTGGGTGTGTTGGATCTCTCTTTCCTATGGTTTTAAAATTTTTATCTTCTGTTTTTTGTAGTTCAGGCTGGCCTTGAACTTGCTATGTAGCCCAGGCTGTCCTGGAACTCACCGCAGTCCTCCTGCCTCAGCCTCCTGAGTGCTGGGATTGCAGGTGTGCACCACCACACTTGGCTGAAGATGGCATTTTACCTGCAACATACTGAGACTTCAGAGAGCTTTCAAATATCTATCTAAAAACCAACATCCCCAATCCTTTATTTTGAGACAGGGTCCTGCTACAGTGCCTAGGCTGGCCTAGAACTTGCAGTCTTCCTGCCTCATCCTCCTGCCTAGCTGGGTTGCCGCCCTGTACCCTGGCACCTGGCTGCCCTTCTTACTCTTCCCATAAGATACCCTGAGGACTCCCTTTTTAGCTCATACCCTAGGCCTCCTTTCCTCGTTAACGAGTCTTCTCCTGGTTACAACAGCCTGGATAAAGCCTTAACTATCTGGGACATTTTGCTTTCATGGTTGTAGGGGTTGTTACGTATGTGAGTGGGGAGCTGGGGACTTTCGGATTCCCCTAAAGCCCGCGGTTTAGAGGACGCCTGAGCGCCTCAGCCCTGCGCCGAGGTGGGCAAGCTGCAGGCTTGCGCGCTGCCACGAGGGGGCGTCGGCGGCTTGGGGAGGCCCCGC
>NW_022900937.1:18956481-18959917 GCF_012274545.1 Fukomys damarensis
GGCCTCCTCCCCGCCACGGTTGACTGGGACGGGGTCGTGGGCGGGGAGGGGCGCTGCAAAGCCGCCGGAGCCTCCCGCCTCCACCCCGCCACTGAGACCCGCCTACGTCACCGGCCTGGGGGGCAGGCTTGGTAAATGGCAGAATTGGGGCGGAGTCCTGGGGCAGCTTGGCAGAAATAATCGGTCCTGGCCGCAGAAGGGGACCCCGCGCGTGACGGCGAGTGCAGCCACTTAGCACTCACATCGTGGAGTTTTAGGTACTGAGACGGTAGTTTCGCTTTTAACCCACCCCGCCGGGGACTGAACTCAGGGCGTCCGCACTGAGCTACATCCTCAGCCCCTCTTTTAAAATTTTTTTTTTTGGTATCGTATTTTTATTTTTACATTTTTTCATTCATTAATTCCATTGGTATATTTAAGGTATACAATATGCTGACATTCGTTATTGGGAATCTGTGCCTTTACATGATGTATCTTGGTTCTTATTTTTCCCCATTCCCCTGACCTCCCTTCAACCCTCCACCCCTCATTATTTACAAAGACTCTTTCCATTTTTTCCTTTTCTCATATTTATTCCTTTCCCCTACTCCTCCCACTTCCCCTTCCCCTATTGGACCTTTTCTTCCTATTTCACATTATCTATTATACCTTTTGTCCTTATTTACACTTTTAGTTTCTCACACCAGAGAAACTTTTCAGTATTTACATGTGTGTGTCCTATTTATTTCACTGAAGAGTGTCGCCTCAATGTGCATACATTTAGTTATAACTGTCCCTTGTTTCTCATTTTTTTTTGTACCAGGGATAGAACTCAGGACCTTGCGCTTGTGAGGCAGGCAGCCGAACCACTGAGCTAAATTCCCAGCCCCATAGTTTCTCATTCTTTATGGCTAAGTAGTACTCCATTTTATAAACAAAACATTTTTTTATCCAGTCTCCCATTGATGGGCAATTGGGCTGTTTCCAAATTTTAGCTATTACAAATTGTGCTGCTGTGAACATGGGAGCTGTGGTATGATTCTTTTGGGAAGATACCCAGCAGGGGAAAAAACTAGGATTAGAGATCCCATTTTAAAATTATTTTTGAGACAGAATGTCACTAAATTGCCCAGGCTGGACAGGAATTTGAGATCTTCCTGCCTCGGCCTTCTAGAAATACTGGAATTACAAGCATGCACTACCCACCATGCCTCCTGCATTTGCTTTTTAAAGCACATATGTCTAGGTATGAGTTTTAAAAGTAAATGTAAATACAAAATATAAATTGTCCACATGGCTTTCTCTAGTAGTTGGATTAAATGTATTTTGTTTGCTTGTTTTTTTGAGACAGGGTCTACTATGTAGCCCAAACTGGCCTTGAACTATCAGTGATCTTCTTGCCTCAGCCTCCTGAGTGCTGGGATTATAGATGTGGGCCACCACACCTAGCTCATTTATTATTATTATTTTCTTTTTATTTTGGGGGGGATTAACTATAATGGGAAGAGGATTTTCATTTTCTCTGTATTGTTCAAATGTTCACGTACTAGCATATGTAAAGCAGAAAAGAAAAGGAAAGGAAAAAAAAAAGATTCAGGGTATCTGTTGGAGAAAACAAAAAAAGCGAAAAGCAAAACAAAACTGGGCTGGGGATTTAGCTCAGTGGTGCCACGCCCTGTCTCACAAGGGCAAGGTCCTGAGTTTGATCCCCGGTACGGAGGAAAAAAAAACCAACAAGAAAAGCAAACCAAAACTCACCTTGATAAGAAATTGAAAACCACAATAGAGAATGAAAGAAATAAAATTTATCTGTAATGCTTCCCGCTCCGTAGACATTGTTGCTTTTCTTTCTCTAAAAAGGAGAATAATGAATGGTGTTAACTGTTCAGGAATGCAGTGGGGAGAGACGAGAGGGAGAATGTGTAAAATAGCTGACATTCCAGAAGTGGTGGTTATTTTATATAAATCAGCACTGTGCTGTATACATCGCTTAGATGATGCTGTTTCCACTTGGAGCAGTTTTCCACATCACCTGTTCTTCCAGGATGGTATTTTTAGCGATAGCGCGATATTTTGTTATATTTAAGTACGATTTATTTAAATTATCCCCTCCTGTTGAACCTTGAGATTGTTTCCAATTTTTGCTGTTAACGGAACAGGGAGATTAACATCATTAAACATCCATCTTTGTCAGCATTTCGGACTGCAGTGTTCCCTTAGATGGATTTTTGTTTTTGTTTTGTTTTGTAGAAGGAGGATTACTGGGGACAAGATGTGCAGATATTCTTCAGGCTCCTGATGCGGGCTGCCACACTCCTTTCTGGAGAGACCCTGCCGGTGTACATCCCACCTGCGGCCCAGGGCGCTTAGTGCTTCAGCCCTCAGAGGAGGCTTCGGTGGGGTTGGCTGAGCTGTGAGCAGCTGCGCAGCGGAGGAGGAGCTCTGGAGAGTTTAAATTTCAGGAGGGAGGGAGAGGTGTTGCGCACTGAAGTCCATGGGAAAAAGGGGTTTGGGGACAGTTTGGCAGAGAGTGCCTTGGACTTAAGTAATACCCATCTTCTTTTCTTTTTTGACACAGGGTCTCACTATGTAGCCCAGGCCATACTCAGACTTGCAGCCATCCTCCTGTCTCAGCCTCCTGAGTGCTGGGATTACAGTCGCACGCCTCGGTGCCCTGTTTTCTGAGACTGCTGCTTTAGTAGCTAGGTGAAATTTAAGAGGCTCCCCTCTCAATAAAGCAGGACTTTGGATTGAAGGGGGAAAAGGGAACTTGAGAGCAGAGAACCCTTTTCCTTGGAAGAAGGACTGTTGACAGCCTAGTTGCATAGACAACTTTACTTTGCCCTCTGCCCAGACCTGCAGGTTGTGGGTGTTGTCTGCGGCCTACAGACACCAGCAAGGAGGGAAATGTATGTTTCTCCAGCTAAACCAAATCTTTCAAAAACAGTGAGGCCTGGGGTGATTTGTGGTAGTGGAAAGCTTATGCATTTCTGAAGTTGAACCACTCTTTAGGGAACGGTAAATTCTCATTTCCTGCTTGTTTGTTTTTGTTTATTTTTTGGTACCAGGGATCGAACTCAGGACCTCCCAGTTGTCAGGCAGGCGCTGTGCTGCTGAGCTACATCCCTGGCCTGTTAATTCCTGTTTTATATAAATATTTCCAGAAAATTAGAGGAAGAGCTGCTCAGCTCATTTTGTGAAGCCAATGTGGTTTCAATTCCAAAGTCAGTGAAGATAAAGCAATAAATGAAAAACTGAAGCTCATTTTGCCTATGAAAATAGAGACAAAATCCTAAATCAAATATCATTGCAGGGCGTGGCAGTGCAGCCTGGAATCCCGGGCCTTGGGAGGCTGAGGCAGGAGTATTGCTGCAAGTTCAAGGCCAACCTAGGTTACATAGTGAGTTCAAGGCCAGACTGAACTGCATAGCAAGACCCTATTTAAAAAAAAAAAAAA
>NW_022900937.1:18959942-18962420 GCF_012274545.1 Fukomys damarensis
TTTTTTTAAATCAGCTAACTAGTTATATGTTTTAAAAAATATATTATCATCTGGGCATCTGGGTGTGGTGGTACATACCTGTGACCCCAGCACCTTAGGAAGCTGAGATGGTTTTTTTGTTTCGTTTTGCTTTTTGAGACAGGGTCTTATTATGTAGTTCAGGCTGGTCTTGAACTCACAGTAATCCTCTGTGATCTTCCTTCTCAACCTCCTAAGTGTTGGGATTACAGGCATGTGCCTCCACTCTCAGCAGAAAGTAAAGAAGAGAGGATGGAAAGTTTGAACCTAGTTTGGGCAATTTACTGATTTAGACCATAAGTGTTCGCAAAACAAAATAAAATAAATGAGCATCAGGTAAGGTTTATCCCAGGATTTCCATTTTGACTCAATACTGGAAATTGTATGATTACCTCAGAGGATTGGGGGGAAGCATTTGATAAAATTCCTCTATTTATGAATAAAAATTAGCAGATAGAAGTAGAAGAGACATCCCTGAGGGGGTGAAGAGAGGGCAGGGACAAGGGGAAAAAATGAGAACCAAGACCTGTCATATAGAGGTACAAGATCCCAACAATGAATGTAACTGTACTGTATCCCTAAAATGTACCAATAAATTCAATCATTAAAAAGAGAGAGAGAGAGAGACATCCCTGACCTGGTAAATGCTACATAGCAAAACTTAAAGCAAACTCATTCAGTGAAGAAACTTTAGGTGCACTCCTTTTAAGATTTGGAAAAAAAATAAGGACTTCAACTACACTGCTACAGTTTAATATACAATAATGGGCTGGGTGTGGTGGCGCCCGCCTGTCATCCCAGCACTCAGGAGGCTGAGTCAGGAAGATCGCCATGAGTTTCAGACCAGCCTGGGCTACAGAGTGAGTTCAAAGCCAGCCTGAGCTACATAGTGGGATCCTGTCTCAAACGACAATAACAACAACAACTCAGAAACAACAATTAAAAAATACAATAATGGGCCAGGCATGGTGGCACATGCCTGTAATCCCAGCACTTGGGAGGCTGAGGCAGAAAATCAACAGTTGTGAAAATCAAGACTCATGAATGTGAGGCAGTAGCATCATAAGCGGAAGCCAACACGGGCAACTTAGTGTGACCTTGCCTCAAAATAAAGTGTAAAGGGGCAGAGATGTAGCTTCAGGGGAGAGAGAGCCCTTCCTAGCAGACACAAGGCTCTGGTTTCAGTCCCTAGTACTTTAAAGCAAAAACAGACATAAAAAAGCCAGGTATAGTGGGACATGCATGTCTGTAATCCCACCCCTTGGGAGGCTGAGACAGGCAGATCATTGTAAGTTTGAGGCCAGCCTGGACTACATAATGAGTTCAAGGCCAGCCTGAATTTCATGGGAATGACAAAAAACATCAGAAACATTACAAAAAATTAAAAAGTACAAATCAGAAACAAAAACAAAGGGGCAACCCACTTTCCAGGTGTTCCCCTCCTGTTCTTTTCAGACAGCAGCTGTCTTTCCTTCAATAAATAGTCCTTACTCTTTAAACACACACACACACACACACACACACACACACACACACACACAGCAGCACTATAACAGAAATTTCTCCACGGCCCCCACTGGTAAACTGGACATCACTGAACAAAGAATCTCTCTTTGAGCTTCCGTATGCCAATAGAAATTTTCAAAATTGAAAAGTAAAGAGAGAAAAAAAATTTGGAAAACCAAGGTAAAACAATGGACTAGGATATCCAAGAACTGTGGGACATCTACATCTAACATAACCGGTGAGTGGAGGAAATAGCAGAAGAAAAAGTAAAAGGAAATATTTGAAGCAATAATGACCAAGAATTTCCCCAAATTAATATTAGACACCAAAACACAGATCCAGGAAGCTCAGAGAACACCAAGCAGGATAAATGCCAAAAACAAAACGAAACGATCCCATGTCCAGGCATTCGTACTCAATCTTCATGAAGAAAAGAGTTTGGGCTGGGTGGGGGTCAGGCGTCGTCCTGCCTACTTGGGAGGCTGAGTCAGCAGGATAGTTTGTGTTCAGCAGCTCAGGGCCAGCCTGGACAATGTGACGAGACCCTGTCTCAGAAGGGAGGGAGGGAGAGAGGAGGAAAGAAAAGAAAAAAAACGAGTTTGAAAGAAGCCAAAGGAGGAAAAATCCCATCTTATCTATAGAGGAGCATAGCTAAGAGTTCAGTGTCTCAGAAACTGTATAAGAGAAAAGAAAATGGAATAAAACATGTAACATGCTCAGAGAATAAAATCCACCAACTTTGAGTTCTGTATCCTGTGATAGTTTCCTTTTTTTTTTCTTTTTATTGAGGTTATTGGTACAATCTAGGTATACAATACAATTACATTCATCATTGGGATTCTGTACCTTTACATAATAGGTCTTGATTCTCATTTTTCCCCTTGTCCCTGCCCTCCCTTCACCCCCTCCTCCCCTCCCCATTTACAAACACTTTATTTCCATTTTTTCAGTTTC
>NW_022900937.1:18963066-18963421 GCF_012274545.1 Fukomys damarensis
TATTTATATAAAAAGACTAATAATAGTATGTTATATATCGATAGCAGCAACAGCTTTTCCAGGTTCTGCAGTCATCTGAACAAAATTATAGACATTCAGCACATTCCATTAAAAACAAAACAAAACAAAAAAACAAAGAGAAGAATAATATACAGAAAACAGCAAAGTTCTGTTGCTGTTGTGGTACCTGGCACCATTTTTTCTATTAGCCTCTTGATATCATCTGGAAAGAGAACATTCTAGAGTAATATTATTAAATGTAGCTCTGATAAATCACACTCCCTACTATGTATCATAAAGCAGGTACTAGATATTTTACATTCATAGAGGTATGATACAGTACCGTCCTACATCA
>NW_022900937.1:18964085-18971263 GCF_012274545.1 Fukomys damarensis
TTGGGTTTCTGGGATCTTGATTATTATATGTCTAGGTGTAGATTTTTCTTTATTGTAGCTAGTTGGGGTCCTATATGCCTCAGTTATCTGAATGTCAAATTCTTCCCCTCTGTTTGGGAAGTTTTCTGTCATTAATTGTTTGAACAGCTTTTTTAAGTCATTTGTATTTTCTCCTGCTACTTCATGTATTCCTATCAGTCTTATGTTATTCTTCTTTGCATCATCTAGGAGTTGTTGGATCGATTTCTCATGATCTCTTACTGTTTTTAAGAGACCTCTCTTTTCATGGTCACTGACTGCAATCTTATCTTCTATATCTGAGAGCCTATCTTCGCATTCTTTTATTCTGTTGCGTACACTTTCAATAGAGTGTTTAATCTCCTGGATATCTGTTTGAATCTGTTTTATGGATTCCATTTCTTTCCTATGTTGGGCGTTTATTTTTTCCATTTCTTTCTTATGCTGGGCCTTCATGGCTTCTATCATGGTCCTGAGCTCATCTATTTTTTTGTCAGTTTCTGCTCTAGAGTCTCGAATCACGACTTCCATTTTGCTCACTATCTCTATGGTTATCTGGGAAATTATTTCTGTTTTGAATTTTTCTAGAGCCTGATTGATCTGTTTTGTTACTTCCTGTGCTTTGAGTTCAGGGTGTCCTGGTGGTTCACTATCGGCCTTTTCATCCTCATTTGCCCTACTGTTTGCCATTGGTGAACTGGAAGTCTGTCCTTGTGTCTTGCTTAAGTGTTTTCTCATTTTAATTTTTGTTGTCGGACTGTCCTTGGTTTAATCTCTGGATTATCACCCAAATCTTCCTGATATAGTTGCACCCTAGCTTCTGTGTCTCTAACGACCCACAGACATTCTCATCTTCATAACATCAGAGAAAACAGCTCATCAAATCAACGGCAATGCTTTACCCCAACTGATACAATCAGCAACACATTAAGATCAAGCACAACTTGGACACTGACCACCTGTGGTAGTCACTAGTCTATCACCCTTAAATCATTTGAATTAAATTGAAATCAAGAAGCAGTCCAGAACATGTCTGCAGTGAACAAAATTTCAACATAGTGTATTTACCATTTAATGGCTGATACAGAGCGAGGATGCAAGACCCCTGATCTCAGTTAGCTGATGGCTGAACCCCATGACGCTGACTGACCTCGGGCTGCAAGGCCCAGATTGAGTTCCCCAACCTTCTGAATGGTTGAACTCCACAACGTTCTGTTACAGGTTTCCCATGCCCTTTCTTTAAAGATGTTCAAAGTTGGGAACTCAGAAAAATACCCTTGATGACCACCTCTGTCTTTGCAGAGTGGGTCCAAAGACTGGCACAGTCAGGAGGTCTGAGAGTGCGGGGGGTGGGGGTGGTTATAGGGGTTCAGGGGCTCCTGCATGGCTACCTTCCCCGCGCTTGAGCGATGGCGGCTGGGTCGGGAGCAGGCGTGGCTCTCCTTCCCGCGGTGGATCGGGGCCCAGGCTTCCTCCCTGCGTTTGGGCAATCCATAGTTTCCTTTAAAAGTGAAGAAGGCCAGGCGCGGTGGCGCACACCTGTAATCTCAGCCCTCGGAAGGCTCAAACAGGAGCTTCGCTGTGAGTTCAAGACCAACCTGGGCTACATAGTGAGTTCCAGGTCAGTCTTACTACAACGTGAAACCCTGTCTCAAAAAAAAAAAAAGTGAAGAAGAAATACTTTGTCAGGCAAACACACACTGAAGAGAATTTGTTGCCAGTAAAACTTCTTGTGAGGAATGTTAAACATTCTTCAGAGAGAAGGAAACTTACATAGGTCAGAAGCTTAGATTCACATAAAGAAAGGACGAAAGGAAGGAAAAGTGTTAAAGAAAAAGAAGAGTATTACGGAATAAGCAAAGAGAGGAAAAGTATTAGGTAATAAAGAGTGGAATAAACGCTTGTTTCTCTTATTTTTGGTGAACTAGTTAAGCTTGTTCAAAATGATAATAGCAGCACCATACTGATCATTGCATATGTATAAGTGAAATGAACAACAGTGATACTGAAAGAGGGAGGAGGCTTTAGGAATACTTAGTTGTGATAGGTGTTTGTAGGGCCTGTGAAACAGAACAGTGTTAGCTAAAAGTGGACTTGGAATAGTGATTGAGTATATGTTGCACATTTTAGGACAACTGCTAAAAAAGATCTTTAAAACTGTAGTTGACATGATTAAAAAAGAGAATATACCAAAAAAATAGTATATAATCATAAAATACCCAAAGCCTTAAAAGCCAAATAAAAATGTGGGAGACAAAAATAGGAACAAAGAAAAAGGGTAACAAAAGAAAAGACAAAGGGTAACAAATAGAAAAGGATAATAAGTATGGTACCTATTAATTACGTCAACATCTACTTTAAATGTCAGTGGTCTAAATGCACCAACTAAAAGACTGGGATTGTCAGCGTGGATCAAAATGCAAGACCCACTTATATGTTGTCTACAAGATGTCCACCTTATTTATTTATTAAGACATATCTATTAAAGAAGAGAAAGGCTAGAGAAAGATATACCTTGCTAACTTTAATCAAAGAAAAGCTGGAGTAACTGTATTAATCTCATTCAGAGCAGACTTCAGGACAAGAACATTTATCAGGGACAAAGGGGGCTTTATATAAGGGTAAAGCAGACAACAACCTTGTGTAAATCCTAACAAGAGTATCAAAACACACAAGGCAGAAATGGACAGTATAGTAATCCTTCAGTTCATGAATGTTTCTGTTCACAAACAAGTCAGTTCTCAAACAAAAGCATTTGACAAAATTTTGCTTCCATTCAAAAATTCTACATTGGATGATGAACACCACGGCAGCCACCTTCCCCAAAATCATGAAACAAATTAAGTTCATGAACCAATGTAAGACTGTACAAAAAGAGAGGCAGAAAATCCGTAAGGCTTCACAGCACAGCCAGTCAAGTGGACATCTGTCTCTGGCCTACTGTACCCAACAACAGTGTTGTGGACATTTTTCTCAAGCTCACAGGGACCACTCACCAAATAGACCACATTCAGGGAAGTTCAATACAACTAACAAGTTTAAAAGAATATAAATCATACAGTGTCTGCTTTCAGACCGCAAAACAATTAAACAGAGAGATAGCTGGAAAGCCACAAACACTTAGAGATTAAACAGCACACTTCTAGGGGCAGGGATTTAGCTCAGCGGTTCGGTGGCCTGCCTCGCAAGCGCAAGGTCCCGAGTTCAATCCCCGGTACCACAAAAAAACAAATAAACAAACAAAACCAGCACACTTCTAAATCGAACAGGTATTCAAAGAAACCTCAAAAATAATTAGAAAATATTTAGAATGAAATGAAAACAATACATCAAAATTTGTGGGATGCAGAAAAAGCTGTGCTTGCAGAAATATTTGTAGTAATGAATACATATATTAGAACAGAAGAAATATCCGAAATCAATAATCCAAGCTTCCACCTAAGGCACCTAGAAAAAGGAACAGTAAATTAAATATAAGCTAAGGGAAAGATATCCTATCCCATAGAAAAATAGGCAAAGTTTAATTTATAAAAGTGGTAACTCAATTAGACATGATACTTTTTTGTACCAGGGATTGAACTTGTATTTTTGAGCTTGCGAGGCAGGTGGCAGTACCACTGAGCTAAATCCCTGGCCCAGTCATGAAAATTATTAATAATTAAAATAATCAGCAATCAGGGAAATTCTACTCTATAAATGATCCCATCTATGGTACTCAGTTGTAGCAACAGAAAATAGATTAAGACAGGCTGTTCAGGGCTGGGGGTTAGCTCAGTGGTTCTGCTACCTGGCTCTCAAGCACAAGGATCCAAGTTTGAGACCCTAGTACCAAAAAAAAAAAAAAAAAAAAAAAAAAAGAAGCAGGGTCTTTATTTGTTACCTTTAAGAATTCTTTGTATATTTTGTACTTTATCAGATATGTGGTTTGTAAATATTTTCTCCAGTCTGTGACTTGTTCATTTTCTTAACATGTCTTCTGCAGAGCAGTTCTTAATTTTTTTTCTTTTTCTTTTTTTTGTTTTGTTTTGTTTTTTGAGACAGGGTTTCACTATGTAGTTGAGACTGACCTGGAACTCACTGTGTAGCCCAGGCTGGTCTGGAACTCACAGCGATCCTCCTGCCTCAGCCTCCCGAGTGCTGGAATTACAGTGGTGTGGCAACACACCCAGCAAGCAGTTCTTAATTTTAATAAAATCCAACATATTGAGCCAGGTGTGTTGGTATACGCCTATATGCCTGTAATGCCAGCACTTAGGAAGCTGAGGCAGGAGTATCTCTAAGGCCAGCCTGAACTACATGGTGAGACTCAAAAAAAAAAACACAAAAAACAAACAAACAAAAAAACCACCAAGCTCAGCATTATTAATTATTTCATGAATATGTTTTTGGTTTTGCATCTAAGATTTCATATCCAAACCTACAGTCAGTCAGACCTTCTGGAAGTTTTATGCTTTTGCACTCTGCATTTAGATCCATTTTGGGTTTACTTTTGTAAAAGGTGAAGCCTATATCTAGATTCTTTTTTTTTTTTTTTTTTTAGTGAGGATATCCAATTATACCAGTACCATTGTTGAAAACACTAAAGCTTTTTCCCACTGAATGAGTTTTGCTCCTGTGTTAAAGATAAGTTACAAGCTGAGTGTGGTGCTACATACTGTAATCCCAGCTCTCAAGAGGCTGAGACAGGAGGGTTGCTACAAGTTGGAGGCCAGTCTAGGGTACATAGTGGGTTCAAGGTCAGCCTGAACGACATAGTGAGTCCTTATTTCCAAAAAACTGTAAAAAAAAAGTAAGTTAACTATTACTAAATGTAAATTACACCTCAGTAGAATTGACAGGACATTGCTGGGTGCACACTTGGGAGGCTGAGGCAGTAGAATTGCAATTTTTAGGGCAACTTAGCAAGACCCTCTTCTTAAAATAAAACATAAGAAAGATACTGGGCGTGGTGGCGCACACCTGTAATCCCAGCACTCAGGAGACTGAGGCAGGAGGATCACTGTGAGTTTGAGACCAGCCTGGGCTACATAGTGAGACCCTGTGTCAAACCCCCCCCCCAAATAAGAAAGGGATAGGGATGTAGCTCAGTACAAAGTCCCTAGGTTCAATCCTCAGTATGGCAAAAAAAAGTGCTCAGTAGTAGAGTATCTATCTAGCATGCACAAGGTCCTGGGTTCAAGATTCAGTTGCCAGCATTAAAAACAAGTAAAAAAATACATGCTCCCAAACCACAGATACACATTTTTCCAAAAATATAAACTAAAGCATTCACACAATAGTGGTTGCCAAGGTATGAGGGAGGGCATGTGCCATTGATGTGAAACAGAGAACGAAGGGATGGAAGTGAAGGCTTTGCAGACCAATGACAACAATTTGGACAGATCGCTGGTTGCCACGCAACCGATCTCCCCTTTCTGGCCAGCCTTGCTGGAAACTTTCATTCCCAGCACCCCTTGCTATTTGATGTGACCATGTGACTGCATCTCACCAATGAGGTGTGAGCAGAAGCAAGTCATTTCCCTGCGTTTGCCTAATGATTGCCCTATAAGCTGCTCTCCTTGCCTTGCTGCTCATCAGAAGTGATCAGCACTGGAGTAGTCCCAAGTCCCCTAACCAAGGAAGTAGAGCTCCCTAGCCTGGCTCCTGCAGGACTCTAAGTACTTGGCATCAGCCCCAAGGTAACTGAAAAGTGGGATAAAGAAGAATGCAGGAAGAGGAAGAATTGTTGAACCATCTTCCCCACCTAGCCGTCCTGTGCTCTTAATGGCTCTGATGGCAGTTCTTGGCCTGGAGTCTGCTCAGTCTGCTGCAGAACAGTCTGCTGGCATCTGTGGCATGTGGCGTTCTCTGGCCAAAGGTCAAGCATCCAAGTTCTGGTTGAGTTGCAAAAGATAAAAGTGATCTGTAGCTCCCTCCCCACCCCTTGGTAAACACTAACAACATGCACTGGATTTCCGGGCCCCCTGAGGACAGGAGCAGTGTGTGTGTGTGCACGCGCGAATGGTTGAGGGTCCAGCTGCACCTTCTGCTAAGCCGTCCATACTCAGCCATGTTATTGTGACATTCTTCTGGAAGTTATTTACACACGCAATGCCATAGTTATATTTATATTTATAACTCCCATAAAGTCTGGCATTTTATATTCTTTTTAACCCATTTTGCATCATTTATTTTGGGTATGTCTTGTAAGACGCATATGATTGGTGTTATTAAAAAACCCAAACAGGGCTGGGGATTTAGCTCAGCGGTTCTGCTGCCTACCTCGCAAGCACGAGGACCTGAGTTTGATCCCCAGTACCAAAAAAATAAATAAAAAACCCAAACGGGGCCAGGGATTTAACTCAGTGGTTCCACCACCTGCCTTGCTAGTGCAAAGACCCAAGTTCGATCCCTGGTACCAAAACAAAAGCAAAAAACCCCAAACAGTGTGCCTTTGTTTTGTTTTTGGTTTTTTGGTTTTTTGGTTTTTTGAGACAGGGTCTCACTATGTAGTTGAGACTGACCTGAAACTCACTATGTATCCCAGGCTGGTCTCGAACTCACAGTGATCCTCCTGCCTCAGCCTCCTGAGTGCTGGGATTACAGGCATGCACCACCACGCCCAGCTTCAGTGTGCCTTTGTTTTTTAATGGAGGAGTTTAACTTATTAACAAGGTGTTTTAAATTTTTTCCATGTTTTCGTGGTACTGGGCAGTGAACCCAGGACCCTCATGCTTGCTAGGCAAGTGTTCTACCACTTAGCTACACCCCCAGGCTTCCTTTCTTTTTTTCTTTCCTAAATTTATTTTTAATTGGTGCATGTTTGTGCTACATTGTAGTTATGTTCATCATAGAGAGCTGGTATATGCATATATCACGTTAATTCTTTTTACTCCACCTTCACCTCCTCCTTACCCCTTCCTCCGTCGTTTGGTCCCTTTCCCATTTATTATCTATCTTTTATTATGCTCTTTAAATTGCTCTTCTTTATGGCAGTGTAATATTCTGTTGCGTATAAATTCATTTTCTTTATCCAATTGTCTATTGATGGACAGAGGCCACTTCCAAGACTTAACTATTTATGAATTGTGGGTATGCACAGATGATATCTGTAACTCTTTTGGGAAGACACTTGGAAAATAACTGGGTTGAATTTCTTTCTTACTTTTTTTTTTTTTTTT
>NW_022900937.1:18971429-19023275 GCF_012274545.1 Fukomys damarensis
TTTTTTTATGACCGGGGATCGAACTGGGGAACTTTACGCGAGGCAGGCGGCAGCACCACTGGGCTAAATCCCAGGCCCTTGCTTGTGATTCTTGACATATATGATTCTAATTATTTGCTATTTCCTATTTTTTCTTTCTTTTGCTATGCGAACTGAGTATAACACTTTTGCTTCCAATTTGGGACGTGGGTATCCTTTTAAAATTTTTTCCTAGAGTCATTTAAGTTTTTGAAAATGTATTTTTTTTTTTTAATTTCCATACGACCTAAACTTTTGTTTTGTTGTTGTTTTTTGGTACCGGGGATTAAGACCTTGTGCTTGCCAGGCAGGCAGCAGAACCACTGAGCTAAATCTTCAGCGCTGTTTTGCTGTTTTTTGGAGCCAGGGTCTCAGCCTGGGGAGCAGAGGCCCGGAGCGCGTGACGTCCTGGGCGGAGGCGTTCGGGTTTGCACCCTGGATGCTGCGGCTCCTTCCCGACCCGCCCCGCGCTGGCGCGCCCACTCTTCAGCTTGCAGTCAGTGCACGCGGCAAGAGACTAAAGAGGAGGCCTAGGAGAAAGAGTTCCAGCCATCTCACACCCCAGGACAACTGCTGTTAATTTGGTTGTGTCTTCCCGCACTTTTTTAAAAAATAAATTTTATTTTATTTTATCCCATTCCCCTCAAGTCCCTTCCCTTCTTTCTGCAATAGCTTTGTTTCATTTTTTTCCATTTCCACTTTTTTTTCTTGTCCCTTTCTCCCTCTTCCCACACTTTTTACTCACATAAAACCACACTTTCACCTGAATGAGATCATGCTCTTATACGTACTGTTTGTCTTTAAATGAAAAAGAAATTTTTTTGGACAGAGTTGCCATGTAGCTGAGGCTGGCCTTAAACTCACTATGTGGCCCAGGATAGCCTTGAACTCGTGATCCTCCTACCTCAGCCTCCGAGTTTTGGGATTACAGGCCAGTGCCACCACGCCCGGCTCCATTACTTTCCATAACATCTCCAGGTTTTGACAGTTATGAATAAAACTACTAAAAACGTTGTGTGCGTGTTTGCAGCTTATTTTTTAAGTATGTTATGGATGGCTTGAAATATAAATATAGGCCCATATCATCATTTTAATAGCTAAGATACTATCACAGTTTATTTAACCAGCCCCATATTGATCAATATATAGATTGTTGTCTCTTTCATTCTGACCTTGTAAGCCTGAATCAAATGGTTGATTTACATTTTTGTTTTGTTGTGGGTACTGGGGATGGAACTCAGGATCTCACGCGCTTGGGAGGCAGGTGCAGCGGGTTTACATTTGCTAGCACCGTGTTTTGTTTGTTTTTGTTTTTGGTTTGTTTTTGGTACCGAGACTCGAACTCGGGTCCTTGTCCTTGAGAGGCAGGCGGTGGAACCACTGAGCTAAATCCCCGTGGTGCATCCTGTGCTTCTTAAGACTTAGTTGCCTATAGCCTATGTTCAAACTCCAGCTACACCACTTACTATACCTAGGGACCCAGGGTGAAATCTGGAATTCCTATGACTTATACAGTATTTGTTCACATGTAAAGATAATAATTGTACTCGCTGTGAGAATTAAATGAGCTGATGCAGGGTAGGCGTTCAGAGCAGTTTAGTTTCTGGTACTTATAAACCCAGAATAAAACTCAGCTCTTAATATTTTATCGCCTGTTCAGCCCCTACTGTGTGTCACAAGGTAAGCATTGTGGAGTCATCAAAGGCTGGATCGTATGGGTAATCTTACCCTTGAACGTTTTCTTTTGTTGTTTGAGACAGGATCTCGCTATGCAGCCCAGGCTGGCCTCTAACTTATGGGAATCCTCCTGCCACGGTCTCCCGAGTACTGGAATGAAAGGCATGCACCACCATGCCTGGCTGGACTGGAATTTGAATATAGGGTCTGGTTCTAACCAGCACACAATCCTCTTTCCTCATGTAATTCCAACTCAAAATACTGAATACTCCTAATGGAGCGAAGACAAAGAACTGTGAGAATTCAGGAGTCCTATTGAGGACTTCCAGCTGGGCGGACTAGGGAGGGCTTCATGTTAAGGGTCCTTGAGTGAATACTGCTGTGGTCTATGTCTGGATGGGACCCCAAAAGCCATGAGATCATAGGTGGGACTTTGGGGAGGTGATTGGGTCATGCAGCTGTGATCCTGGTCAGTGGATTGGCCCACTGATGGGTTTACAGCCAATGAGATGTCGGGAGGTGGAGCCTGGTGGAGGCGTGGTCACTGGGGCGTGGCCTGAAAGCTGAGTCATTTGCCTCCTCTGCAATAGCTTTGCTTCCAAGCCCTGAAATCTTTCTTCTCTGCCATGCCACCCGCCTTGGAGCCAGAAGACTATGGACTGAAACCTCTACACACTGCGAGCTAAAGTAAACCTCTCCTTCTTAGAATTGTGGGTGTCGGGAATTGTGTCCCAGTGACGAGAAAATAAATGAGACAAATACATATGATGCTTTTGTATGGCAGGGACAGACAGCACTAGGTGAATGAAGAAACAAATAAAAAGAGTAGAGAGCACATAACCCATGAGAGAGACAGGAAACAGACTCCACAGACAGGTGTCAAGGGGATAGGTTGTTAGCTGGATATGTGACGCATGCCTGAATTCCAGTCCGCGGGAGGCTGAGGCGGGAGGACTGCACAGCGTGGTAGCCGACTCTTCCACACTTAGGTTACAGGTGAGGAAATGGGATTTAGGTTTCATTCAAGCACAAAGAGAAGCCACTGAATTATTTTTTATTTATATATTATTTATCGATACCGGTGATTGAACCCAGGATCTTCGCATTCAGCTGTAGCTCCAGCTCTTTTAATATATTTTTAAAAATTTGAGGTAGGGTTTCTTTAAATTGCTAAGTTGACCAGGCTGGACTCAAGTTTGTGATCCTCCTGCCTCAGCCTTCCAGAGTGCTGGGATTATAAGAGTGTGTCACCATGCTGAGCCACTGAAGGATTTGAAGCGATCAGGTAGCACCGCTAGATTGGTGTCATACAAACATCCTGCTGGCTGCCCCGTGGAGAGGAAGGGGCCCAATGAAGAAACTCCTGCGACTTTCCAGGCGAGAATGAATAGCTTTGACGCAGCTGGGTGATAGAGCGCCTGCCTGCCTGCTGTGCTGGGTTCCATCCTCAGCACTTGAAAAAAATAATTCCAGCAGAGATTGCGGGATGGTTTTGAATTTTATTTCAGGTGTGATGCAGAGAAGAGATATTGATACATTGGATTAGGGTGGCATAGAAGACGAAGAAAACAGACACTATTTTAAAAGATTCAAACAATTCAGAAAAGTATATTTAAAACGCCCTTTAAATCCTCTGCAATCCAACTGCCCAGAGGGAACTAATACTGTTACATTTATTTATTTATTTATTTATTTATTTATTTATTTATTTATTATTTTTGAGGGTTTCCCTACGGACCCCAGGCTGGCCTCGAACTCCTGGTGATCCTCCTGCCTCAGCCTGCCAAGTACTGAGCTTCTTCAAGTTTTTAGGACAAAATCATGAAGAAGAGAGAGGTAAGAGGTGTTATAGGAATGCATGGGTGTACGCCTTGGATTAGATCCCCAGGACTGAAAAAAAGAAAAAAAAAAGGTAAAGAAGAAAGAGCAGAGCACAGTGAAGGTTGCAGTCTCACAGGGATGGGAGGATTGCCAGGATACCAGCGTCAGTGAGGTGGAGAGTTTGGAAGGGATGGCGAAGAGCAGGGTGCTGGGAATTGAACCCAGGGAGCGCTGAGCCCTTTGCTGCAGCCCCAGCCCTTTTTGTTTATTTATTTTAAAATTTTTAGACAGGGGGCTGCTAAGTTGCCCAGGCTGGCCTGGAATTGATGGTCCTCCTGCCTCAGACTCCAGAGGATCACAGGTATGTGCACTTGCCTGGAAGCTGATTTTATTTTATTTATTTATTTATTTGGGGTTTTTTTTGAGACAGGGTCTCACTCTGTAGTTGAGACTGACCTGGAGCTCACTATGTAGCTCAGGCTGGTCTTGAACTCAAAGCGATCCTCCTGCCTCAGCCTCCTGAGTGCTGGGATGGATTACAGACGTGCGCCACCACGCCAGGCCCAGAACAGTTTTAATAAAAGCAGGAATTGAAAATGAAACCTTGGAGAAAAGGCTGCGTTAGGACCTGGGGCATTTTCAAGGATCAGATCCGTAGCAGGGCGAGATGCAAGGAGCCAGTTGAAGAGAGCTGGCCTGAGAAGCTTGGGTCTGGGGCTAGCACTGAGATACACCGGGCTGCGAGACCCGAGGGGTACAGTCTCGGGGTTTCCTGGATGAAACAGGGAATGGTCTTAGGCTCGATGCTCATGTGGGTTGTTCCTGGTGAGGCAGAGGAAGAAGGGCCTTGCCGGGGTCACAAAAGGAGTCCTTCCTGGGCCACTGATTAAATCCCTGTCTCAAAGTTAAAAAACAAAAATGAAAAGGGCTGGGGATGTAGCTCAGTTGTACAGCGTCCCTAGGTTCAATCTAGGGTGTGGTAGGTAGTGTAGAGGACGGGAAGGGGCCTTTTTTGTGGTTAAATTTTTATTTTGGGGGGTGCATGTTCTGATTACATTCCTCATGGGGAGTTGGTACCTGTACAGGACCCATGGCAAGTTTTTGTTCACCCCTTCCCTTTTTCCTTCCCCCATTTCCTGTTTCCCCTTCCTCACTGCAAAAGATCTATCTCAGGAAAGGACCATTTTACAAAGAAAACATGACATTCAAATCTGGGAAGAACCACTTCATTGTGATTTCTTTGGTTTTATTTTATTCTTGTTTTAACTTTGTTTGAATGTTTAATTCATTTTTTTCCTTTTTTAGTATTGAGAGCATTAAGACAATGAAATGTCCTCAGAATACAGCTTCATTTGTGCCTTGTAAATTTGTTTTGCTTTTTCCTAGTATTGGGGATTGAACCCAGGGCCTTTGCACTGAGTTATATCTTCAGACCCTTTTTTATTCTTAAATTTAAGACAGGGACTCCCTAAGTCACTAAGTTGCCTAGGCTGGCCTCAAAGTTGGTGATCCTCCTGACTCAGCCTCTCAGAGTGCTGGGATTTCAGGCATGCGCTGCCACATGCACCCTGTAGGTTCTTTCCTTAATTTTTTTTTTTTATTGCCAAGTGAATCATACATATAGTGTGGCTGTACTTCCAGTGCTTGGGAGGCTGAGGCAGGAGGATTGCTGTGAGTTTGGGACCAACCTGGGCTACATAGTGAGTTTAAGGTCAGCCTGAATACATAGCAAGACTTTGCCTTAATGGAAAAAAGTAAAAAACAAAACAAAAAACTTAGAAAACATAAATGTATAGTTCAGTGAATTTTCATAAATATTCAAGTAACCTCTCCCCAGGTACAGAAATAGAACACAAATATTACCCTAGAAGCTTTTTTCATACCACCCTTCCTAATTGTGACTTCTTCGTTCTTCACCAGAAGCACCCCCATTTTGGCTTATTGTTGCCGTGGGTGATGAGGTTCTTGACAGGTTTCTAGGTTCTTGTGTGCGATGAACAAAGAATTGGACGTGGTACCTGATGGTAAGGAAAAAGCAGCAAAGATGAGTGAAATTTCGGCGATGGTATGCTCAGAGAGTAGGCTTGTGCCAGCGGAAAGGGAAATGCCAGGAGCGCTGACCACGGTGGATTTAAGAATTTAAAATAAGTGGGTCTAGGGCATCTCTCTTTGTATCTCCCAGAGCATGACTGAAAACGTGATCGACAGGGTGCTGAATCAGGTCAGCTGTGTCTACTGCGCATGTCCTCTCCCATGATTCACTCTGTTATTATTGGATATAAAGGTGCCGTCCACATGCATGAGCCCTTTGTGAGCGCCAAGTGAGGAAAGGTTACTTCAGGTCATGCCGGAGAAGCTACCACGAATGCATCCAGGTTTGATTTCAGAATTTTCCAGGGTCTTTTCCTTCTTCTTTCTGACTCTGGGTAGTAGGCCTTAGGACAAAGGTCAGAGGGTCAGCCCTGGGATGTTGGCCAGATTCAGGTAAAAGAAAGGTAGTGGTCCCACAGTCCCAATTATACTATCTATATTATTATCACATTATAGTTTGTTTTTTGTCTACTGAAAAAAAATACATTTTTATTCCTGGAATAATACATATTTTCAGCATCTATTATTATCTACTGGTACTGTAATTTGGATCTTAAATGTTTCCCCAAACGTCCATGTGTTGGAGGTATAGTCACTAGCCTGGCTGTTAGCTGGTTGTTGGGTTGGGGGTAAATGTGGGGGAGTGGAAGATTTTTTTTTTTCCTCCTGGTACTGGGGACTGAATCCAGGAGCATTGTACCACTGCGCTACCTCTCGAGAGCTTTTTATTTTTACTTTTTAGTTTTAAAACAGGGCCTTGATACGTTGCCCATGCAGAACTCAAATTTAGCATTCCTCTTACTTTAGACTTCCGAAATGCTGGCGTTAACACTGTGTGGGGTGGAGGCGTGAGCACTTTAAAAGGTGGAGTCTAGTCGGAGTTCTTCCGGTCCCTGGGGCGTGACCCGGAAGGGATGGTGGGCTCTCCTTCAGCTTCATTTTTCTTTCCTTTCTGACGAAGAGACGTTCGTGAGGCTTTGCTCCACCATGGACTCCTGTCATGATGTATGACCACCACAGCTGGATCCACGGGATCATGCCCTGAAAGCTCTTCCTCTTTGCTCCACATCTGGCTCGTGAGGTGAATTTTTATTTATTTAATTTTTGCCACAGTTGTCTCCATGTTGTGCTGCCTCCCACAGGCCCAAAAGTAAAGTGAAGGGTGGACTGACCATGGACTGAAACTCCACACTGTGAGCCAAAATGAGATTTTTCTCTCTTTTTAAATGTTTAGTTTTTACGTTTTTTGAGTCTTTTAATGTGTTGATCATCGCAGCGATTTATTGCAGAGATGGAAAGTTAACATCTTTTGTATTTGTCAAATTTGCTTTACTGCTTTGTGGAAGTCTTTGCATCTGTCAATTAATGAGGTTGACAATTTTTCCCATCTTTCTAATGTGCTTGTTAGGTTTTAAAAATCCAGTTGTGCTGGCCTCATAAATGAGTTGGAGTATGTTTCTCCTTTTGCTATTTTCTGGGACAGTTTGTATAATCATGGCATTTTTTTCTTTCTTTGGTACTTATTAAATTTGCTAGCAAAATCCTATGGAACTAGAGTTTTCTTTTTGGGAGATTTAAATTGTAAGCTTAATTTCTTTCTTTTTTGGGGGGTACTGGGGATGGAACTCGGGTCCTTGTGCTTGCAAGGCATGTGGCAACACCACTGAGCTAAATCCCTGGCCCGGCAAGCTTAATTTTAAAAATAATTATTATACTATTTGACTTCTATATTTCGTTGGGGTTTTGTTGTTGTTGTTGTTTGTTTTTGTTTGGTTTTTTGAGACAGGGTCTCACTATGTAGTTGAGACTGACCTGGAACTCACTATGTGGCCCAGGCTAGTCTCAACTCACAGCGATCCTCCTGCCTCAGCCTCCAGAGTGCTGGGATTAAAGGCATGCACCACCACGCCCAGCTCAAAATAAAAATTGAAAAAGAACTGGGGATATGCTCAGTGCTAGAAAATTTGCCTAGTATGTGCAAAGCCCTGGATTTAATCTTCAGTACTTCCCATTACCCCAAAATTGCTAAAACAAGTTTCCCTATGATCCAACCTTGCATTTCTAGATATATCCAAGACAAATTAAAATAGATAGCTCAGGGTGAGGGGAGGGCAGGGACAAGGGGTAAAAATGAGAACCAAGTCCTGCCATGTAAAGGTACAAGATCCCAATAATGAATGTAACTATGCTGTATACCTAAAATGTACCAATAAACTCAATGAGAGAAAACAATAAATAGCTTGGTTTGCTGGTGCGTCCTCTAATTCCAGCAGTGTGGGAGTCTGAAGCAAGAAGAGAAAGTTTCAGTCTCAGCTGAGCAACTTAACCATTTAGGAAGACCCTGTCATAAAATAAAAAATTCGAAAGGGCTGAGGATGTAGCTCAGTGTGTAGACACTGGGTTCAATCTTTAGTACCAAACCAAACAAAAAAGCAGATGTCCACAGAAGCACATGTATGTGAATGTACATGGCAACATATTCATCATAGCCAAAAGTGGAAGCGACCCAAATGTCACTAACTGATGAGCAGAAAAACAAAATGTGACACAGCTACGCACTGTTAATCCAGTTGGCCTCCCGTAACAGAATGCTACAGAGTAGGTGGCTTAAACAACAGAAATGCTGTCACAGTTCTTAAGGCTAGAAGTTTAAGTCCAAGATCAAGGTGGTAATAGGATTGGTTTCTCCTGATGCCTCTCTCCTAGGCTCACAGGTGATCGACTGCCTTCTCAAGGTATCCTTCTTGGTTTTTTTTCCACATATACAGGACTGGTGCCTTTCCCGTTTCTGGTTAAGGACACCAGGTCTGTTGGATTAGGGCCCCACCTTTACAAATTCATTTAACCTTAGATTCCTCTTTTAAAGGCTTATCTCAAAATATAGTTACATGAAGGTTTGGGTCTTTAACATTACGTGGTGTGGTGGTGGGGCACTAGATGCTCATTAAGACGTACAAAGGAGTGTTATTCAAACAGTAAGTGAAGTACTGATGCTAAAACATGGACGAACCTTGAAAATGTTCTATGCAAAAGATACAAAAGGCCAATGCATGGTGTTTGATTTTTACTTACATGAAATGGATG
Source organism: Fukomys damarensis (assembly GCF_012274545.1). Taxonomy (NCBI): domain Eukaryota; kingdom Metazoa; phylum Chordata; class Mammalia; order Rodentia; family Bathyergidae; genus Fukomys; species Fukomys damarensis. The sequence goes on from NW_022900937.1 coordinate 18,980,121, forward strand.
GGACAGGCAAATCCGTAGGGATAGAAATTAGATTGGTAATGTCCAGGCATTGGGGGTACGGATGGTGGAGAGTGTCTGCCAGTAAATGTGTGGTTTCTTTTTGGTATGATGAAAATGTTCTGCAACTAAATAGTGGTGATGGTTGCATAACCTTCAAAATGTACGAAAACCCCACCAAATGGTACACTTTAAAAAAGTATGTGAATTTCATCTCGATTAAAAAATTATTTTAAGTTGGGTGTGGTGGCAAAAGCCTGTAATCCCAGTACACGGGAGGCTGAGGCAGGAGAATTGCCATGAGTTTGAGACCGGCCTGGACTACACAGTGAGTTCAAGGTCAGCCAGAACCATGCACAGCTTCTTCTCACGACTTCTAACATTGAGGTTGATTTTGTCCATTTTAAAATAGTATATGAAATCCAGAGTAGCTGTTTGTCATCTCTCTTTTCCTCCTCCTTCCCCATCTTCAAATGAATTGTCTTCTTTTATTTTTAAAATAGTAGTATATGAAGCTAATAAAATAATTAAGAGCATACTTTTTCTGGTTCATTTAGCTCAAAACGATTTGTGAAATTCACCCATATTTGTATTAGTCTGTGAGGGTTGCCATAACAACATATCACAGGCGGGTTGCTTAAGCAAGAGAACTTTATTTTATCACAGGCCCACAGCACTGGTTTCTGGAGAGGCCTCTCTTCCTGGCTTGCTGTGTCCTCACCTAGTATTTCTTCTGTGTGTGCAGGAGGAGAGAAAGATCTCTGGTGTCTCTTCCTCTTCTAGGACAGGAGTCCCCTTGGATTTGGGCCTCACCCTTATGACCTCTGTAAGCTTAATTACCTTGGATTAAAGGTGTCTCTAAACACAGTCACATCGAGATCTGAGCCCCAGCATCTGAATGGAGGGTGGAGGTAGGGTGTTGACAGAGGTCACTCCCTGACAGTTTCGTGGCATGTTTGTTAGTTTTCTTTGACGATAAATGCTGTTTGTGTAAATATTCCATTTTAGTTCTCTATTATACTGATGATGGGCATTTGGCTAGTTTCCAAAGAGAGGTTATTATGAATGGTACTTTTAAGAACATTCCTGTATCTTTTGGGTGAATATTGAACATTTTTTTGTTTAAGAATTGCTGGATCCAAAGACTATCTTTATTTTTAGTTTTACTAGATACAGACCATTTTTCCATAAGTCAGTTTACACTACCACCACCAGTTACGGAGAATTCTGTTTGCTTTGTTAATACTGGGTAGTATCTGACTTTATTTTTAGTCAGTTCTGGAGGTTGTGTGAAATAGCTCATCATGGTTTTAATATTTCGTACGAAGTGCTTGTTCAAATCTTTTGCTCAGCTTCACATTGTTTTCTGTCATTTGATTATTTGTAGGAGTTTTAAATATATTTTGGCCCCATGAATACATATTGTGTTATTCCAAAAATTTTTTTCTTGTTGCTGAGAAACAAAATACCCAACACCCAAAGTTATAGGAGGAAAGATTTATTTTGATTCACAGTCGGTAGAGGTTTCAGTCTGTAGTTGGCTGGCTCTAAATCAAAGTGGCATGGCGGAGGAGGATTGCAGAGGAAAAACAGTTCATGGCAAAGCGGGGAAGGCAGAAGGCAGGCAACAACCCTCTCTCTGTCCCTTATACCCTATCCAGACTCTCTACCCTTAGGGTGGGTAGCACTCAAACCAAGGGTGGGACAGCCTTAATCCTAATATCACCATGAATCAACCCCAGCCTCAATCTCAGTACCACACATCCTACATCCAGACACCTCCAGAATTCCCTGCCTGTGACCACATGAAGCTTTGGGGGGACATCTAGGTAGAAGCCGTAACACTAGTCCTCTCTTTAAATTTTAATTTTGAAACAGTGTCTTGCTGAGGTGCTGAGGCTGGGTTTGAATTTGCCAACCTCCTACCTCAGCCTCCCAGTGTGCTGGGATCACAGGTGTGTGCCACTGCACCCAGATCTTTCAAAAAATATCTTATATTCTGAGGTTTACCATTTTACTCTCTTCAAACTAGCAGACGCTCTTAATATAGCCCGGTTTTTCATTTTCTCCTATATAGTTAACCCAATTTTTTGGCCCCATTTAAGAATTCTTTGCATGGTACAAGATTATGAAGATGTTGTTTCCTTCAAAAAAACTTTGCTTTCACATTCATATTTAAATATATCATTTGTTGGAAATATTTTTCATGAATGATATTCAATAAGGCCAAAAGTTTTTTCTTTTTTTGAAATTAATTTTATTGCTACATTTTAGGTATACAATATAATGACACTCATCATTGGAGATTTGTACCTTTTTTTTTTTTTTTTTTTGGTACCGGGGATTGAACTTGGGTCCTTGCGCTTGCAAGGCAGGCCACCTAACCGCTAAGCTAAATCCCCAGCCCTATGTACCTTTATATACTATATCTTGATTCTTATTTTTGCAAATTCTTTTTTCTGTACTGATGTTTAATTAGTCCAGCACTTTATAGTAAAAGATTTCCCTTTCTGCACGTGGTATAGTTGGTCTTTGTCCCAGGTTCCTGGCATAGAGACTAAAACTCTTGGAATTTCCTGAGTGATAAGAATATCTTTTGTTACAAAATCAACTCAAAATGGATTAAATACTTAAATGTGAGGCATGAAACTACTAGAAGAAAACATAAGGAAGTGCTTCATGGCATTTAAATAGGAAACATTTTTTAAATGACCCCCCAAAACACAGAAAACAAAAGCAAATATAGACAAATGAATTGCATCAAAATAAAAAGCTTCTCCTCAGACACCCTATAGAATGAGAGAGAATATTTGCAAGAGGTTAATATTGAGAATATATATGGGGGTTTAAGAACTCCATAGTGGGGCTGGGACTGTAATTCAGTGGTAGAGAGCTTGCCTGGCATATACAAGGTCCTCGGCTTGATCCCCAGCATCAGGAAGGAAAAAAAAAAGTCTCAAAAGAAGAAATGCATTCCTGTAATCCCAGCACTTGGGAGGCTGAGGCAGGAGGATCATGACTTTGAGATCAGTCTGGGTTGTGTAGTGAGACCCTAACCAAAAAAATAAAAATAAAAAACAAAAAGGCAACAGACCTGTCTCAAAACAATACATACAAAGGGACAGCAAGTATATGAAAACATGCTCAATATCACTGGTCATTAAGAAAATGCAAACCAAAACCATAGTGCAATAATCATCTAACTCCAGTAAGAATGGTAGAATGGTTATGGTCAGAAAGACAAATGATAACAAGTGGATGTTAAGAAAGGCAACCTTTGCACACTGTTGATAGGAATGTAAATTAGTTCAGCCATTTTGGAAAACATCAGGGAGGTTCTTCAAAAAATTAAAAATAGAACTACCACATGCTCCAGCAATCCCACTACTGACTATATAGGAAAAGGAAATAAATCTGGTCTGTCAGAGAGGCATCTGCACTCCCACTTTTACTGTAGCACTATATACTATACACAGTAGCCAACGACTGGAATTAATGTACAGGTGCACCACCCAGTGAATGGATAAAGAAAATGTGGTACATATACACCATGAATTACTATTCAGGCACAGAAAATGAAATCCTGCCATTTATGACACGGTGGATGGAGCTGGAGATTATTAAGTGAAATAAGCCAAGTTTGGAAAAGTAAGTGCTGTATGAGCTCACTGCTAGGTGAAATCTAAAAAAGTTGATTTCCTAGAAGTTGAGTGTTAATGGTGGTTCCCAGAGGCTGCTAAATTATCGTTAAGACAGGAGCAAGAAGTTCTGTTGTGCTGTTGTAGCAATAGGGTAAATATACAGCAGTAATGTGCTCTGTATTCAGAAAGCTGTCAGAAAAGAGTTTGAATGTTTTCATAATAAAATGATAAGTATTCAAGGAAATAGATGTATTTAACCTTCCTTAAACATTAGGTAGTGTAGCTGGGCGTGTTGGCACACACCTGTAATCCCAGCACTTGGGAGGCTGAGGCAGGAGGATCGCTGTGAGTTCGAGACCAGCCTGGTCTACATAGTGAGTTCCAGGTCTGTCTCAACTACATAGTGAGAACTTGTCTCAAAAAATAAAACAAAAACAACGAACAAACAAACATTATATAGTGTATACATCTCTTGAAATACACAAGATCCTGTACAGGTTTGCATAATTTTCATGTCTTCACTTTTTGCTAAAAAAAATTTAAATTTAGAAAGGCTATGTTCTGTTATTTGTAACAAGCCCTATCACACCTGTTTATGGTAATGCAGTGACTTGGCGGGGGGTGCTCTATCAGTGGAATCCTGATAGAATCAGCACCTTTTTATTTTTTCCAGTGCTGGGGATTAAACCCAGGGCCTCTCACATACCAGGCAAGCAACATTTTCTGACCCTATAAAAACTCGAACCAGTCAGGTGTGGTGGCACACACCTGTAATCCCAGCACTGTGGGATTGCAAGTTTGAGCCCAGCCTGGATAATTTAGTGACTTACCAATAGCTTGTGTCAAAATAGGAAAAATGTAAAAGGGCTGGGATGTGTCTCTGCAAAGACAGTGAGTTCACTCCCCGGTACCAACAAAACCAACAAACAAAACTCTTGAGCCATGAGATGTGGTGAACTCCCAGTGCGTTGAAGCCTTCACAGGAAGGGAGGGTGACAGAACAGAGACTCCCAAGTCCAGGACACTGCTGGCCATTGCCCTGCGCCCCTCTTCATCTGGCTGTCAACTGTGTCCTTTATATAAGCTGGCAGACTTAAGTAGAGTGTTTGCCTGAGTTCTGTGAGCTGTCATTCAAGTTCCTGAACCTTAAGGAGGTTGACAGCCAGTTGGTCAGAAGCAGAGCTCTTAACCTGTGGGCTCTGAAATCATCATTATCACCACTATAATGTACTTGGGACAATGAACAATTTTCTACTCCCAAGATCAAGTAATGACTTCTACATTAATATTATCCTTAATAGTAAAATTAGGTTTAGCTCCATTTCACTTCTGAGTATCAGAAGCAGCACAAGGAGTAAACCTTTTATCAGGCACTATTTTATTCACATGACAAAAAAATCACACCCCTATCATATTTCAAATTTCTTCAGCAATTAATCAACCTTTTATTCAGGTCTCCGCTGTGTTATGCTGTCTCCAAGCAGACAGACACTGTTGGAACTGAATGGAATTACAAGACACTCAGCTGGTGTCCACTGGCGATTTGCTTGGGGGGTGTGACAGAACGCACATACCGTACCTGCTCACAGAAGAGTGCACTTTCCTCACCCCGTGGATACTGTGTCAACTGTGTTGTAAGTTAGGTGGCCAAGTAGATGTCGGTCTGAGCATCTCACTGGCTTATTTGTATATGTTAGGATTGATACTTTTAATCATTCTACTTCTACCCTGTATTGGCTGAAAATTACACACTTTTAGTATTATATTGCATTTATTCCAGTAATTACAAGAGAATCTCTGATTTATCAATTTGTTATACTTGTTAGCTTTACTTTCTTCACACATAATGTAAGGAATTTAAAATACTATAACTCCGTTTTTCACCTCCCACAACTTATGTGTCCTTTAAAAAACCTGGGCAGGTCTCTGTTTTAAACCTTACAATATATTAATGTTGCTGTAGCTGTTAGGGTGATGGTTGTTTTTGGCAGTCCATAGTTAATTGGATTTATCTATATATTGCTGATTTGTGCTCTTCTTTTTATATCTCTGTGCTTCTGTTTGTCATCTTTTTCCATTTGTCCAAAGAACACTCTTTAGTATTTCCCTTGAATCAAATCTACTGCTGATGAATACTCTTCATTTCCAGTTGTCTGACACGTCTTTAGTTCTTCTTCAGGCTTGAAGGATGTAGCAGCTAGGTGTATATTTCACCATTCTGATGATATTATTCCATTGGGTTTTGGATTTCATTGCTGTGTTGAGACTTTATAAGTTGTTCTAGTTATTGTTGCTTTGATTTTTTGTTTTTTGTTTTTTTTTTGTTTTTTTGAGACAGGGTCTCACTATGTAGTTGAGACTGACCTGGAACTCACTGTGCAGCCCAGGCTGGTTTCGAACTCATAGCGATCCTCCTGCCTCAGCCTCCCGAGTGCTGGGATTACAGGCGTGCGCCACCATGCCCAACTAGTTATTGTTGCTTTGAAGGAAACCCATCTTTTGTTCCAAGATTTTCTTTGTGTTCAAGGTTATGACTTTTCTAGGCATGTTTTTCTTTTTTTATTCTTTTGGGCATTTGTAAGAATTTTAGATCTGTGGCTTGATGTCTTCAATCAATTTTGGAAAATTCTTAGGCATTATCTCTTCAGATATTATTTCTCTACCATTTCTTTATCCTCTCTGTGAGGGACTGTAATCATATATATGTTAGGTCCTCTTAATGTATTGCTTGCCTTTAGTTCTGTCTTTCATTTATTTTCAATTCTCCATGCCTTTAGTTGAAATTTTTACCATGTTACTTCTCCCCTTTTAGCAAACTATTTCCATAGATGGGTTCTTTATTTGTAGCTTATTAAAGTAGACCATGTTGATGCCCATCTTTTGGGGGCCAGGTTGTAGTTTATAAAGGTACCTGAGTGACCTCTAGAAGCTGTTTTTTGTTTTGTTTTGTTTTGTTTTTTGTGGGTTTTCTTGGTACCAGGGTTTGAACTCGGGACCTTATGCTTGTGGGGCAGGCGGTAGAACCACTGAGCTAAATTCCCAGCCCCGGAAACTTGTGTACTGAAAGTATTTTGTAATGCTTATGCTTGCCAAAGTAAAGGAACAGGCCATGCCATCCCAGGCATGTGGGAACGCACCAGTGTTGGTCATGTAGAGGCACAGCGACGCTCAACAACTAGGCCACACACTGAGAGGTCCGACAGGAGACTATTCAGGAAGGCAGGTCAGGGAGAGAGGAGAGAGCGAAGAAGAGAAGAACAAAGAAAAGAAGGTCCTTTTATTGTTTTGGGGCTGGGCTATTGCTTATGTATGAGGAGTGGGCTACTTTTAATCTATCACGGGCTCAGTCCTGCAGAAACTTAGGTTTAACTTCTCTGGACCACTGTGGCCTTGGGGAGAGGGAAACTAAAGATAAGAGCATGAGGTCATTTTAAGAGTCAAGAAGAACCAGGAGAATACAGCCTGTGATGGTGGCGTCAGGTCCCTAACAGGTCAGGAGGCCTGAAGAAAGGCATAGGTCACATCCTTTACTTGTCCTGGGAGTCAGGCAGGGCAAACAGCTTAGGATTGGACAGTGTGAATAATTCCAGTGGGCCTTGGAACATAGGAGTTGTCCCTAATCGTCTGGTACTTAGCCCTGGTCTGGTTTGGGGCCAGAGAAATATTGGTTTGTTTTATGAGAATTAGATAAGAAGGTGGTCAGAGTATGAATGCTGGGTGGTAGGGAAGATAGATAACTTGGCTGTCACTTTGACCCTATATCATTAATGGATGCCAAACAGACAAATACAAATCTCAGAAAACCCAGCAGTTACAACATCAGAAGGTCTTTCAGGATGAGAAGTTCCCTGAGTCAGTGAGTAGATTCCTTGTTGTGCTCACTTTGTAGGGCCACCTGGGGCCATGGCACAAGTGGACATTGGGCATCTGCAGCTGAATTTAGAGATGGAGTGAACTTAGAGGTAGTCAATCCCATGCCTGTAATCCCACCACTCTGGAGGCTAAGGCAGGGGGATCATTGTGAGTTCAAGGCCAGGCTGAGCATGAGTATGCCTCAAAAAAAAAGAGGAGAGGAGGGAGAGAGTGAGACCAATCCATGTTCCTTTTGCACCTTCTGAGCACAAAATGCCAGTAAGAACTGAGAGAGACGAAGACTCAGATGGCTATGGGTTGTGGGGCTGGGGGACAACCTGCACATAACTGGCAGGTGGGGCTGATGCTGGCAGCCCTGAGGAGAAAAACAGACCCTGAGAGGAACAGACATCAACTCTGGACTGGGCCATGCACCCCAGTGGTAAATGCAAGTGCCTGGAGTACTATGAAAACGCTAGGGGCTGGGGATTTAGCTCAGTGGTTCCGTCGCCTGCCTCAAATGCTCAAGGTCCTGAGTTTGATCTCTGGTACCCCCCCAACCCCACTAGAACAGGATGTACTAGTCCTATTTACAGGAGGACACTGAGTCCTTTTTACTCAGATCCAGGCCTGAACCTTGAGCACACAGTGTCCAACAGTAGGCAGAGGGATCGCCTCCTCAGTGGAATGGCATTCAATACACTGTCTAAAACAGCAAGGAGGGCTGGCTGGCACGTTTTATGATGTGTGCTCACACATAACATAAGGGGTGCCCAGGCTAAATCCCCACTAAATAGGTTCCTTTGTTTGTTTAGTGGACATGGGGTGGAGGAGGTAGGAGAGGATACTGGTGTGACCGTGCAGTTCTTCCCACAGGAGAAGATCTAGGATCAGTATGGTTTTCCTCTCTTCCCCATATCCCCTCAGCTTCTTCCTCCTCTCTGATGCAGTGGTCTCAGAAACAGAGCCCCAACAAGTGCTAGAAACACATAACTCCTAAGCCCCAAACTGTAACTCACTTTTAACCCTAAGGGCCTGGTGAGTGGGTTGCGCCTTCACCCCATCAGACAAAGGATGTTGTCAATCTGTGCAGCGATGATGTTGCCTGGTGGTAGAGAGCCCACTTGTTCTGTACATGCATAGCTCTATCCCAGATGAAAGACCCATAATGCCATGCGGCCCTGATTTATATTCTTTAAGATGAAACTGCCGTCATAAGTGTAGAGCTTTCCCGAGCCCTCTGAGTCTTGCCAGTGAACTATCAAACCTCAAGGACTCGTGGAAACCTGCAAATCTGTAGCCAGTTCATTAGAAGTGTAACAGATGGCTTGGGGACTCCAGAAATGTGGCTAGGATTATTTTTGGGGACGGACTGCGTCCTTAGACCTGTAGGGTTGAATGCTAACACTGGGAGTTGGCATCAGTATTGTGTCTCAGTAAACCAGCTGGTGTCAGAAAACTCAGATATTTTATCTTTTTTTTTTTTTTTTTTTTTTTTTTTTTTTTTTTTTTTTCTCCTTTTTTACCCAGGCTCACTGTGTAGCCCTAGTTGGCCTGGAACCTGTGGCAATCCTTCTGCCTCTCTGAAGTGCTGGTATGCACCACCTTACCTGGCTAGACTCTATCCTCAGCCCTGCAAGCTGTCACGTACTCTGTTCACAACCTTTCAAATGCATCTTCTCAACTCATCTTACCCACTGGGGCAGGTAACACTCAATACTGAGCTTACTGGTCTCCTTCTTCTAAATTTTAGTCCTGTGATTTCTCATTGCCTTTTCTTCTGTCCTCCAGTCAGATATTTTTCATAGTTGGTCCAGATTTTCTAATCATCCTTAGAGGAAATTTGGTTTGAATTATCTAGTCTACCATTAATGGAAGTATAAATCCCTTTTCTCATACCTTTTCTTCATTATGAGATATATATATGTGTGTGTGTTTCATAAAAATGAATAATATATGTACCTAATATGTTTTATCCTATATAATTATGTGTTTTATGCTATATAATACATATTTTGTTTTATGCTACATATAATATATGTGTTTATTATGTTTTGTGCTATAATATATATTTTTAGTACTTGTTTTTCTATAAATGAAATATGTGTAGTATAAAATCTGTCCATTTTGGAGGGGACGGTACTAGGGAGTGAACCCAGGGCATCTGCACTGAGCTACATCTCCAACCTTTTTTTCATTTTTTATTTTGAGACAGGGTCTCCCTAGGTCCTTGGAGATCCTTCTGCCTCGGCCTCCTGGGGTGCTGAGATTACAGGCATGTGCCACCATGCTTGGCTGATTTAATCCATCTTAAAGTGTACAATTCTGTGACATTTAGTACATTCTCAGTGTTGTGCACCAATCACCACTAGCTAGTTCCAAAACATTTTCATCACCTCAAAAACTGCCTCATACCCATTAATTGGTTCTCCCTATTTTCCCTTTTCCTAATCTGCCAGGTTTCCATGGACTTGCCTAGTCTAGATATTTCCTATAGATGGACTCATGCAGTATGAGTCTTTTGTGTCTGGATTCTTTCACTTAGCATGATGTTTTAATGTCATGGATTTTTTATGTGTGCTGTTTTCCTTATTTCCTTAATATTTTGCCATTACTGTTTTGATTTCTTTGACTCCAAAGGTACTTGGGAGACTTTCCTAGTTTTTGGTCTCTTTTTATTATTCATTATCAGTTTGAATGCATTACAATTAGAGAATGTGAGTGATTCCATTCCCACTTTAAAAATCATTTTCTTTGTGGCTTGTTGTACTGTTAAATTTTTAAATGTTTAATGAGGGTTTGAAAATAAGATGTAGTTTTTATTTAAGATGTATACTGTATTTACCTCTCCCAGGCAGCTAGCTATCACCCATCATCAGTGTTATTAAATGCATATATTACTTAAAAATCTCAGAATAATTACTTGTCTGTATATATATTCAGAAGCCCAGAAAAATTACTATTTGATTTGCCAGGCCTGAGAGAGAGGTAAGTTAAAGTATCTTTTCGTAATTGGTTTCTGGATTTCTTGCAGTATTGTGTTCTGTAGATCCATCTTTATAACTTTTTGGTGGGTACAGGGATCGAACTCAGGACCTTGTGCTTATGAGGCAGGCGGAGGAACCGCTGAGCTAAATCCCCAGCCCCGTCTCTATAATTTTGATACTATTAGTTTATATATTCCAATGCTATTACTACAATGTATATTAACTTCAGCTTAGCCTGTTAGTCTTTTTTCACATTTTAATGGGATACCATATGATAATTTGTTATACATACACAATTTATATTGATCAAATCAGGGTAGTTAGCATTTCTATCCTTAAACATTAAAAAAATTTTACTAATATTAATATTTATGAGTTACAGTGTGATATTTCAATACATGTATACAATGTGTGCTGATTAAATCAGGGTAATCACTGTTTTTATCTTCTTACTACTACTTGTGTTTGGTGCCTTCACACTCTTCTGTTCTCATTATTGTTATCTATTAGTCACCCCATCATCCTGTTATTCTACTTGCCTGCTTTTGTTTGAATTTAACTGTAATTTTTTTTTTTTTTTTTTGGTACTGGGATTAAAATCATGACAGGCAAGGCAGGCACAGTGCCACTGAGCTAAATCCCCAGCCCTGTAATATGTTTAATTTCAACATTTCTGGCTTTTTTGGTTTGAGGCACTATATATCTCTTGTTGACGATATACAACTGGCTTTCATTTTCTTTTTTTTTTTTTTTTTTATTTTTTTTTTTTCTTTTTTGGTACCGGGGATTGAACTTGGATCCTTGCGCTTGCAAGGCAGACCACAGAACCACTGAGCTAAATCCCCGGCCCCTCATTTTCTTTCAAAAGTGAATTTATATCAGTTTTACTTATGCTCATAACAGATAGATTAAATTGGGCGTATGGCATACACCTGTAATCTCAGCACTTGGGAGGTTGAGGCAGGAGGATTGCTGTGAGTTTGAGACCAGCCTGGGCTATATAGTGAGTTCAAGGCCAGCTTGTACCACATAGCAAGATCTTGTCTCAAAAGAAAAACAAACACAAAAAAAGAATGGATAGGTTTACTGTATTTCTATCATATTTTGTATCTTCTGTTCTTATGTTTCTGTGTGGTCTATTTTGTTTTTCTGCTTTCTTACAATTTAGAAGGTATTCAAACTCTTTTTAGTCCTACTGATGGTTACTTTTGTGATTTGAAATAATTATCTAACCAATATTACTCAATTTATCATATTCAGAAAATAAATAATATCATTTACTCCCTTTTAAAAATAGGAAATTAATAATTTAAACAGCCTCCCTTGTAGCCACTATTAAAACTAGTATAATGATTCCTCAAGATAAACAGAATTATCAGTGTGACTCAGCAGTTCCTTGAAATGAAATGAAAATAGACTTGAACAAATATTTGCATACCTGTGTTCATAGCAGTGTTATTCGCAATAGCCAGGAGGTAGAAGCAACCCAAGTGTTTGTCAGCAAATGAATGGATAAATAAAATCTTGTATGTACATTCAGTTTAAAAAGGAAGGAAATTTGGCCACATGTGGTGGCTCATGCCTGTAATTCCTGAACTATAGGAGGCTGTGTCAGAAGGACCACAAGTTCCAGCCCAGCCTGGGCAGCTTAGTGACTTAGTGAAGACCCTGTCTCAAAAATAAATAAATAAAATAAGGCTTGGGGATGTCGCTCAATGCAAAAGATGTGGGTTCAATAAGTACTGCACAATAAATAAGGGCCAGGGATTTAGCTAAGCGCTGCCACACTTGTAATCCCCGGTACTGGAAAACAAAACAAAACAAATGATTCTGTTACGTGCTAGATTTTTGTTTGTTGCTTGTTTTTGGGTACTGGGGTTAGACCTGAGGAACTCAAATATACAAAACCCAACAGTTTTTGTATCTTGTTACATTTCCACTAACTATATTTTCTTTTTTTCTGATACCAGGGATCAAACTCAGGGACCTATGCTTATGAGACAGGCACAGCAGCACTGAGCTAAATCCCTGGCCTTTCACTAACTATATTTTCTAGGCTCTTATTTCTCTAGCAGTTTGGAAGGTATAGTGGCAGTTTTTAATCTGATTTGATTGCATTTGTTTGTTTTTTAAACAGCTTTATTGAGGTGTGGTTTACAAAGTGTGTACCTGACCTAAGTGTACGGCCCCAGTGGTTTTCACTGTAGCATTCAGAGTGTTGCTTTGTCAGTTCTTAACTTGGCTTCGAACAGAGTGGCATCCTTCTGGGTGGTGTGGTGAAGGAGAAGAGGTTTGTTTTGTATGCTGTCTTTGCAGGTGGAGCTTCAGGCCTAGGTCCCCACGCTCTGAGACGGGGCTGCGTCCCTCCTGTTTCCCCTCACCTCTTGCTTACGGCCGTCAGTGGTGCCTTTATGAAACTCTCTCTCATTATCCAGCAGGAGAGCGGCTTCTGTTTCCAGCTGGGCCTGCTGGAGCTGGAACCCTGCCCCTGCCTCCTCTTCTCTCTCTCCACCCCTGCTCAATCTCTTTCTCCCTTTTTTTCTCCGTCCTGGAGCTAAGTGACTAACGAACATATTGCACCCCTCATCTGCTGTGTGGCTGCCTTGTCCCTGGGTGGTCAAGAACAGAATATTCCTTCTTTCTGGACAGCTCCACAGAGCGTGCAGCCCCTCCCCCAGGCGCTGAGCCCCCTGCCTGGCTGCACCACAGAGCTCCCTGTGCTGTCCTGTTCTGTGCCTGGAGAGGACCAGTTTCACTGCTCAGCCGGACATCCTGAGAGGGTGGGAGAGACCAGATCGGTTACATCAGTGTCTACAAAGAAACGTTAGCTGATGCAGGCCAACACATTGGGAGTTGCATTTTTATTGCTCTCCCAATCCGTGTTAGTAGTTAAAAATGTAATAAACAAGAAAAGAATTTCAAGTCACTCTGGCAAAAGACTTTGGCCTAACAAAATTCTTCACAGACCCTTGTAAGTACTGTTGCTGGGAAGTATTTGTCTAACAGACCTGGGACAGTTTAAGAAAGGAGGAGTGAGGGTTTGGTTAACATTAAAGAAACACAAAGATTTTTCATCTGGATCTGGGGGAGACCAGAGCCACCGAGGGAACAAGAAAAGAAAGAGGGGATTGAGCATTTTTGCAAACAAATGATAAAACTGCCTTTTAAAGAAGTTGGAGGGGGGACCCCCCTTGTCCAAACAAGACTTTAGCCAGGGTAGGAAATCATTTCTGCGATTGTTTACAATGCTCAGGCAGCCCGTCCAAAGTCAACATGGCCTGGGAGCGTTGCCCTGGAGCCTCCTGCTCTCTGCCAGCCGCCTGCCATCTCAGGCTCAGCTATTTCTGGGACTTGGTTACCTCCCTTGAAAAACAAACTTTAGCCTTCACTGTCATCCCCCATGCAGGAAAAAAAAAAATCTACAAACCATCCAGTTTTTGCAGCCCTAGTCATGTTTTCCAGAATAGCCGTCCAACTGGGGCCAGGATGCAGTGTCTGGAGCCGGTTTTGCAGGGAGGGGACCTTGCATGTTCCAGGTGCCAAGGTGGAAATTTCCATTGCTCTCCAAGATAGCGTCACCTGTGGCCAAGGAGACATATTCCATCTCAAAAAGATCTTGACCAAGGAACAACCTAGAGTATATGGCCCCTTCCTCCAGTTTATTTTGCAAACCCAGAGCGAAGTTTGCTTTTACTAAAAAGCACCATGATTAGTCATAAGCCTTCACATCTCAGTATCACTTAGTATAGAATACGTTCACTTCTGTTTCTCATTTGTTCTCCACTGTGAAGAAGGCAATATTAATTCCATTTATTCATTGCTTTGTCTCCTTATTTTGTGGTAAAAATATAGTCACATGGTTTGAAAATACTAAAGCACAGGAAGAAAATATCTCCTTCCTTCTCCGTCTCCACCTCTCAGTCTTCTCCTCCCTATTGATCGTTAGTCTGTGTGTCTGTCCCTGGGTACTCATGCATATCTGAGCAACTTGGGCAAGTACGAGGAGGACTGCTCCGAGACAGAAGAGCCTGAGCACTACTCCTAGCCCTGTCTCTGCTCTGCTGTGTGACATTGTACGTGCTACTTTCCCTCTCTGGGTCTCACTTGTGTCTGCAAAAATGAGGTAACAATAGCTCATATTCGCTTGGCTTTTATGTCCCTGCTGCTGTATTGTTGCACTATGTCCTATCTCTATAAGGGGGCATTATCAGCCCGGTTTAGACAATGACAGAACCAAGACACAGGGGAATTAAATAACTTGCCCGCATCATAGCCAGAGAGAGAGAGCCAGGATCTTTACGAAGCTAGGCTTTGCAACCGCCGAAACCATGGTGCTATCACTCTGTCACTCATCAGTGACACAGAGGTGACGGGACAGTGTCAGACAGCGGCCTGAGGCAGGAGGCTGGTCCAGAGTGGCTCCTCCCTGGTGTCTGTCTGTGGCCCGAGGTCCCAATTCCAGGCAGCTCTGACTCACAGAGCCCCATTTAGATAAGACAATGACAGCCAGCAAAGAGTGGGGGACAACAGGGCACAGCTCAGCAGTGAACCCTGACATCAGACAGCGCCTCCCCTGCTGTCCCTGAGGGGCATGGACAACTCCTTAAAAATAAGAATGTCTTATTTTTATCAAGAGTAGAATGTATGTCATTTAAGAAGTCAACTGGTACTTAGAGGCTTGTAATAAAAGAGAGCAGCCAGGAAAAAATCGGTTTTAATCCTTTTGGCTACTGTTTACCTTGAACAAGCATAGGTATAAATATTAAATACTACCTTTATTTTTTAAAAGCAGGGATTGATAATCTTTTTCTATAAAGGGAAAATAATAAATATTTTAGTTTCATGGACCATGCAGCCTTCATTCAAACTTTTCACCTCTGCCTTGTAACTAGAAAGTAGCCATATGTCAAAGAATGATCATGGCCATGTCCCGGTAAAACTTTACTTACAAAGCAGAATCATTTCAGAAATGGATTTGGCTTGTGGGATGTAGTTTGTTGATACGTGTTGTAAATAATTTCTTAAATTTCCGTTTCTTTTTTGGTACCGGAGGTCTAACTCAGGTCCTTGCACTTGCAAGGCAGGTGACAGAACCACTGAGCTAAATCCCTGGTCTCCATTTCTTAATTTGTGCATTTTAGCTAATTTTCTGTTATGGTAAGGATTTACTTAAGCATTAACTCTCTTCCACCTGCCCAACTCATCCCACTGTAATTATACTGTAATTATCAGTTAAATTAATATTCAGGGTTTACATTGTTAGGACTGGATAAATACTGTTCTCTGCTGAGTCAAGTGCTATGCCATATGACATTTCCTTTTTTATATAGTCAATGATTATCTGTTTTACAAAAAACAAATTTTATTTCTTTTTGGTAGCCTTTCTGGTGTTTACAGTAATATCATTTTTTTTCTTTAGAAATAACCAAAAGAATACTTTTTGCAATGTAATTAGATGTTCCATAGTGCAACATTACATTTTGTATAGTGATTTCAAGTCTTTTCTTAAAATCAGCAGCTCTTTAGTCTAATTCTTAGTATTATTTTGCACCAGTACTTTTTTGTTCATGCTTTTTGTGATCTGGGTCAAAAATCTGCATTGCCAACATTGCACTTTAAACTTATACTTGATACCCAAATGAATAATTTAAAAAAGGTAAGTATCCATCCTAGTCTTTTTTGTGTTACTGTAGCAAAACATCTAAGGCTGAGTGATTTATAGATAATAGAGGTTTACTTAGCTGTCAGTCTTGGAGGCTGGAAGTCCAGCGGCATCTTCTCAGCATTGGGTGAGGGTATCGGTGTTGCAGCATACATGGCAGAGGGCATCACATGGCGAAACAGCAAGTGTGCATCAGCTTAGTCGCTCTTCCTCTTATAAAACTACCAGTCCCAGCGTAAGGGTCCCACCCTGATGGTATCATCTAGTTCTGGTTTTGAGACTGTTCTCACTATGTAGCCCTATGGCCTCGAACTTGAAGCAATCCTCCTGCCTTAGCCTCCCAAATGCTAGGACTACAGATGTGTGTCACCATGCCTGGCTCTAGTTACCTCTCAAAGGCTCTGCCTCCAAGTAGCAACAATATCAGAATATGAGGATTAAATTTCTAACACATGAGTTCTGCCACCTGCCTTGAAAGCACAAAGTTCCAAGTTCGATCCCCGATACCACAAAAAAAAAAATCTAACACATGAAATTTGGGAAACACATTCAGACTATGCACTATCTCACTTCTTCATTTGCATAATTTTTAAACTTTCAACAGCCTCTCAGATAATTTTCTTTCTTTCTTTTTTTTTTTGGTAACGGGATCAAACTCAGATCCTTGAGCTTGCTAGGCAGGAGGCAAAACCACTGAGCTAAATTTCCGGCCCCTAATTTTCTACATGATTAAACAGTGCTTCTGCTTCTTTTCTTTTTCTTTTTTTTTCCTTTTTAAAATATCATTGTTTTATTTTAACTCCTCCCAGAGAACCTTGATCCACTGTGGACTGAGTGCTCCCCAGGCCTGCCCTCATATATTTTAAGACTTCTTTTCTCCATTATTCATCTCTTTTCTGTATCAAATTCTCTTTTCTGAGATCCCATGTCTTCTCTGATTTACTTCCTTATTTTCCTGGAGCACATCCTATTGCCACTTCCTGAGAAAGGGCACATGGGAGGAACAATTGATATTTAGTATATCTGAAAATGTCTTTAATCTGTCACTCTGGAATGATAGTTTTTCAAAGAATAGAATTCTAGACTGGATATATTTTCAACATTTCAGATTTTTTAGCATTTTGAAACATACAGGTTGTTAAAAATTTGGTGTCTTTTTGATTCCTAACTCTTCATAATCTGTTTTTTTGTAGAAGTTTTTAATGATCTTATTGTTATTCCTAATGTCTTACATGGTATTTCTATAGTATGTGTCTTGGTAAGGCCTAATGTGTAGTTATTGAGCCAGGTACTCAGTGGACTCTTTCAGTTTTGACATTCATATATTTCAGATATGAGTAATTTCTCTTTTTTTTTTTGCAATATGGGGATTGAACTCAGGACTTTGTGCTTACAAAGCAGGTGCAGCATCACTGACCTAAATCTCTGGCAGTTATGAGTAATTTCTTTGTAATATTTCTTCTATAATTTCTTCCTTTCCTGGCTGGCCTTGAACCCACTATGTAACCCAGGATGGCTTGGAACTTGTGGCAATCCTCCTGCCTCAGCCTCCCAAGTGCTGGGATTACAGCTGTATGCCACCACATTTAACTGATGTACTTTTGGAGGAATTTCCCAGACTATATCTTCAGGCCCATTTATTCATTTATTTAAATTGTTTTTACTTTGGCTACCATACGTTTGATTTCTCAAAACTCTGTCTTGTCCTCTAGCTTGTTTTTTATAATACAGTGGTACCTCAATTCACAAATTTAATTCATTCCTCGATTGTGATCACAAACCGAACTGGATGAGAACTGAATCAAATTCAACGATTGGATTGAAATTTGATTTGGTTCTTGTCTAGTCGGTTTACAACAAGAATCATGGAAAGAATTAATTTTGTGAACCAAAGTACCATGGTATTTTATTCTCTTTACATATTCATGGTATCTCTTCTTATTCTTCTGGGGATATTCAACATGGATGAGAACTTTTATTTTTATTTGTTTATTGATTTAGAGACAGGATCTTGCTGGGTGGCTGAGTTTTCCAGGCTGGGCTTGACCTTGTGATTCTCTTGCCTCAGCCTCCCCAAGTGCTTAGATCCTGGGCCTGCACACCGTGCCTGGCTTGGGTGGCACCTTTTTTTATTTGTAAGTTTTTTTTTGCCCTTTGTTTCTTCTGTATCCCATTTTCTGTTGGTTTGTTTTCTTAATTTTTTTGTAGTACTAGAGATAAAATCCAGGGGTGTTCTATCACTGAGCTACATTCCCAGCTTCTTTGTCTTCTTTACTTATTAGTACATGTTTGCAGTGTGTAATGACTACTTTCATTGTGGCTCTTGGGCACATGTACATGATACATCTTAATTCTTTTTTACATCTCCTTCTTCTCCCACCCTTGTCCCTTTCCTCTCTTGGTCCCCTTCCCATTTGCAGTGGATGTAACTGTTTCTTGCTCCCTATCTTTTTTATGTTGCCCAGCCCTTTTTATTTTTCATTTTGAGACGGTTTTGCTATGCTGCCCTGTCTGGCCTAGAATTTGTAAGCCTCCTGCCTCAACCTCCCAGGTAGCAGGAATTACAGACTTGTACCATCGTGCCCTGCTCTCTCTATCACAGTCACTTTCTCACTGTTTTTTTTTAAGGCAGTATGTTTGCCATGTGCGTTCTCTCTCTCTCCCTCTTCCTCTCCCCCCCATGCACATGTGCATGTGCCCTAGCTTTCCTCAGCTTCTGTGTAAATGTTTCTTTATTAAAGAATAAAGCATTAAAAGCTGTGTAGAAGTTGTGTATTCACAGAGGAAGTTGTCATTCGGTAGGTTTTACCGAAGAAGACATAGTAAGAGTGTTTTGGGGAGAACCCCTTCTGTTGTTGCTTTTAGCCTCCTATTCACTATACTGTGTTGAATACTTTGAGGGGCAGAAAGATAAGACAGGCCCTTTCTCCTCACTGCTGGACCCCCGTCCTGGCCATGCAGATGCTAATGACAAGATTGTTCACAAACAGATTTGATATGGTTGAAAGTCAGATTGACCCATGGTTTATAAGGGAAATGACCTTTCCTAAGAATTTTGAAAAAGGTTTTTCTTATTAGATTTATTTGGAACCCAAATATATGCTTTGGCTTTTTCGAGAGCTGGTTTGGTCATTTGGAGTCTGGGTCACAGCACTGGAGGATTTCCACATGGCAACTGGATCCTGGTTCTGAAATACATGATGCTCCCAACCTGCCACCATCCTGGACCCCAGGGTACACTTTCCCATGCAACAACTTGGGCAGAATCTGGTTTTTGATGTACTGTGGAGTAGAACTACCTGCCTTCAGTGACTGATGTGAGAGAAAAGACTCTTGCGTTCCCTGAGCCAGGGTTTCATAGGATTTTTATTATAGCAGCTGAGTCTTGTCCTGACTGATACATCTGGTATGAACCATCTTGGATAGGCATCCATTTCTCAAAGTTGAGTTCGTTTTAATAAATAATAGGCAGTCATGTTACCATGGGAGAAGCCCAATACTCTAGGGTAAGAAATGTGGCTGCTTAAGTGAAAATAATTGACATTTTGTATTTTGCACTTAGGATCAACCAAGGCTTCCTCTGTGAGACCTCATTTCTTTGTAAAATGGCAAGCACAGAATTATGAGAATTCTGTTTCATAAATTGTCAGATATTGTCCTGGGCCCTGGAGCACACTAGACATGCCCTGTCCCAGCTGAGAGGTAGGATGGGATCATTTGAAGAGGAGCCAGAGGACTGATGTGTAGCTCACTGTAGAGCATGTGCTCAGCATGCACAAAGCCCCAAATTCCATCCCTAGTACCCTAAAAAAGTGAAAATATAAAACTTTGAGTTGAAGAGGAGCTGGAGAGCAAAAGCAGTTTGAGTCTGCTGCCTTGCTCCTGCACAGATTGACGTGCAAGAGGTCCACGGTGAAATGGACTCCCAGCCAACTAATTGTAAAAATATGCAGAATTGTAGATACAGCAAGAGCCTATGTAATGTCCCTCTTTACAGAGAACAATCCCTGCAGAGGAGTGTTGCATTAAAATAACAGCCGAGGCAGTCATGAGGCTGCCTTCTGAGATAAATGCTTGAGTTGCTCTAAATGCCAACATCCTTAGCTAATCTAAGTAATGCACGAGCAGGAAGAATTCAGTGGCTGGAGCCCAAGTGGAATTGTATAAAGAACTCTTCAGAGCAGCAAGCAACCTCCAAGCACTAGGCCCAAGTGCACGATGGGAAACGTAATCTTTAATCAGATCTGAGGGAGAGGGGCTTGGTGGGGGTCTGTGGGTGCGGACTTGGATCTTGGCAAGAGGCAGGCTAAGGGGCCTCTGACAGGGCCTCAGCACACCACAGATGGTTTTTGTCTCTGTGGTTCATTTGCTCGAGCAAGATCAGCTCCGTCCAAATCAGGAGTCCCAGGTTAGGAAGTCCACTCTCCTCTCATTAAAGGGGTTAGGAGACACCTGGTCCAAAGCTTAGAGGAAAAGCTTCTCACTCCTGGTGAGGGGGGCACAGCCTCTCCTTGTGACAGGATGGGCCCATGAGTTTTTGAATGGGAAACTTCCTCTGAGAGCTCATTTCATTCATTCCCCACCTCTCCATCCTCGGCTCCAAATCTCATTTTATAGTTGAGAAAATGGAGGCACCAGTGCTAGAGTTCCTAAGGTCAAATAGTGAATTGGGGTGCTTTGGCATCATCTCCACCAATCAGAGCCACTCGGCCCTGCCCTCCCTGTTATTTTGCAAACAGATGCCAAGGTGCAGAGACAGAAAGGGACAAGGTCAATGCTTCATGTGTCTGGGTAGAAGGGAGGTTACCTGGTCCAAAATAGGGAACTGTGACCAATTTGCAGCATTTCCTCAGCTGAGAGTGGTGAGCTCCCTCCTGGTCTGGCCCATCAGGTCTCTCACCAGCCAGAGAAGAAATCTGCGCTGGATGGGAACTGCTCTGCCATGCAGATTGAGTCAGGTACCTGCTATTGAGCCAGTCAGCTGGGCCCAGGAGGCAGGATGAATGCAGTGATGGTGGCCAAGTGGGTGAACTAGGGAGAGGTCATTCCCATGGGATGGACTGCAGCCCCCTTGAACTTGAGTCTTCTCATCTGTAAAATTGAGACAGTAATTGTGCCCATATCATAGAACTGTTATGAAGAATAAACAGCACCATATCTGTAAAGTTTGCTTTCATAAGCCCTCAGTACCTATGAGTTTCCTTCTCCCTTTGGCTCTTCAAGAGTATTTCTAAAGTTGGAAGCTCTTTTTAATACTACTCATGGTAAAAGTAAGAGTGAAAATTTGGTCTGAAAATTATATTTTGAAGGAGAGTGACATGGTCCATTTTTTAAAAAATTATTTAAAAGATCCCTCTAACTATTTTGTGGAACATGAACAAGAAAGAGGGTAGAGGTAGAAGAAGGAGTAATGGTTAGAGAGCTATTGCAGGCAAAAGATGCCTGAGGCTCCATCCAGGGCAATGATGCAGGTGGAGAGAGAAGCAGACAGATTTAAGGTATTTCCAAAGTAGAGTTGACAGATAAGAAGAAGGTACAGATCAATGTTAGCTCTTCCATCTGGAGCTTTATTGATTGCTTTAAAAATTATCTTCATTTCTTTTTCTTGGACAATTTAGAGTGTGTGTATGTGTGTGTGTGTGTGTGTGTGTGTGTGTGTGTGTGTGTGTGTGTGTGTTAGGGATTGAATACAGGACCTTGTGCATGCTAAGCCCATATACTACCACTGAGCTACATCCTCTGACCCTTGACTAAGTTTTAAAAAAATTTTTAAGACAAGGTCTCACTTGCTATGTACCAGTCTAGCCTCAAACTTAGCATCCTCCTGCCTCAGTCACCCCAAGTGCTGAGACTACGGTCCTGCACCACCATACCCAGCTCTTTTTTACTTTTATTTAAAAGATACTGTGCTTATTTTTGGGGTAGCCAGCACTTTCACATGATACCAAAAAAAGCACATAATAAACATAGAAAAATTTAAAATATAAAACAAAAATATATAAATAGTATACAGTGAAAAATTTTCCAAACTACCAGATCCCCTAGAAACAAAATTATTAATTTATACCATTTTAGAGTTTATGTGTATAAAAACAAATATGTATGTGGGATGTGCATATTATACCTGGCATCTGTAGGGATTGGTTCTAGGACCCTTATAGATAACAGACCCACAGATGGTCAAGTACAAAATGGCATAGCATTTGCATATTTTCTCCTGAATACATTAAATCCTCTCTAGATCACTTGTAATATCTAATACAATGTAAATGCTATGTAAATAGTATGCTATATTGTTTAGAGAATATGATAAAAATCTATACATGTTCATTTAATGTTAACATTTTTAAAAAACATATTCTATCTGCAGTTGGTTGAATCCAGGAAGCACTTTTAACCCAGGACCCCAAAGTCTCCAGAATAGGTAGGGACATTCCACAGGGGCTGAGTCCCGCATCAGTCAGTGGGATTTAATGCAAATTATATTTGAGCATTGAACACAGATTCAAAGGCAGTTATTACTGTGGGCTGGGAAGGCCTGAACATAGCTATTAGATGATGTAGTAGTAAAAATAGTAATGCCAATAATCTAGTATGTCAACATTTTACAGTAGAACTTTTCACTTTACAAAGCATTTTTCCATATACCCCATCTCTAATCAGAATAATCCTGTAAGATCTGTAGAACCGGTACTCAATTGTTAATTATCAGATTAAATCATATGAAAGTACCATATTATAGGCCTCATGGTTAGGTGTCAACAGTGTTGTATGGTTTGACCTAATATTGTTCCATAAGTTGTAATTATTGTTACTATAAACAGAGATGCTTAAGGACAGGCGTATGTACTGAGCC
The DNA here is from genome assembly GCF_012274545.1 of Fukomys damarensis. Classification (NCBI taxonomy): domain Eukaryota; kingdom Metazoa; phylum Chordata; class Mammalia; order Rodentia; family Bathyergidae; genus Fukomys; species Fukomys damarensis. The sequence continues at coordinate 19,003,116 of NW_022900937.1, forward strand.
ATGCATCATTAGACAACTTAGCTGTGTGAACATCACAGCGTACACATGCAGACCCCTAGATGCTCTGGCCTACTACACACATCAGCTACATGGTACAGTCCACAGTATGTTGCTATACTGAATTCTGTAGGCACCTGGAACACACTATTTGTATATCTAAGCATAGAAAAGTACTATAGAAATGTTATGCGATAGAAATTTTTCAGCTCCATTGTAGTCTTATAAGACCCCCGTCATCTATTCAGTTGACTGAAATGTTGTGCTGCAGTATTTGATTATAACAGTATTACGTGCCTGGCATTCCTTGCTCTTTCTTTTTCCCTGCTCTTTACATATTTTATTTCATTCTTCTCACTAGACTTTGATGAGAGTGGAGTTATAGTGGATATAGCAGTGTTCTTTTTGGCTACTTCTTTGGGGATCATACTCCATTCCCACATGCTGGGAATATTGGCTACTGATAACTCACAACCTTTTCTCTCACTAGGGATTGTCCTTGGCTGCAGCCAGTGGTTGGCAAGTGTGGGATACAAAGGCCTGGCTCCTGGCCTCAATTTGGGACCTTCTGGCTCAGAACTCCCTGTAGGGTTGGCTGAGTCCTGGTTGCGTGTTGGGGGTTATCTTGTTCCCTCTTCCCAATTTGTCATCTCACTTAATTGCAGGTGTGTCTCCCAAGAGCATGATAAGCCTGCAGTCAGTTTTCTATGTCAGAGTCTCCTTCCAGGGAATCCAAACTTAAAACGGTGCTCCAAGTAGCAGGTCTTAAGTGGGATCTGGACAAGAATCACTTGCCAGCTAGCTCTCGGTGAACCAGTGTAAGAGAATGGTCCCCAGCCTGCTGTACCCATACAGTTGTTAAAACTCGCACTGCTGGCAAATGGGTGTGATGGGGTCCAGAAAATGTCTTCCGTAAGTATGACATCTTGGAAACTGGGAAGATAGCAAAGCAAGAAGACCACTTCCACCTGTCGCTCACCTTTCTTTCCTGAAACAGGCCATGAAAACTCTGAAGGTCACTCTCTGACCTTTCTCCCCTAAAGCCCCTCATGTGACAGGTGTCCTACCCTATACCCCCAGGGAAAGAATGTCACACAGGACTGCCAAGAAGAATTTGAACAAACAGGCCTGGCTAAATTCCCCCAGTTTATTACCATTAGACCAATCATACTTCTGCATGATTGTCCACTTTTAACCAGACCCAAGCATAAAAACACACAAACTTCTGTTTCCCTGATCATTTCTGGAGTCTCCTGAGTCATATAAAACTAATATAAAGCAAATCTGTATGTTTTTTTCTTGCTAATCTGTCTTTTAGTATAGTGTTCTCAGCCATGAGCCTATCAATGGGTAAAAAGAGAAATCTTTTATCTCCAATAGATAGGATAGAGGTAGAAAGAGTCATACTGACTGGTGTAATAGCTCTGGCAATTGAGGGAAAGTGTGACTGTAAGAACGGTGGAAACAAATGACTATTGCTGAGCCCACTGGTTCGGTAATGATAGGATCAAAGTGAATAATCAAGGCAAAGCCTGAAATACTGACCTTCTAGGCACCATTTTAGGAAATTCCTCTTGCAGATGGAGAATCAGACTTAGGATTTACTGGTTAGAGTAACAGAGCTACAGAGAAGGTGGAACTAAGCCTTGAAAGGCCCGTAATATCAAGATCAGAGCCTTACAGGAAAGGAGTGGGGACCTGAGACTTGGGTTGAGGATACAGGAGTAGATGCAGTTGAGATGCTTGAACTCTCAAATTCCTCTGAATGCATTGGACCTTCAGAAGTGACCCACTTCTCATTACAAATAGTGATCCTCCTTGTTGGAAGATTAGACAAGGTGTCCAGAGAGGCAGGTACCCTCCAAGAGAATGCCTGTCTTCAGAAACTCTTTTTGCTCCCTTCCTGGTTACTTCATGGATAAGAACAGAGCCCCTAGGGGCCGGGGATTTGGCTCAATGGTTCCACTGCTTGCCGTGCAAGTGCAAGGCCCCAAGTTTGATCCCCAGTACAAAAATAAATAAATAAAGCCCCATCTGTACCAGGGAGGAGAAAAAGTTAGCTCTGAAGGAGCCACAGGGTCTATCTAATCCACTAAGCCCACAACTGTGCACAGAAGTGGATCCTGAGCTAGATCAAGAGGGAGGAAGGTAGAGGTGATGTATTAGTCCTACCACTACAATAACATAGCCTAGATAATCAACTGATGCAGAGGAAAGGGTTATTTTGGTTCATCATTTTGGAGGTCTCTGTCCATGACTTATTAGTCCCACTATTTTAGGTCTGTGGTGAGGGAGTTCATCTTGGCAGGTAGAACAAAACTGCTTCTGTCATGACTGGAACCAGAGAGAGGAAGAGGAGGGGACCAGGGTCACACTATATCCTTCAAGGTCATGCTCCCAGTGACCTAAAGACCTCCCACTAGGCCCTACCTCTTAAAGATTCTACCACTTCCTAATAACACCTGCCTGGGACTAAGGTTTTAACATATAGGTCTTTAGGGGACATTCAGTATTCAGCCACAGCAGGTAATAAAAGCAGGTATTAGTATGCAACTATTCTCCTGTAACAGAATGTAATGCCTTGGCGAGGAACCCAGGAGGTGGTGCTGGCACACTCTGAAATTGTTTTGGAAGCTTAGGAAAAGTAATGGTCCATACTGAGTGATGTAAAAATATGGAACTGCTGTGAGAAACAGTAGAGCAAGAGATCAAACGGCCAGAGAAGAGGACATGCTAGAATGTCTGTAGCATACAGTGCAGAAGGCCAGACAACACGCCAGCCCACTCATCTCTGTGGGAGGCTCTGGAGAACACTCGTCACTGGAGCAGTAAGGAACCAGCTGGCAGGGGCAGGACAGCACTAGCTTCACTGACAGTGGCTGATGTTGTCACGGAACTGGGCTCCCTGAAACCCAAGGAGAAGGTAGAATCCCAACATAATAGAGACCAGGCAGCAGGGCTTCAAATTTAGAGCCCAACTGGGTGCAGTTGCAATGAGCAGTGAAATCAGGGGCAGACAGGAGGTCCTGACCCACAGCGGGTCTGAGAGTTAGTGGAACACAGTGTTCCTAGGAGAAAAAGAGATGGGTGGCCAACAGTGTGTCACTTTATTTGCACAATCAAAAGACATCAAGGTTGGATGATCAGGGGGCTGAAAGCAATTACCCCCAGTGAAATGATCCTTCCCCTGTTCCTGGGCCTAAGCCACTAAAGAAGGCAGATCCCTATAATGAAGGACTTGAAATATGTAAAATTATTCAATAATCATTCCCCCAGTCCCTTCCCCAAAGAATACATGGTGTCTGCTTGTGTAACTGAACATGAGAAAAGGGGAAATATGGAGGACTTTGAAGGAGTATTGGCCAGTATCTGAAATAACACTGATTTCTGCTGACCCAAAGTGTCATTAGGTACCTCCTCCCATTGGAGATGGAGTATGGTGGCCAGGATAAGGGAGAACTGGGCCTTCTGAAGCTCACAGTGCATTCACTGGGTCCACTAGTCCTCTGAGGTCCTGTCCCAGATCCTTGAGTGTACAGTTAGAATGGGCATGCTTGGGAGTTGGTACAACCCTAATATATATTCACTGACCTGGGGAATAAGAGCTAGTGTAATCAGGAAGGCCAACTAGAAATACCTCTCATTGGCCAAGACAGTAAAGCACACGGAAGATTGTTTCTAGTACCAAGGGGGAATGGCAGAAACCAGTACCAGCCTCAAAGATTAAAGAACATGGCCACAATGGTCTCTGTCTATCCCCACTTAATTCACATTCTGGCCCTTAAAAATTGTGTAACCATGGTTGACAAGAGTAAACTACCATAGATTTAACTAAGCAGTAGCCTCAGTTGTTGCTGTTGTGCTAGATAGAGCATCTTTCCTGAAGTAGATGAATTCATCCTTCCATACATGGGGCATGGCACCAATTTCTTACTGCCTTCTTTTTCACCCTGTCAGAAAAGGGTAAAAAATAGCTCACAGTCACATGGATCAGACCACAGGATACATTGCATCTTGCATCTGCGAAATGTTAAATCTCCTGTCTCCTATCATAATCTAGTCCAAAGGGATCTGGACCATCTGGACACCCCACAGAATGTCACATTAGCCCACCATATCAATTACATCATGCTAATGACATCAAGTGAGCGAGAAGTGACAAGTACACGGTAACCTTGGCATGCACATTCACTCCAGAAGGTGGGAAATAAATCCTATCCAGATTTAGTACCCTGGCCCATTGGTGGCATGTACAGAGGTCTACTGGTCTAGGAATGTCCTCTCCAAAGTAGAGAATAAAGAACAGATGTTGGGTAACTGCCAGCATAAAATGAGTCTGTGCTAACATGAAGCTGCTTCACAGCTGGGCTGATGTGGGTGGGCAGAGCGTGTTAGAGGTGTCTATTACTCCCATTTTACAGGATGAATAGCTGAGCCTCAGAGAGATTAAATGAACTGCCCCTAAACAAAGAGCTGGCAAGTAGTGGATCTAAGATGAATCTAGACCTGAGTTCAAGGCCCACATTCTTCAGTACCTCTGTTGCATAGAGAAGCCCAGGAAAAAGGCAACTAAGAGGCCTTTCACTTGCATCCTGGTTCCCTGAGACACAGACTCTGAGATAGAATGGGATGCAGGAAGTAGGACTAGGCTGCAATGGCATCACTACAGAAGCTTCAGAAAATCCCTCAGGGAGGCCTGGAGCTGGAGTGGTTCTGTAGAGCTATACCTTGCTGGCAAGAGGAGGCTGAACTTTTATGTTCCTGCAAATATGTGGTCTTCTTAGTCTATCCTGTGCAGCCATAACAGAGTACCAGAGACTAGGGTAATTTATAAAGAACTGGGTTTCTCTCCTTTCAGTTCAGAAAGCTGAGAAGTCTGAGATTGAAGGGTTTACATCTCAGGATTGCCTTCTTGTTGTATCATCCCGTGGTGGAAGCATGGAAAGGCAAAGAATGGAATTGCTGCCCGGTGTGGTGGCACACACCTGTAATCCCAGCACTCAGGAGGCTGAGACAGGAGGATCGCTGTGAGACCAGCCTGGGTTACATAGTGAGTTCCAGGTCAGTCTCAAGTACATAGTGAGACCCTGTCTCACACCCCACCCTCACCCCCCGCAAAGAGAATGAAATTGCCTAGAACTCCGGGATGCTGAGGCAGGGGGATTGCAAGTTTGAAACCAGACTGGACAACTTAACAGGACCCTGTCACAAAAAATAAATAAAATAAATAGATAAATAAATAAATAAGGGGCTAGGAATGTAACTCAGTGGAATGATGCTGGACCATTCTGAAACCAGTCGACAGTCCACCTTAACCATGACATCCCTACCCTTGTCAACTTGATACCCAAACACATTTCCTTAATCATACTTAATTTCCAAGTAAACACAAGATCGTACTTCCACCTAACGTAATACAACTATCTTGTGTAGGACCAAAACACAATATTCCCTTCCTTAAAAAGTCAACAGTCCCAGCATTGCAAAAAAAAAAAAAAAAAATCTTAAATACAGGTATTCTCTGAGATTCAAGGCAAGCTTAATTGTGAACACATTTTTTAAAAAGTTAAAGAGGGGCTGGGGATTTAGCTCAGTGGTTCGGTGTCCTGCCTCGCAAGCACAAGGACCCAAGTTCGATCCCCAGCACCAAAAAAAAAAGTTAAAGAAGTCGGGTGTGGTAATGCACACCTGTAATCCCTGCACTCAGGAGGCTGAGGCAGGAGGATCACTGTGAGTTCGAGATCAGCCTGGGCTACACAGTGAGTTCCAGGTCAGTCCCAACTACATAGGGAGACCCTGTCTCAAAAAACAAAAAATTAATTAATTAATTAATTTTTTAAAAAGTTAACCTAAAGGTACAATGGCACAGCACAAACATTTCCATTCCAAAAGGGAGGAATTGGAGAAATGGGCAGAAAAAAATGGGACTAAAGCAAGGGCAAAACTCAGCAGGGCAAACATTAAGTCCTGTAGTTCCATGTCTAGCATCTGAGGCACATGGTGTGAGATGTGAGATCCATGGGCTTTAGTAATTCTACCCCTAGGTCTTGCTGGTTGTATCCTGCATAGTGTCTCTCTTAGGTTCACTCTGCTCACTACCTGCAGCTTTCCTTGCCATATTCCATATTCCCAGCATTTCCAACTTCCTGGGGTCTTCACTGTAACTTCGACTTCATTCCCACAGCTTCACATGCTGCCCCCACTGAAGCTCCTTGCCTAGCTTCCCAGACCTTCCTTTGAAATCTGAATGGAAGCCTTATTGACCCCATAACTCTTGCATTCTTTCCACCAGTAAAGCAGCCATCATATAGGCAAAGCCAGCATCTGCTAACAGCAGGAGCAATAACCAGGCCCCCTTAAATCATAGCTGCAATGGTCTCTAAATATCTGGAATGTCACAGATACTGAATTGAATCCCAGGAAACCCAGTACTCTACAAGGCCCTGCTCAAGCAGGGATCCCATGGTCTCTATCAAATGCAGGGTTGACCTAGAGCCTGTGATTGATGGAATCTTTCTGATTCTGAAAAGACCTCAAGGATATCACTCTCCCCTCCTTCCCCCTCCCCTTCTCCTTGTCCCTCTTTCTCCTCTCCTCTCTCTCCCAACTTTCTAGGGGATTTGAACCCAGGGGCTTCTCACTGAGCTACATCTCCAGCCCTGACTCCTATTTTCTTTTAACACAGGGTCCCACTAAGTTGTCCACACTGAGCTTGAATTTGTCATCCTCTTGCTTCTGCATTCTACAGTGCTGGGATTACAAACATTTACCACCATGCCTGGCTGAGTTGTCTTTCTTTTGATCCCAATACAAAATGCTTGGTTTCGGGCTGGGGATTTAGCTCAGGTTCTGCTGCCTGCCTCACAAGTGCAAGGACCCAAGTTCAATACCTGGTACCATAAACAAACAAAATGCTTGGTTTCTTTTTAATGGTGCTAATCTCTTTAGCAACCACATCTCTTTTGGCCAAAATTGCACAATTCTGTTTTGGCCAAAATTTAAGTTTTTCAGTTGTGCTTTTCATCTCTGATTCTCACTATAAGTCTGGATAAAAATAGCCAGCAGTAACCATGCCACATCTTGAACATTGGGCTGCCTTGAAATTTCCTACTCTAGAAAAATGAGTTCATCATCCTTAAACTCAGTCTTATGCCAAGTGTCAGAACATGGAAAAGCTGTAAGCGTTTTTTTTTTTTACCCAAGAGCAAAATGCATAGCCTCTAGACCACTGTTCAATAGGGTTCTTATTCCTAACTGTAACTTCCTGAGCCTGGCCTTTGCTGTCCTTATTTTTGTCAGCATTTTAGTCTTTTCAGCTCAACCTTTTTGAGCCCATCAGGTTCTACTTACAGGATTGTAAGGCTTTTCCAGCTGACAGCTCCAAACCTTTCCAAACTCCTGAGTACCAGTTCCATATGTTTAGGTACAGTTGTATCAGTGGCCTCTTCCTGATACCAATTTTCTGTATTGTCTACTTTTCATCACTTGGACTAAATACTCAATGTATACAACTTAAAGAAAGACAGGTTTATTTTTGCTCATGGTTTGTGGTTATGTGGTCAGTGGTCAGCTGGCTCCAAGTCAGGAACATCAGGGCAGAAGGGTGCGGCAGAGCAAAGCAGCTCAGTTCATAGCAGCCAGGAAGCAGAACAAGAGCACCAGAGAGGAAGGAATAAGAGAGCAGATACAAACCCTAAGGCCTGACTTCATGACCCAGACACATTTAGAAATGTGCTTTATTAAACCCTGGCACTCAAAAGCCAATCAAGTTGATGATGCACCTTAGCCATCACACTGCCCTTCAAGGAACTCTGTAGGACCTCTGGCCCAGAGAAAGGCATAACATATAAGTTAGTCACTTTGATCTTTTCTAAGAACTTTAATTTTTTTTAAAGAAGAACTTGAATCTTAAGCAGATCATGCAAAACCAGATGTTTAGAGCCAATTCATCGTAGTTCTGGCTCTATCTTGAGGCAGCTGCTGATGGGTTCCTCTTTTCCAGATTCTTTTTGCACGTTCCTCTGGAACCTGGGGCTTTAGCTTTTTCCTTCAGCTTTCTGTTGCCTCATATCTTCCAATAGTGTTTCTAAGTAGATTACCCAGAGTCACTTTCTATTACTTACCACCTAACTATATGGTATCCAAGTCACCTAGGCCTTTAAAGCCCCTTTACCTCACTAAATAATGAGTCAGGCTTTTCACATATGTGTGCTTGGGGGTTGGAGGGAGAATCTTGCTCACTAGTGGCATTTTATATCTGCCATGGATGTGGAATGGATAGCAGATGAACAGGCCAGGGTGGACGTTAGGGGCTGAGAGAAGTAGCAGGGTCAGTCAGGATCATGTCCCATATACAGAGCCAGGCTTTTCAACTGGGGTGTACACAGCCATAGAAGGGAGTATGGGGAAGCGGACAGGCAGGGCACGAGGCCACAGGCTCAACAATGCACCTTTGGGAAGAGCTAATTTGAAGATTTTATGGTAGGTGGAGAGACATGGCTTCTTTATTTTGAGGGGTTTTTTTATATTTAAAATTAAATATATTTGTGCTTTGGCATAGAATATAAGAATCTGTAGGAATTTTTATGAGAACTCAAGCTTGTTCTGAGAGATTTCCATCTGGCAGAAAGCCAATTCCATACACATATCTAGACCTCTTGGCAGTACACATTTCTCTTTGTAACTATAAAAGGTTCTTTGGTGGAGATTTAGAGAAACATGGACCCTGGTGTTCGGGACTTTGATTAAAATTCAGACTGTTCTAGAGGGCTGGGGATTTAGTTCAGTGGTTCCACCGCCTGCCTCTCAAGTGCAAGGTCTCGAGTTTGATCCCGGGTACCAAAAAAAACAAGTAAAATTCAGACTGTTCTAATCCAGTTCCGTGCCTCTGTCTGCCTTCCAATTCCTTTAGGATTGAGCTAGAAGTGGTCTCCCTTGGTCCCGTTAGCCCTAACATCTTTTTACACACCCTAAATACTGCTATGTCATGGTCAACCTTGTTAAAAAATCATTCACCAAGGACAGACAGCTCCTCTCTGTGTCAGTGCTGAAGTTTAAAATCAGTGCTATGGCTCTTGTGCTGAAGGAGAAGAAAGCTAGTAAGGAAGGCCTGAATCTCTTTCAGCATCCCTGAGATTCTAAATATGTGGACTCCTATTATAGGCTGGGTTCATTAGGGTAGAACCCCCATTTGTGAGGCTCCACCCTTATGAATCGGATTTGTGCCCTCATAAAAGGGAGCCCACACTTCTTTTTTTGTTTATTTTTGTTTTTTTTGAGACAGGGTCTGCTACGTAATTGGTCTTGAACTCACTATGTAGTCCAGGCTGGCCTGGAACTCATAGCATTCCTCTTGCCTCAGACTCCCACGTGCTCAGATTACGTGTGTGCCACCACAACTGGACCCCACTCTTCTTTCTGCCACGATAGGATGCAAGAAGTTGGCAGCCTGCTCCCCAGAACCCAACCATGCTGGCACCCCAATCTCAAAGTGTTAGTCTGCAGACCTGTGGGGAATTTTTTTTGCCAATGAGCCAAGCAGTCTTTGGACTTTGTTACAGCACCCCAAACTAAGGCAGAAGTACAAGGGCTCAATGGGGTTGAGTGTGCAACCCAAGTTCATGCAGCTTATTAGGCTGTTTATCTTGAATATTCCTTCAGATTGCACTTTTGACCTGAATAGGGAACGTGTTGGATCCACAAAACTTCAGCCTGAATGAGTCTGTTGTTGACTCTGGAGGTACTAGAGAGAAAGAAGAAGAGAGGAGGCGGGAAACTGAGGGTAATTTCCCCCCAACAGTGCTGTGCTAGAGGCGTTAAAATAGTGGACTTTTGAGTACAGAGCTGAAATGGAAACTCCACTTTCCTCCTACTCATTATACAGATAAGAGGAACAGAAGGGGTAGCAGGAAGGAAGCCACCACCAGCAAGCCACAGACTCCAGGAGGCCACCAATGGGTCCAAAACCAACTGTGTTTTTAGTATCTTTGCATAAAGCAGTTGCAGCTGCCCCACTTCCTCAAACATCTGACCAAGTGTCCTGCGAAATGTGGCAGATCAGACAAGCTGACGGCAGAGGCTCTGCCTGGGCCTGGCCACCTGGACCTGGCCAGGACCGCTGCCCAGCCTCTTGGTCTCATGACTCGTCCTGACCTAGCATGACTGACCTGTAGGTCCTCCCGCCTCCCCCTGGAACACGCTGGCCCAGCACCTGGCCAGGACTGCAGAATACTTCTTCGGCTCCTGGCCTGGCGTCTATGGGAGTGACTGCTCATTGCTGTGGTCCCTTCAGTGGCAAGAGTGTCATCGCCCACCTCGTCTTTCCAGGACATCCTGTGCAGCAGGTGCTGATTATGGTGTGCACAAGCCAGTTGTGCCATGCCCTGAGGGTTCCAACCTAGAGCCTGGGACCCTGGCCGGAAGGGACAGGGAAGGGGCCTCTGGGCGCAGAGCCAGGCATCGTGTTACCCTCTGCAGGGAGGAGCCAGGTCAGCTACTTTATTGCCAAGTTATGTGTTTTGTTTTTTCAGCTTCCTTTCCATTACATGTTTCTTTTAAGGGAAGAAATTCCATTGTGCGCTGTGACACTGGCACTTCTACCATTCACATTCCCACCAGGCGTGATTCAGGTCTTGGGCAGGATTTCTGGTTTCTATTGTAGGAGGGCAGGGCTCCTTTCTTACACTGGCTGCTCAGGCCTGGAACACACCAAATGATGGGCTGGTTCAGCCTAGAACAGTGAAGGAGCTTGGCCATGTTCTGAGCAGAAAGAAGAGCCTCACCAGAGGGGCTTCCCCTACATTTTCTCACTGATGCAGATGCACTCCCAGCACAAGGCCCTGCCCATAGATAGCCCTGGAAAACCAAGTGATAACTGAGTGGATGAAAAAATGAACTGAGCCAGGCGTGGCGGCACACACCTGTAATCCCCAGCACTCGGGAGGCTGAGGCAGGAGGATCACTGTGAGTTTGAGACCAGCCTGGGCTACAAAGTGAGTTCCAGGTCAGTCTCAACCACGTAGTGAGACCCTGTTTAAACAAAACAAAACAAAACAAAACAAAAAAAGAATGAACCGAGAGTGGGCCCTGGGGCCTCTGCGCTGCCTCGGTCAGTGGCCTTGCCTTGACCTTGCTGCTTCTCAGATTGTTGCTTTGGTGGCCAAACCACCTGGGGGTGGGGGTAGGAGGTGCAGCTGCACATGCTGCACCTGTGACCTCACCACTTGGGGCTACATCTTGGCTCTCAGGCCCAGTCTGGAGCCTTTGCAGGGAATGAGCTGTGAAAGCCTTGGAAGGGGTTTGTGAGATGGTGTGTGGATGGGATGTGCAGCCCTTCTCTCTAGCTGTTCTCCACTTGGAGAGCCTGGAGGCTAATGTCTGCACTTAGGGCTCCAGGAGCTGACGGAGAGGAGGACCTCGGGCTAATTGCTTTATTTGAGACATGATCCCAGGAAACCCAGGGTGAGGGAGCAGGGAAGTGAGACAGGAAGTGAACAGAACCTATAAAAACGAGGCATTGATGAGTAGCTCTTATTCCTGGAGACCTTCTGGGGGACTATGGAGAGAACGCAACAGATGGACCAGCGAGGGGCCGGAAGCTCTACCATCCAACAGCTGCTCTTCACTGGCTACAGTGTGGGTCTAGGCTGTTCATTTCCTTATACTTCTGGTTTGCCCCAGCCTCCTGCTGCTGGAGAAAGCACTCAGCCAAAGAAAAGTGGGCATTTGAGGTGGACTGTCTCCCGTGGCCATAGGTGACCTTCACAGTGATAGGTGGGGCAGGTGCTTGCTGGAATGTGGTCTACTCTGCCATTCCCACTATCTCATCTGGCCTCCTGTGGCCACCACTGGCCAGGTACATCCTGCCTGGAAGGCAGCACAGCTCTTGGAAGAGCCTCAGCCTGAGCTGATGGCCAGCTCATGCAATATCAATAATATAATAGCGTTAAGTCCTAATGGCCTGTAAAGTGGCAAAAAGCCTTTGTGATCTGCAAATCATATTTGCATGCCCAGAGTTCCAGACCTTCCTTACAGCCTGCTCTAAACAGATATTTTTAATCCTATTTTTGAGGCCCAGCCAGGTCTACTAGCTTTCTCAAGGTAACGAAGTGGCCTAGAACAACCAGCACGAGCTCTTTATTCACCTGTTCTTTAGCTAACACCAGCGTTGCTCAGGCCTACTCTTTTGTCAAGTACAGTGAGGAAAATACAGACCAGATGGCTTCCTGAGTGTCATGGTGACACTTAATAGGAAATTATCCATAACCTTTTAATGTTTTTTCTTTTTAATGCTAGGCATAGTGGGCTGTAATCCTAGGTACCTGAGAGACTGAAGCAGAAGGATAGCAAGTTGGTGACTTAGCAAGATCCTGTCTCAAAAAAGAAAAAAAAGAAGCCCTCTTAGGGAGGTGGAGGCACACAGGCTGGGGTGGGGTCCGAGGACAGCCGCAGCAATCCAATAGCTGCAAGCGTCCTACGTGCAGGTGTGGAGGAGGGGCTGCGCCTGAGCACATGTTCTTGGGAACCAGAACCCCTCCTCGCATTCCCATGGCGTCTGTCTCCCCAGTCACAGGATCTCTGTAATCTCAGCCAGCCTGGGACTTTAACCAAACATAGCATTCCGCCACCCTCTGCAGCCCCTTTGTTTGATCTTCCCCATGGAGACCGGTCAGGAGGAAGGGAAGGGGACTGGAGGCAAGCTGCAGGGAGTGTGGGGGAGCTGATTCATCGCTAGTTCAGAAACTGAAAGTTTCTGCCAGTTCCCAAGGCCTCCTCATCATGGCGGCCTTGCAGCAAGGAGCTCCGTCACAGAACTCCAGAGCTGGGGCCACTTTAAAGGTCACTGGTCCAACCTCCTTGGTTTAGAGGGTCCAGGAAGGGACAGTGACTTCTTTGATGTAACATAGCAGAGAAGAGATAGCTATTTATAGTGATTTCAGAGGCCTCCCGCCCCCTGCTCACTGACATCTAAGCTGCCTTGCTTAGCACCCAGCTTTTTTGGGGGGGGTGCTACTGGGAATTGAGCCCTAGACCTTTGCACCTAGCTATATCTGCAGCCCTTTTTTATTTTCTATTTTGAGAAAGTCTCACTAAATCATTAAATTGTTCAGACAGGCTCAAACTTGTTATCCTTCTGCCTCGGCCTTCCAGAAGGCTCCGGTTACAGGTGTGCTCTATCACACCCGGAAGACCTAGTCTTCCGTCTGCACATCAGAGATCAGCAGAACAGCAAATGGACCAGACAGGAAGTGTGATAGTGGAGGCTTATTTATGCTAAGGTGCAGGTGACTGATATCAAAGATCTTTTCCCCCCTAAGGATCTTTGATACCAAGAGGTTTGGGGCAAAGATGGGGGGGGGAGTAAAGGAAATCAGAAGTGGGATCTGCATGGGCAAGAGGTGACTGGGGCTCGGCCTATAGGGAGAAGGGCTTTGGGCATGGGAGAGAAGCTCAACACTTGGCTTTTAGGCCCCAGGCACTGCACCTAGGTTTCTCTTTTCCTCTGTGCAGGAAGCTGTGGGATTTCTCAAGTGTCAGGTCACTCTTTACATCGAATCCTGTGCTTTCTGGAGAGAATGGTTTAGATTTACTTTCTCAGTGCCTCCAGAGGTCTCGTCAGGGTTGCTCCTTGTAGCCACTGGGTCTGTTGGACGCCTCCACCTCAGTGCACAGCACAGCTTCCTTCCTTGGCCCTGTGGGAAATGAGGTATTTCTTTGGGAGAAGTTTTTGTTATGTTTTGTTTAATAATTAAAGCTCTGTTTTATGTATCTAATCTCTTCATATTTTCAATATGAAACTCGTTCTATGGGGCAGTTTATATTCCCTGAGTATATTGTAATTGTTGCTTATTATTTATATTTAATCTTGTTCTTTAATGTTTTTAATTACTTAAGAAATACATACTCATTGTAAAGGATTCAAAAAATAGAAAAATGCACGAAATAAAAAGTAAACATCACTGCATCACCTTCCACTGCTAAGAGGAAATGCTGTTAGCACTTTGCAGAGGTTTATGAAGTCCTGAAGGTCTCTGAAACCAGTTCAGGGGTCTTCAAGACCAAAGATTTTTGTGACTATACTAAGACATTATTTGCTTTTAGCCTACAGGGTTGACATTTGCACTGATGTTGTAAAAACCAAAAGTGAGTGATGTTGCTGGTGCCTTAGATCCGGGTGGTGGCACTAAACTGTCCTACTGGGTGCTATGTTGTGGACTACTGTTATCTAACAGTGTAGTACCCAGTAGTCGTTTCCAGGCTCTTGCTGTCCTGTTCAGAGAAGTGGTGGGACAACTAATGGATGTAAAAGTCCAGTGTTTACTTAGCATTAAAGAAGGGGGCCGAGGATTTAGCTTAGTGGTTCCGCCGTGGCTTGCAAGCCACAAGGACCTAAGTTCAATCCCTAGTACCAAAAAAAAAAAAAAAAAAAAAGGGGGCGGGGGATGTAGCTCACCTGCACCATGCCTGCCTGGCAAGCACAAGGTCCTGAGTTTGATCCCTGGTATGGGGGGGGGCAACAGTTTCACTTGGGAGGCTGAAGCAGGAGGATCGCAGTGAGTTGGAGACCAGCCTGAAATACATAGCAAGACACTGTCTCGATAAATAAATAATAAGAAAAGAAGTAGAAGTGAAAAAAGAAGAAAGGATATATGCCCTGCATGCAGAGTAGATTATTACAAGAGTATGAAGACAGTAGCAAGGAGGCCCTTTTGCAGTCTCTTCTGACCTTCTTCTGAAGTCAGACCCAGGCAGTCAGGAGCTCTCTGTGATTGACAGGTCACTCCCTGTTGTCCAGCCTCTTCGCCATGTCCTGATATGCTGCCTCCCTACCACACTCCCCAATAACAGAAATGTCTCCGCTTCAGAAAGCCTTGATGGAACAGCACAGATGACTGGGCTTGTTAAGTTTCCACTCTGGAGTGCCTTTCTGTGAGATTCTGTGCACAGGGATAGGAAGTACGCACAAAGCGCTTCTGCTGCCTTCCAAAGTACAGCAAACCTCTGAAGGGGGGATTTATGCAATTGTTTGAATTAGAAACTGAGTTCACTTTTATCTTTCCCCACGGAACGCCATTTTTACTCTAAATAACCATGACAGACAAACTATGGTTGTTCTGATTTGGGAATTTTTAAGAAAATGTCTCAAAAATAAATAAAATGAGCCTGTCCCCATAAAGAAAGCTGACAGTATTTATTACTAAGGATAAAACTCAACTTTTCAAGCAAAAATTAGAATTTTTAAAGATTTAATTCACCAGTGGACCTGGGCAGCTTCTAAACCATTAGAGACTTTAGTGAAGAGATTGATGATGTTAACTGATGAGATTTTTATATTGTTGATAAAAATGTGTTACTATTAGGTTTGTTTAACTCAGGAAACTATTTTTTAAAGACCAGTGCATAATGTCAGAAAATCATGCGTGCAGAAAAGTTTCATTCCAAGTGGAAGATAAGCCAGTGGATTTTAGCAGAGTATGAATAGTTTGTTGATATAGTTTACAGCCTTCATTGCAGCTTACCCTTGAGAAACTACCACTTGTCAAGTTCTGGTAAACAATGAAAGAAGTATAGCCACAATAATCTGAAAAGATTATTAAAATAATCCTCCCTTTTCCAAATACATATCTGTGTGAGGCCAGGCTTTCTTCATACACTTTCACCAAAACAACATATCGCAACAGATTGGGTGCAGAGGCAGATCTGAGAATCCAGCTGTCCTCTATCAAGTCAGACATTAAAATATAATGCCAGTCTTCTCACTAAATTATGTTAACTTTCATCAAATGATGTGATTTATGTTAACATGTTAAGAGTTTATTAGCACAATTTAATACGTTAATAAATATTTTTTGAAAATGTCTTAGTTTTAACCTTTCATGTGGTAAATACTGACAAAACCTTAAGAATGAAAGCTCCTGGGTACTTTTAATAATTTATGAGCATTAAAAGGTCCTCAGAGCAAAATGCTTGAGAACTGATGCTCTGTATGTTTTTCATATTTGATCATCATTACTTCTCAGTAAATCAAGCTGGCACGGGTGTATGACTGTGTCCTCCCGAAATTCATGTGTTAGAAACTAAATCCCAGGCCAAGGAGCTAGCTCAGTGGTTCTGCCTCCTGCTTCCCAAATGCAAGGTCCAGGTGTGATGACTCAGGCCTGTAATCCCAGACTCAGAAGACTGAGGCAGGAGGATCACAATGAGTTCAAGGACAGCAGCCTGGGCTACATGGTGAGTTCAAGGCCAACCTGAACTACATAGTGAAACCCTCCACATTTAAAAAAATTTTTGTTTAAAAAACTCTAAATCAGGCCGGGGATTTGGCTCAGTGGTTCTGCCACCTAACTCGTAAGCGAAAGGTCCCCAGTTCGATCCCTGGTACCAAAAACACCCTAAATCACTGAATCCCTATGTTACTGGGATTTGAAAGAGACCCAGCAGAGGTAATTAGGATGAGATGATGTCATGAGGATGGCACAAAGGGATCAGTGGCTTCATCAGGAGGAAGAGATGCATGCTTGTATTCCTGTAACTCTGGGAGCCTGAGGCAGAAAAATGACAAGTTCGGGCCTAGCCTGGGATGCTTAGGGGTCTAGTGAGAACTCGTCTAAAGATAAAAGAAGTCTGAGAGTGTAGCTTAGCTTGAAGGCCTTGGATTCAGTCCTTAGTACTGAAAAAAACAGGGAGACCAGCTAGCGTGTCTCTCTGTCTTGCTGTGTGACACCCTCCATCATGTTATGCTAAAGCAAGAGAGACCTTGCCAGATGCCACCATGATGCTGTTGGACTTCCCAGTCCCCAGAAACAGGAGCTACCTCTATTTTTTTTTTTTAAGTGAGATTGAACTTGGGCCTTTGTGCTAAGGTATATCCCAGCCAGTTTTTTGTTTTGTTTTATTTTATAAACAGGACCTTGCTAAGTCACCAAGTTACCTGTTCTGGACTTGAATTTGTGATCCTCCTGCCTCAGCCTCCCAGATTACGCATCCACCACCATGCCTGGCTCTATTCTTTATAAATTACTCAGTCTTGGGTATTTAGTCATAGCCACAAAGAATGGAGTCAGTCATAGCTCTAGCCCACAATCTCTAGATGTGGCATGCTTTTTCAAAATTGACTTAACCACTCCCCTACTGATGGACATGTATTGTTTTTTGTTTGTTTGTTTTTTTGGTTTTTTGGTACCGGGGATTGAACTCGGGTTCTTGCACTTGTGAGGCAGGAGCAGAAACACTGAGCTAAATCCCCAGCCCTGATGGACATTTAGATTATAATAGTTTTCATTATTGTTTATAGTGTACATTGCCCTTCTTTTGTACCTATGTCTTATACACTTTTGTAAGTATTTCTGTAAGAGAAATTCCTAGAAGGATTATTGAATGAAAGGCCAAAACCTTTATAGTAGCACTAACAAAGTGTACATCTGAAAGATTATCATCTTAAATTTCTATTAAAAATAAGATTACAAAAAAATAAGAATACCCATTTTTCTATCTTTTTGCTGTGCTGGGGTTCGAATCCAGGGCCTAGGCTAGCACTCTACCACTAAGTTTAAGCCCCCAGTCGTCCTCCTCTGTCTTCTTAAATCAGGTATTTATGATTATTCTATCTTTTTGGTTGATTGTTTTTGCCTCAAAAGCATTAGAGTGGGTTTATGATGAAAGCCAGAAATAAGGATAAATTAACAAAAGCCAAGAAAGGGGTAGGATGGTGTGGGGGGGTTACCAGAAATTTAGATAAGTGGGAGCTTTGGTAGCTGAGCTCTGCATTTAATTCTGTGCCTCCAGGCAACCGGGGCAAAAAAGAAACATGGTGATTTACATATCTTGACTTAGCTAATAGCAGGAAGTCAATGAGCACCCAGAGAAAGAAAGATCTATTCTTAACATTCATATGCTCAGTATTTCCTCACATGAATTTTTTCCTCAAAAGTTTTAATTTTGGTTTATTATATTTTATTGAGTAGGTAATATGTACGTATGGTTTACAGTCTAAATAATGAATTGGAATACTTACCCACTGTTGGGGTTGGGGCTTGTTGGTACAGCCACTATTAAAAACTCAGGGGGGTGGTCCTCAAAAACTTAAAACTGAGAGCGCCTGGCCAGGTATTTAGCTCAGTGGTTCTGCCACCTGCCTCAAAAGTACAAGGACCCAAGTTCGATCCATGGTAACCCCCCACAAAAAAAAAGTGCTAAGAAAAAATGGAAGGAGCCAGGGATTTAACTCAGTGGCACTGCACCTGCCTTGCAATTGCAAGGTCCTGAGTTCAATCCCCGGTACCAATAAAAAAGTAAATATTTTTTTAAAAACTTAAAAATTGAGCTACCATGTGATCCAGCAATCCTCCTCCTGGGTATTTATCTAAAAGATTTGAAAGCAGGTTCTCAGAGATATTTGCACACCTAATAACAGCAACCAAAAAAATTTTATAAAATATTTAAGGAGAACAGGAAGGATAAAGCCAGAGCAGAGCCACACAGAGCCCCCAGACCAGCCTGGGATAAGAAGTGTTCGTGGGGTTCCCAGCCCAGCTGCCTCCATCTCGTGGCTTTGGCGTCTGGCCTTACCCGCAGGGACAGCCCTTCTTCACTGGCGCCTTGCCCGAGTGTCTCGTCTTCAAGGTGGGCACAACAGCGCGGAGAGCTCTCACTGTGTGAAGCCTGGGACAAGCTTAGGATTTTCAGCAGCAGTCACAGGTGTGGTTGCTGGTGAAGATGATAGGTGGGGACATGAACATGGTTCTGACATCAAAGCTTGAAATTTACGCCAAGCACGCATGCCGAACCTGAGTCCCAGGGGTGTCTGGGGGAGATGGAAAAAGTGTTAACAGCCCAATGTCTGTGCAGAGACTGTGTACTCTTTGGCCTGTGGATGACTCTTGTCAGTGGAACAAAGGGCTGATGACAAATCAGTAATAAAAAACTTAAATTGTTCTTAAGTTGTTCTGATTTAGTCTTTAGAACCCAGTGTAGCATTTCCAAGGCTCAGATTCATTCCAAGCTTCAGGTATTAGTGCTCTAACAAGTGGGGGCTTGGCCTTACCCAAGGGCCAGACACCCTGACGTTAGGGGGCCGTAATCAGTAGCTTCTTGAATTCTTGTATCTCTACAATAGTTTTTATTGTTTAGAAAGTGATTAATAATGTTGATTACTTGATAACATCTGGCTAATAATTGTAAATGCTTTCTCATCTTCCATTTGTCTTCTCTATCATGAACTCCTTTAGTCTACTTTAATTTTGAAAGACAGACATCAACTCCAGTAGTCGTGCCTGTTGCCGGCAGGAGTCGGCTTTGAAAAGCTGCTATTTTACTCTCCCAGCCTTCATACCTATGTGGAGCTCCTTCTGAGGAAAGCTGACCATTTCCCACAACAGAGCAGATCCAGAAAACAAACCCAAGAACAGGTGGCTGTAGATTGACAGCCATTAAGACATCCCCGAAAGGACAGTAACTAACGGAACGAGTCAGACCCCATCTTTTAGAGTCTGAATGTAGTCTCCAGAGAGCATCCTGAGCTGAGGAGGCTGAGGCAGAAGTGGAAACCTCAGATATGCAGAGAGGAGGCAGACAGAACAAGGCTGCAGCATGTGTAGGTGTAGAAGCAGGGGACCGCTTTGTCACCTGGTGGTGGAACACCAGAGTCAGGGGAAACACATGGCTGGGGTCACTGGGCATTGTTCTAGGTGTGTGGGTCAAAGTGACCCAAATGACCCCCTAAGCCAGTGATGGCGAACCTTCTAGAGCTATAGTGGCACAGGTAGCCTGCTAGGGCACACATGCCATAGGTTCACCAACACTGCAACCTCAGTCACGTCCTGTTGACCCTTGGGCCATTATAAGGAGGGAGAGTTGGTGCTGGTTAGGGACCCCCTGCCCTGCCCCCCTATATGGTAGTGTTGGCCTTTTTTTTTTTCCTGGTACCAGGAATTGGACTCTGGGTCTTGTGCTTGTGAGCCAGGCAGTGCTATCACATCCCTGGGGGGGCCTGAATGAGCTTTTTCTCTTTATTTAAGAAATGCCGGTGTGGTGATGCACACCTGTAATCCCAGCACTCTGGAGGCTGAGGCAGGAGGATGGCTGTGAGGTTGAGACCAACCTGGGCTACATAGTGAGTTCCAGTTCAGTCTCAACTACATAGTGAGACCCTGTATCAAAAACCAA
>NW_022900937.1:19023537-19075965 GCF_012274545.1 Fukomys damarensis
GAAGGGCCAGGGATTTAGCTCAGTGGTTCTACTGCCTGCCTCTCAATCACAAAGTCCCAAGTTTGATCCCTGGACCAAAAAAAAAAAAGAGCTAAAGAGAGGTAAAGAACAGACTCATTCTAACCAGAGCATCCAGATTTTCTTGAGTTTTTTTTTTAATCTTAAGCATTTGATCTGTGGAGCCTGGAAAACACATTAAGATTCAGTGAAAAGGAGACATACTTTTGAGCTGAGGTCTGATTTTCCAATTGCTTTTCTTTCATTTTGAGTCTGGAAGGAGGTTTTTATATTGCTTCTCAGGTGTGGGGACTAGCCAGTGTGTAACACTTACAGAGAATGAAATAGGTTTTGAAAAAAAAAAGTAAATGGAATTTGTCTCCAAGATGCTGTTGGCTTTAAAAATCCTACTGAGGGTATCAGCTGTATGGCTTTTAGTGTTCAGTTCAAGCTCGCACAAGTCCTCTTCTTCTGCACCTTTGTCTTCTGCACAGTTCAGCTCCACTGATTCCCACTCACTTCCTCTGCTGCCTTCTCAAACCGTCCGGCCTCCCCAGCTCTTCCTGTTATCTCTGCTGGTCTGACACAGTGCCATCCTGCTCAGCAGTGGGCATTATTACATGGTGTTGACAGGAAAGGAAGCCAAGGTGCTGGAGAAGGGGCTGAGCGGGGGGCTGGGGTGGGCACCCTTTGCCAGCCGTCCCTGGGCGTGGATGGAGAACACAGCAGTGGGCCCCAGAAAGTCAGAAGGGCTTTCTAAAGCAGAGAACCAATCAGAAGGCATGAGGGAGAAATGAACACATCCGCCTACATCGAATATTCTAAACTCAGGATGACAAAAGATCCCATAAACAAAGTCAGAAGGCAGACTGCAGAGTGGACAAAGATATCTGCAGCACGTGAAACTGATGAAGGGGAAACATCCTGTAGGAAGCGTGCACTATAGTTAAATTATAAAAATGTAGGATATCCAACAGAAAAACATGTTGGAGTTTAAACAGGCATTTCACAGGGGACAAAAGGCAAACCTCCCCAAGATAAAATGATGACCAACTGACCTTACTTTAGTCAAAGGAGTACAACATAAAGCACTGCTAAACTATTTTTTTCCCATCAGTTTAGAAAACACTAGAATGACAGGTGATACCCAGCAAGGAAACAGACACACTGCACTATTTTGGGGAGGGGGTTTGAGACAGGGTCTTACTATGTAGTTGAGACTGACCTGGAACTCACTTTGTAGCCCAGGCTGGTCTTGAACTCACAGCGATCCTCTTGCCTCAGCCTCCCGAGTGCTATTACGGGCGTGCGCCAACACGCCTGGCCCACACTGCGCTATTACTGGGTGAGAAATACCGCTTGGTGGTGTCTGTCACACTTAGCATGTGTCACGCTCTCTGACCTGGCAGATCCACTTCTAGAAATCCAGCTGACAGACACCTGTGCACATGCAAAGAGGTACAGAGGAGCTTGCATTGTAGTTCTGCTGTATAATAGCAAAAAGTGGAGACAGCCTAAACGCTCATCAGTCAGGCATGAGTAAATGGCGCATCTCTCTGTGTGGCCTGTGTAAAGAATGAGGACCCACGTAAACTAACCTGCAAAGGTGTTCGCGATCTGTTAAAGGAAAAAAGCAAATGGGAAAAGCTTGTGCGTTACAGATGTAATCTGGGCCAGGGATTTGGCTCAGTGGTTCTGCTGCCTACCTTGCAAGTGCAAGAAGGGGCCTGGGTTCGATCCCCCATACCAAAAAAAAAAAAAAAAAAAAAAAAAAAAAAAAGGAGAGAGAAAGAAACGTAATCTTCAAAGCAAAGCTGAAAAGCAAGTCCTCAGCTGATAAGACATGAGGCTCTGTCTGCGCTCATACATCAATGCTATTGCAGGAATTGCAGGAATGGGCTTGTCTTTCAAAAGCACGAAGGAGGAGTGTGACATCCATGTAAACTCAAAGGAAACAGGATGGGCACATAGTGAACCGATAACAGCAGTTTAATCTGGGAAGTGGAAAGAGGTTTTGTGAATCTTTGTTTAGTTCTTTCTTTCGAAGCATAATTGAAGTTGGGTGGTTTAAATGCATGTGTTTTCAGTACTTTTCAGATGAGTTATCAAACATGTTATCCCTGCAGGGACTGGTGAGAACTGATCAATCTGTTGCGAGCCTATGTTGCTGGAGGCATTCCCTAGGGCGGTTCACCGTGTTGTTTCAGTGTTTGCTCTCAGCCTCCTGCAGTAGATGTTACTATTGGAACAGCATCGCAGGTGAGGAACATGGAATGTACTGAGCTCATCTGAGTTACACACTGACAGGCTGCTCGTGGCAAATTGAAACTAGGGTGTTGTCAACCTAGGTGACACCCAGAGTGTTATCTGGGTGAGGTTTAAGGCCCCTCACTTTGAATCCACCTTGAAACATATTGGTAGTCCTTTAAAACAGTCAGCTGGGTTTGGTGGCCCACACCCGTAATCCCAGCTACTCAGGAGGCTGAGGCAGGAGGGTAAGTGTAAATCCAGCCTGGAAGACTTAGCCAGACTCAGCTTCTTTTTTTTTGGAGACAAGAGTCTCACTGTGTTCAGGCTGATCTTAAAGTCACTGTGTTCTGGCCTCAGAACTCATGGTTATCCTCTTGCCCAGAGTGCATGTGCCTCCGTGCTGGCCAAGACTCCTATTACAAAATAAAATTTTAAAAGGACAGGGGGTGGGGCCGGGGATTTAACTCAGTGGTTCCAAGGTCCCAAGTTCGATCCCTGGTACCCCTCCAAAAAAGGACAGGGGGTGTAGCTCAATGATAGAGTGCTTGTCATGAGTGACCCCCCAATGTCAAGCCCAAGCATTGCAAAAGCAAACAAACAGCTCAGCTGTAGAGAACTGGCTTAGCATATACAAAGCCCTGGGTTACATCACCAACACCACAACAAAAAGAGGGACAGAAAGAAGAAAGGGAGGGAGGGAGAGAGGGAGGAACAGAGAGATGGAGGGAGGGATGGAGGAAAAGAGGGAGGGAGGCAGGGTAGAAGACGAAGGGAAGGGAAGGGGGGAGGGGGAGGGGAAAGGCCCTGGGTCTCCCGTGGCCTTCCCTGGCTGGTCAAGTTCCCCTGCTTTTGGCTTCAGGTGTCCTGCCTTGATAGGGTCGTCCTCCTCCAGCCAGAGAAGTGAGGTGAGGGTAGGTTGAGGGGAACTGAAGTCCCAAGCTCTAGAAGGAACTTTACCTCCCACCCACTTAACTCTGGGTAAGCAAAACCAAGTGGCAGCTCCAGTGTCAACTGCCCACATTCTCTATACTTTCAACTCTTTCTTCCTCTCTCTCTCTCTCTCTCTCTCCCTTTCCTTCCTTCCTTCCTCTCTCTCTCCCTCTCTCCCTCACTCCCTTCCACACGCTCTTACTAAGTTGCCCAGATTGGCCTTCAACTTGTGGTCTTCCTGCCTCAGCCTCCTGAGTCTGGGATTACTGGTACATGCCACTATACTCCTTTCAACTCCTTTCATCTCTTGTCTCTCGCAGCACACCTCCACAGCTAGGAATCCCAGAACACCTTTCCATGAAGCTGGCATCCTGCCCAGGACTCTGGCGATGGCTGCAGGTCTCTGCAGTCTAAACCTCTTTCCAAGTTTGTGCCTGAGGTGTCCGTCTTCTGTGCTGAAGAAAAAGGAGATGAGTCTGAGCAGGATCAGAGCTGCCAGGAGGAGCTAGAACCAGGGGAGTAGGTGCCATCTGAGAAGAGGTGAGGAAGAGAGCCAGAAGGTGATGGCCTGAGTCAGTATAAAGCAAAGCAGCACTTCCTGGAGCTGCAAAATAATTCTGAGAAATAATATAAAACATAGTGCTTAGGTGTGCGTGTGTGCGCGCGTGTGTACAGTGGTATCTCCCAAGTCCTGTTGACTTTATTCAACTATCAGGTCACCTGTCCTCCCCTTTAGATCTCCCCACCCAGGTGGGGGCACTGCCTGATGGAGGTCCCTCCACACTGCCCCCAGACCAGATCTGCTTCCTAGCAAGGGAAGCTTTCCTCAGCTCAGAACACAGGGAGCGGAGGAAATCCTTGGAGGCTCCAGATCCTGGCCTTTAAACTTTGTTTCACACACACACATACACGTGAAACAAGCTTCAACAAGCAGCACTCAACACTGATCCTAATTATCTATGATGCACTCTGATCATTTGCATTCTATTCTTTTCATTTTCGTTATTTAAAATGTTTGTAACTGCTCACAAGTCCATTGACTCCAAGACCAGTGGGTAAGACCAGCAGTTTGCAACACACAGTCCAGGCTACTGAGCCACACAGATGAGCTAGAGAGAACACCCTGTTAGCCACACCTTGTAGACTGCAGGGAAAGCAGGCTGGAGGGCAAGTTGGGGGCCAGGGCCATCTCTCAGACCCTGCCTGACCAGAGATGCTCGGTCACTCACCTGAAGGTGGACTGAATTATGGCATATGATACATGAGACCACTGAGCTTTAAGGTAAAAATAAGATGAATTAGTGAAGGCTTCCATGTGGCAGGCATTGTTCTAAGCATTTTATGCCAATTAACACACTTAATCCTCACAATACTACTGTGCTATATGCAGTATTCTCCATCCCTGCTGTAGAGGAATTTAACCTCTAGAAAGTAGCTATTAAGTACAGATCTGGCCATCAAAGCCAGGCAGATTGACTCCAGAGCATCCAACTCTTTTAAAAAACCCAAAACTACATCCCCTTTCTCCTTGTCCACGACATTCTTGGACTCTTACTCCTGGGTCGCTTTGCCATCTTTTCAAGCGTAACACCCAGTGCTGAGCTTAGGCTCTGGGCAGAATTCCACCCGGGACTTAGGTGAGAGCTTAAGGTTGGGCAGGGTCACCGACCCAGGTGTCATTCCATCAGGCCCGCAACACCCAGCCGTGGACTGAACCCCTTGGTGCCAGGTCAGGGCTGGAGCAGCCCTCCAAACCATCCTGTGCATACAGAAGGGACACAGGTGTGCCCCGCTCCGGGTCCTCCACTTCTGTCTTTGTCAGAGATTGCCTTTCTGAGTAAGTTTATACTTGAACAAAACTAAATGAGCAAAATTATTCTGGGGGAGATAAGAGAAAAATGTAAGGAGTTAGTATCCTTTTGGAAAATAATTCATTGAATGTATTTTTATTGCTATAAAATATACATAATGAGCTGGGTTTGGTGGCGCACACCTGTAATCCCAGCTCTGAAGAGGCTGAGGCAGAAGAATCGCCATGAGTTGGAGGCTGTCCTGGATTACATAGTGAGATTCTGTTTCAAAAAACAAAAAATAGGACCGAGGATTTGGCTCAGTGGTTCTGCCACCTACCTCATAATTGCAAGGGCCTGAGTTTGATCCCTGGTACCAAAAAATAAACTGCACATAAGGTAAACTTTACCACTGATAACATTTAGTACATTGACAATGTTGTATAATATTTACCATTATCTAGGCCAGGACATTTTCATCACCCTCCTTAATAGAAATTTCATACCCATGAAGCAGTGACTCCCCATTACCCTCTTCTCCAGCCCCTGACAGCCACTATCTACTTAGCATGTCAGTGATCTTGCCTAATAATAAATGGAATCATATAATATGTGGCCTTTTGTGTCTGGCCTCTTTCACTTAGCATAATGATTCCGAGGTCTGACCATGTTCTAGTGTATTGCAGTATTTCATTGTTTATAGCTTTCTAGGGTTGAGTAATGTTCATTTACCCATTTGTCAGGTGGATAGATATTTGAATTGTTTCTACCTTTTTGCTACACTGAATGCTGCTGCTCATGAATATCTGTGTACAGGTTTGAACATCTGTTTTCATTCTTCTGGGTACTTACCTAGGAGAGGAATGACTAAATTATATAGAAACTCTTGAGTTTATTTTTCTTTTGTTTTTGCAACAGAGTCAGGCTGGACTTTAACTCATGGCTTCCCTGAGTGCTGAGATTATAGGTGCGCACCATCCTGCACAGCCCTTGGGTTTATTTATTTATTTATTTATTTATTTATTTATTTATTTTTGGGTAACTGCTGGGCTACATCCCTGGGCCAGTAATTTTGTATTTAAATTACTGAGGAATCACTAAACAGTGCTTCACCATTTAAACTGCCACCAGCAATGTACAGGGGCTCCAGTTTCTCCATCTGCAACAGGACTTGTTATTTATGTGTAGTAGGCTAACATACTACTGCTGGGCTACATCCCTGGGCCAGTAATTTTGTATTTAAATTACTGAGGAATCACTAAACAGTGCTTCACCATTTAAACTGCCACCAGCAATGTACAGGGGCTCCAGTTTCTCCATCTGCAACAGGACTTGTTATTTATGTGTAGTAGGCTAACATACTACTGCTGGGCTACATCCCTGGGCCAGTAATTTTGTATTTAAATTACTGAGGAATCACTAAACAGTGCTTCACCATTTAAACTGCCACCAGCAATGTACAGGGGCTCCAGTGTCTCCATCTGCAACAGGACTTGTTATTTTCTTTACAAAAAACACTAGCTGAGGGGGGCAGGTGCATGCATGATCCCAGCACTCAGGAAGCTGAGGCAGATTGCTGTGAGTTCCAGGCCAGCCTGCACCACTGTCTAAAAAAAAAAAGACATAGAACTGATTTTTTTAGTGTGGCAATCCTTCACTGTGTAACATTGCTGAATAATTTTTTTTAGCTCTAATTGTCATTAATGTTTGATCCTTGTAGTCCACTGACCTCCTCCCAGCAGCATTTATTTCTTTAAGATACCAAGGGCAGGGCCATGATTTAGCTCAGTGATTCTGCTGCCTGCCTCAGAAGCGCAAGGTCTGGAGTTCATCCCCAGTACCAAAAAAATAAATAAAGTCCTGGGGCTTCTTATGGTGAGCTTAGCATGGGTCTAGCCCTGTGACTCCCAACTTTGCCCATGCAGTATGCAGGTACAAATTTCAGCAAGATCCCCCTGCAAAGACCCCTGCCCACCCCTCCTAACTCACTATTTCCCCAGTCTCATTAAATCATCCAAGTCCAGCCCCAACTCCCACCTTCACTGAGTGGGTGGCACCCAGCCCTGGTCTCCATGGCAGAGATAACTCCGCAGGAAATTAAACACTGAGAACCTTTCCCTGCCTTCCCAGCTGGAGTAGACATGGCCAAGTCCCCACCCTGCAACCTGCTGTCCTCCCCACTCCCACCTCCTCCCCTGCGGTTTGCTACAGTCTAGGTCACCGGGGCCCCAGAGCACCCTGTCTTTTGCTTTCCCAGCTCCAAAAAGCCCAGTCTCTGGCCTCTTAAAGCTGCTGCTGCTGCCCTGTGGAGGTCAGATCCTTTGCCTACAGCAAGTCTGGCAGGAAGACAGGCAAATTCTACATGCAAACTAGGATTATTTTAGCAAGTGGGGACTCCGCCTGGAATCTAGTTTCCATGCTCACCAAAGACAGCCCTCGTGGCGAAATTTGGAGAAGCTCCGGCCCAGGGAGGTGGTGGGCAGAGACTAGGGTGGGAATGCAGGCTGAGGACCAGGAAGGAAGGGCCGGCGACTGCCCCACCCGGTTGCCTAGGTGATGGAGAGGCGGGAGGAGGGAGAAGCACTGGTTGAGTTTATCCAGTATCTCAGATCTGTTTGGTGGCTCCTGCTATCACCTCCTCTCCGATCCCTGGGGCTCAGCCTCCTGGAAGGACAGGGACCGGGGCTGCAAGCCCTGCGGAGTTTCCCTCATGTTTAACACTCGTACCCCAGGGCTCTGTGGTGCAAGGAGAAATAGAATGTCAGCCCTGGAAAAGAGCTTGCCGAAACTTTGAAGTCTAGTAGTTTTCAAGCCGGTTGGTAGCAACAGATCCTTGTCTGGAAGGAATTCTGACCCAGAACCTCAATCGTGGGTGCTGCTTACCCACCCCACTTTCCCAGAATTCGACAAAACTCCATTCTGGCCCCAAACCCTGCTTGTTAATTAATGTGGGACAACCGAGGTCCCCAGATCACCACAGACAGCTCGAAGACCTCCAGCGGAGAAGTTCCTGATGGGAAAGGACCTCCTGTGACCAAGGCTGGACTAGCAGAAAGGCAGCAGTGCCCTTGAGGTTGGGGGAGGGCAGGCACGTGTCCTAGGAACCTTCAAAGCCCAGATTCCCCGGGGACATCACACCCCTAAAGTTACAGAGGAAACGGGTGGGGGGTCAGCCTGTTCTGGAGCTATATTCTGTGCGGAAGATGAATCTGAGCATTTGGCTTTTTGGCAGGCTCAAGCAGTAAATCTTCGATGAAATTCGGAGGTGCCAGATGGTGCAGGGGGTGGGGGCACCGGCCTGGGAGCCTCTTCCCGCTGTGCAAGTGACAGGCCCTGACCTTGGGAGATTTATTTAAAGAGCCAAAGGGGATCATGCCCTAATTTGTAAGAGGTCCAGAGAGTAATAGGATTAAATGGTGCTTGGGAGTGTTTTTTATTGTTTCTAAATGTCAGGGCTTCCTTAGGGGAAAGGGGAGGAAGCAGCACTGGTCTTTACAGACCAAGCTTGACAGTGGGTTTTTTAAATATCCTCATTTCCCTTTCCCATTTTTCATGGCTAATTATAAAGTGACACAGGGCCATTTTAGAAAGTGTGAGAAGTCCAGAAAAATGAGAGAGATAGAAGTAGGAAAAACCACCCAGAAACCCATTACCCAGAAAATCCACCAGTTTTTTCTATTTATTTGTCCTTATACAAAGTGCAATGTATTGTAATTTTGATAAAGAATCATTTTACTTAATGATTAACATCCAACTTCAAATATTGTTTAAATGGTAAAGATGTGTTTGAGATCCACTCTAACTCTGGATTCTTCCCATCAACACAGAGAACATTGATGAGTTTGATTTATTTCTTTTCAGACTATTTACTTTTTTCATTTATTTGCATTCATTTTTTTGTTTATTTAAATCCATTTTATTTATATATACCAATAGGAAATATACAATAAATAATGTAAATAAACATGTATAGATTTTATTTATTTATATATTATTTAAGACAGGGTCTCACTATGTAGCCCAGGCTGGCCTCAGACTCACAGAAATCCTTCTGCCTCAGCCTCCTGAGTGCTGGGATTGCAGGCCTGCACCACTAAGCCCATTTTAGATTTTAGTATGTTGTATGTGTTTTACGTAATGACTTAATGTGTTTGACATTTTTTTCTGGTACTGGGGAGTAAACTCAGGACAGGTGGGCGCAGCACTACTGAGCTACATCCTTGGCCCAATTTGTTTTGTTTTGTTTTTAACCCATCTATTTTAACATTAGTTATTTCATCTTCTTCTTTTTTAGGGTACCGCTGATCAAACTCAGAACCTTGCACTTGCAAGGCAGGCACAGATAGCACCACTGAGCTAAATCCCCAGCCCTAGTTATTTCATCTTCTGAATAAACTACATTCTATCTATCTAGTTTGTTTTTGATGAACATATATATTGACCATATATATTTTTGCTGCTGTGATAAAGTTTAGTGAGTAATCTGTGCATGTGCTGTGATCAGGAGCCCAAGTTTCTCTGGTCAGAGACACATGGATGGGTGTGCATTATTCACCTTTTGTCCACGTTGCTAAATGCTCATCCAATATGAGTGCTTACATGTATGCTCCTCTTGCCTCTTCATTTGATTATAAAACTCAACTTTAGACTGAGGATGTAGCCCAGCATGCACAAGATCCTGGATTCAGGCATGATGGTTCAGGCCTATAATCCCAGCACTCTGGGAGGCCAAGACAAGAAGATCCCAACCTAAGCACAATTTAATGACTTAGAGGAAGCCAGACTCAAAATAGAAAATAAAGGGCAGGAGATGTAACTAAGTGAGAAAGCCCTATTTTCAGTCCCCAATACCATTAAAAAAGAAGAGAGACACTGGGTTCCATCCACAGCACACACACACACACACACACACACACACACACACGCACTCAGGTACACCTGCCAAAAAGCAAAAAGTCTTGATTTAAAAATTTATAATTTTTACTATGATTTTCCTATTAGCATGATTAAACATATTTCCATGATTATTGGCTATTTTAAAAATTGAGTGATTTTGTATCTAGGCTGTTACCCTTTTTCTCTGTGTATTGTAAATATTTTTCCATTCTGTTGATTACATTTTATTTTATTTTATTTTTCCAGTACCAGGGATCGAATTCAGGAACTTTAGCTTGAAAGCAGGCATGGAGCCACTGAGCTAAATCCCCAGCCCAGTTTTATTTTTTATTACTGGGAATTGAACTCAAGGCCTTGCATATGCCAGGCAGGTGCTGCACTACTGAGCTACATTCCTGGTCCTGCTGATTATCTTTTAAGTTTGCATGTGATGTCTTCTAACATGAAGAATTTTAAATATTTCATATAGTAAAATGTTTAGTTTTGCTTTTTTTAACTCAAGATTTGATCTAGATTTTTTCTCCAACAATTTTAAGTATTTCTCATTAAAACCTTGAATATGTCTAGATCTTATTTTTGTATATATGTATGATACCGATCTAGATGAGACAAATATCTGCATATCTAATTTTGCTGTTTTGCATATGACTGGTCAATTGTTGCATATCAATTATTGAATTGCCCTTTTAAAAAAAAAAGCAGTATTTAATAACAATTCTATTGTATACCAAATCCTGTCTCTTACTTTTTATCTACTTCTCTGTTTCTCTGTTTTTATGCTAGTACTATACTTTTGTTTGTATAATTCAGGCTGGCCTTGAACTCCTGGCAATCCTCCTGCCTCAGCCTCCCAAATGCTGAAATTACAGGGCAGTGCCAACACACCCAGCTCCATGTAGTTTTAATTATTAAGGTTTTATAATATATTGACATTTGATGCACAAGTTGCCTGTTTCTTTCTGTGTCATTGTCCTGTACCTTATACATTTACGTTTCCGTGTGACTCCATTATGAACTTGTGAAAAGTCTTTTGAGTAATTTGATTGTGATTGCATTGAATTTGTACCTAGATTTGAAGAAGTTCTCAAGATATGTTTTTTTCTATCCAAGAATTTGGCATAGCTGTTTATTGGGCCTTTTGTTTTGTTTTGTTTTTGTACTGGGGTTCGAAGTCTGGACCTTGTGCTTGTGAGGCAGGCAGCAGCACAACCACGCTAAATCCCAGCTTTTTGGAACCAGGGTTTGAACTCGGATCCTTGTGCTTGCAACGCAGGCAATGGAACCACTGAGCCAAACTTGGCCCTTTATTGGACCTTTTATAATGTGTTAGAGTCAAGTTTTAAAATCACCTCCATAAAGCCAGGTGTGGTGATGCACACCTGTAATTCCAGTGCACGGGAGCCTGAAGCAGAAGGATCACTGCAGGTTCAAGGCCAGCTTGGGCTACACAGTGAGTTCAAGGCAGCCTAAAATATACATCAAGGCCCAGTCTCAAAAAACAAACAAAAAATCACCTAGGCTTATTCCTAGACTTTATTGCTTTTGTTATTATATTTTTACTATTATATTTTCTGATTATTCATTTTTGTATGTTGGTCCTATGAATTCAAACAATTTTTCTGTTGTTGTTCGTGAGATCTTTTAGGTACTCTAGGTGACATAATCAAAGATTATCTATATATAATGAAGCTTTCTCTTCCCTTCTCATCTTCTCCTCTCTCACATTTTAGGAGGAGTCTTAATTGCATGAGGTTGAATATGTTGAAGACGGGGGATAATGGACTTTCCAGTCATGCTCTTGGCGTTATTGAGAATGCATCAAATGATGCACCAGCTGAGCCCACAGCAGCCCCAACTCACTCAAAGTATAATATGAATGCTGAGCATCAAGGTGTCCTAGAAGCCAGGAATCCAGAGTCGTTCCATCTTGTGATGGCGCCGCTTACAATCATGACCTCCGGATTCACTGCACAGGAGGAAAGAAGGTAGGGAGGGACAGCAGGACAGCAGCTCTCCGACCATCTTGGCTTGGGAACTGGCTATGTGGGCCCTCATGTACATAAATGCCTAGAAAATATACTTCCTGGCAGGCTACCCAGCTCCTAGAATCTGCTCATGATGCGGTTAAATAATCTTTTATAACGTTAAAATCTCTTCTGCATGAGTAGTTTGTAATTTTGACTATCTTGCTAATCCACACTTTAATTTGCCCTATCTATCCATTGTTTCATCTGATCGAATTTGGCAAAATTTGTCTCTTTTTCTTTTCAGGTAATCACTTTTCTCTTTTTCATGTCTTTTTATGAATGCATATTGGTTGTGCAAATGAATGAGTTTTGCTTTGGCAGATTCACACACACACGTAATATGCTGTAATCATCTGTGCTGCCCACTTCACCCCTCTCACCCCTCCGTATTGCATTGTTTTCTACTTCAGTGTTTCTATTTTCCTTAGTTGTACTTTCTTTTTTTGGTACTGGGGATTGAACTCAGGACCTTGAGCTTCCGAGGCCAATGAAGTACTCATTGTACTTTCTTTATATTTTTCATTTTCCACAACTGTGTTTTTGTACTGGGGTTTTAACCCAAGGCCTTCACCAAGAGCTGCAATCCACCTTTCTTTTTTTTTTTTTTTTTTTTTTTTAAATTCAAGGTAGGGTTTGACTAAGTTACTAAATTGCCCAGGCTGGCTCAAACTTGCTATCCTCCTGCTTCAGCTGCCTAAAGGGCTGGAATTACAGGTGTGCGTCACAACATCCACCTCCATTTTTTCATTCAAAACAATACTGGGTTAAAACTGATATTTCCGGGTCAGGGATTTAGCTCAGCGGTTCGGTGGCCTGCCTTGCAAGTGCGAGGACTCAAGTTCAATCCCTCGTACCAAAAAAAACCCCCAAAAAACAGCTATTTCCAAAGCTGGGCATGGTGACACATGCCTGTAATCCCAACATTGGGGAGGCCGAGGCAGGAATATCACCTGGGAGTTCGAGGCCAGCCTGGGCTACATAGTGAGATCCTATCTAAAAGAAAAAAAAATATTTCTAAAATTCAGTGTCAAACCCAGAACATGTAAATGTGATCTTATTTGGAAAGGGGATCTTTATAGATATAATCAAGTTAAAATGAGGTCACATTGGATTAGCATAGACCCTAAATCTAATATGACTGCTGTCCTTATGAAAAAAAGAAATTAGATTTGGAGACAGATTCACAGGCTGTAACTGAGGCAAAAATTAGAGTGTTGCCTGCAGCCAAGGAACATCCAGGTCTGCTGGCAACCGCCAGACACTAGCAAGAGACAAAGAAAGATCCTCTCTCAGCTACAGCCTCCAAAATGGCATGGTCTTGCTGACACACTGATTTTAGCCTCAGTCACCACCACCTCCTCCTCCTTTTTGTTTTGGTTTTTGTGATTGTAGCTATGTAGCTCAAGGCTGGCCTCAAACTCACAGCAGATCTGCATGCCTCCTCAGCCTCCCACGTGCTGGGATCACAGGTGTGCACTACTACACCCAGCTTGATTTCAGTCTAACCTCTAAAACCGTAAGACAATAAATTTCTGTTGTGCTAAACCACACACTATAGTAATCGGCAACCCTGTGAAACCAAACAAAAGCTAATGTATTCACCATTGCTCTTTCTTGTTTTATGCCAAGTACATGTAAATCATGTTATTTTCCAGAAAATTACTGTGACTACACCATAAGGTAATACTTCATTAAATTAAATTCTATTTATTTATTTTTAATTAATTAATTTATTGTACCAGGGATCGAATGCAGGACCTTGTGCTTGCAAGAGAGGTGCAGTACCACTAAGCTAAATCCCCGGTCCTAAATCTATTTTTTTAAAAGACAGGGTCTCTCTACATTGCCCAGGCTAGTCTCCAACTCCTGGACTCAAGCAATCCTGCCACCTCAGCCTCCTGAGTAGCTGGGACTATAGCAGTGTACAACCACACCCAGCTCAATTCTAATTTAGCATTTTTCTTCGATCCATTCATTATTTACACTTTTTTTTTTTTTTTTTTTTGGTGGTACTGGGGATTGGGTCAAGGGCCTTTGCACTGAGCTGCTATCTCTGATCCTTTTTGACAGTTTTTTATTTTGAGGCAGGGTCTCACTAAATTGCACAAGTTGGGCTCAAACTTGTCATTTTCCTGCCTCAGCCTCCCCCAGAGTGCCTGGCTGTTTTGTGTTTGTTTGTTTGTCTGAGATAAGATCTTGCTCTGTAGTTGGGGGCTTGCTTGGAACTCACTTTGTAGCCCAGACTGGGCTCAAACTCACAGTGATCCTCCTGCCTCATCCTCCCTAATGATGGTATTATAGGCATGCACCATTATGTCCAACTAGACTTGTGTTTTAAAACTCCCAGAAAGGAAAAAAACGAAACAAGACAAAAAACCTCCAGATAGGCTTGGCAGGGCAGTACACACTTGTGATCCTAGCACTCAGGAAGCTGAGGCAGGAGGATCGCTGTTAGGTCAAGGCCAGTCAGGATAACATAGTGAGTTCAAGGACAGCCTCAACTACATAGCAAGAACCTGTCTCAAAAAAACACAAAAAACAAAACAAAAAACCCTTCCAGATATATAAGTTTCTAGTCTCCTATATATTGTTGTTAGCATCAGATTTTATTTTTGTATTATTAAAAAGTGTTTGGGCCAGGGATTTAGCTCAGTGGTGCTGCTGCCTGCCTCTCAAGTGCAAAGTCCTAAGTTTGATCCCTGGTACCAAAAAAAAAAAAGTGTTTGACGCATCACTGTTCAAAATTCTTTGGAAATTTACTGTGCATCTTAATACTTAGGCTTTGTATGTGTTATATTTGTGTTTGAAGAAAATGTACATCCTCTCTTAGGTTTGAAGTTTGACATGCAACTATTAGGTTCCCAGGTTACTCATGAGTATGCTAAAGACTAGTCACCTCATGAACTGACCTGCTTCCCTTCTCCCAGGCACAAAACAAGGCCACATTTCCTGGACTTCCTTGCAGTTAGATGTGGCCCCTTCGCTGAGTTTTGGCCAGTGGAATGTGAGCAGAGGTTATATCACTTCCAGGTCTTACTCCCTTGCGAGTCTCCATTCTCTCTCCCCGAAAGCTGCAGCGCAATACCCAGGGTGACTTTGGGAAGCACACGTTAAAGCCCGCAGGGTATCTAGTGGCTGGAATCCCTCAGTACTTGGGAGTAGGAGAGACCCTTCCTCAGTGCCCATTGCCAAAGACTGAATTTCACATGAAAGAAAAATTAGCTTCTGTTGTTGAAGTGAAGACTACTGATATTGGAAGGCTTATCTTTCACAGCCAGTAACGTCCCCGAAACCAATACAGTTCTGCTCTTCAGATGCGCTGTATATATTCACCTTTCTTTCTGCCTCTTGCTGGAGAGCAAATCAGGGCCTCTCTTGCTAGGCAAGGGCTCAGCCACCTCTTTCATCTTCTCACTTTGTCAGCATCTCAGATCCATGCCTTAGAGTGCATATATATGATTATGAAGCTCTCTTAGTCATCTTATAAAATCTCGCTATACATTTCAAAGCTCCATGTGCACTCCATGTCACAGGTGTTTTAATTGTTTGGAAAATTGTCCTTTTTGTTAGTATGAAAAATATTTTTGCTAATATTTGCAGTTTAAACATTTTTTCACTGTTTTTCTATAATTTGTAAAGTAGATATTCTATGCAAACAATTCAAAAGGAAAAAAACTTCATCTTTTAATGGATGAGTTTAACTATTCACATTTTTATAATTATGGATATTGCAATTATTCCTTAGTGTTTTCCATTTTTGCGTTATCATTTCTTTTGTTTTGTTTTTCACTCCTTTCTAGGATTTTTCTGGAGTCCTTAAGTTTTATTTATTCAGCCAGACATGGTGGCACACACTTGTAATCCCAACACTCATGAGACCGAGGCAGGAAGATATCCATGAGTTTGAGGCCAGTGTGGACTGCATAGTGAGTTTAAGGCCAGCCTGGGGCCAGGTGTGGTGGCACACATCTATCATCCCAGCACTCAGGAGGCTAGGGTGGGAGGGTCCCTGTGAGTTCAAGGCTAGTTTGACCTACATAGTGAGACCCGGTCTCTCCCTCTCTCTCTCTTTCTCTCTCTCTCTCTCTCTCTCTCTCTCTCACACACACACACAACAAAAACCCACTGGCCTGGACTACACAGTGAGATCCTGTCTCAAAAATAAATACATAAATAAATAGAACCTTAAAAAAAAAGAACCAACAAAAGCTCCCACTGTACCACCCTTAGCAATATAAAAGAGATCTACAATAATAATGTAGACACAAAGACAAAGCAAATATTGACACAGTAAATGCAGCAACTATACCACTATTATCAATAGAAAATAATTCAACAGCCAGGGATGTGGCTCAGAGGCACTGCACTTGCCTGGCAAGTGCAAGGTCCTGAATTTGATCTCCGGTACCAAAAAAAAAAAAAAAAAAAATTAAAAAAAAATAAAGTCAACTAAATATCTCAAAATTAATAAAGCTTAATAATAGTAGTAATAAAATGGAGGGGATTGTGAAGAGATGAAAGAAGTAAATTTGAAAAATAAAGATAAGGGAGATGAGAAAAAAGAAAAGTAAAGATAAAGGATCCAATTAAAGTATAAAAGAAAATTAATAAAATGGGCATGTGGTACATGCATATAACCCAGCACTTGGGAAGCAGAAGCAGGAGGATTATGCAAGTTCAAGGCCAGCCTGGACAACATAGTGAGACCTTGTCTGAAAACAAAGCAAAAATCAAAAAAAATTTCCCAATTTTTTAAAACCCATCTTTCGATTTATTGAAGGACAAAGAGGGTGGGAGAAGGGGTCAATAAAATGCTTTCACTTCATTTATAAAGAGTGAGCTGTAGGGGCCGGAGATTTAGCTCAGTGGTTCTGACACCTACCTTGAAAGCGGAAGGTCCCAAGTTCGATCCCCGGTACCAAACCAAACAAAATAAAAAATAATATTTAGGGCCGGGGATTTAGCTCAGTAGTTCCGGTGCCTGCTTTGCAAGTGCAAGGACCCGAGTTTGATCCCCAGTACGGGGGTGGCCCGCAGTACAAGCAGCAGCAAAGCCAAGCCAAGGAAAGAGGGAAATTGAGGGGCCAAGGGACCCCAACCATCACCGAGGGGAGCCACAAGCTTTTTTCCCTGGCCCACAATGCATCTACCCTAGGGGACCCATCTGGGCAGAGGAGGGAGTTATGCACACAGTTGGGGGGCAGCACTGGTTGGGCGGGGGAGGGAATAATTTATCCTCAGCTGCGGCAAGGGAGTAGGGGGCAGTAGCCTGGTGGCAGTGGTGGCCTAGGGGTCCCGTTCTTTCTTGACCTTAATGTCTCCAGCAAGGATGGTGCAATCTCACCCTGCATAAATGCCCAAGGGACAGTGGAGCCCGCCAGCGGGCACTTGTCACCACTGTGGCAGTACACCTCCCGGCTGGGCCCTGCGCCTTCATGAACTCCAGTGAGCAGGGAAAGCAGAACTTGTGTCCCGGCACCGAGGGGCACTGGACAAAGTGGGTGACTTCCAGCCGCTCTGGACACAGGGTGCAACACGGGAGCTGCAGGGGTTACCCCCGCGCCACTGCCACTCCCGCTGACAGCTTCGCCCCCGCGGTGGGGCTGACTTCTGCCTCGCCATGGCGCACCACTAGGCTATGCTGCGTGGGCAGCTGGGCTGTGGAAGAGGCTGCGGGGTCGGCGCACTCAGCCCGCACGGGGCCTCCACCCCCACCAGGATCCTCGGGTGAGTGGCCCAGGGCCTCGGCCACCTTCAGGGCAGCAATGGGGGCGGGCACACCGGGCGCTACCCCGTGTGGTTGCTGCTGCTCCTCGGTGGTCATCCTCCCAGCCGCCTCACCTCGAGCTCCGGGGATGCCTGGCGACGGCTGGCGTGGGTACCAGGTTCCGGCAGGGGCCGACTCTGGGTACTGCAGGGGCACGGCCTCCGCAGGAGCAGGCTCTCGGAAGCTGCGGACCCTGTCGGTGAGCAGCTCGCCCAACTGGCGCCATTCTCTCTCCGAGCCGTGGCGGCGTTCGTACTCCAGGTACTTGAAGCCAGGGGAGGCCAGGGTCTTGCCGGGCTCCCGCAGGGCATCGTAGAACGTCTGACGAGCGCCGCGAGGACCGCCGCATAGACACTGCCCGAACCACAAGGTATTCAGTGAAGAGCTTCAGCTCGAACTCAGCCTGGAGGGCGGGCTGCAGCACCGAAAGCGAACACGCGCCCCACCAGCTGGTGATCCTCCTTGAAGCGCATGCTGCTGGAGCTGCTCCCGCACAGCTTTGGGACGCCATGCCACTCCTCTGCCCGGCCCCCCGCACGGCCTCGTTCAGTTCCGTTCCTCTGCTGCTGCTTCTCAAAATCAGAGCCGAAAAGTGGACCCACAGGACTCAAGCTAAGTGCCAGCATTAGGCCTCGGCCTCCCGGGCCACCGCAGCTTCCCACAGTCCGGGGGCCGTCAGGCTGGGCATGGAGCCAACCAAAGCCCTGCGCGCCCTTCTGCCATGACTTCCTCAGGGCCCAGCCTGTTGGCCAAGTGGAACCGTAGGGTGTATTCAAGGGCAGGGGCAGGAGGCAGACGATGTGTCCCCATCCTAGCTGTCTGGGCCGGAGACAGTGCCACCAGTTCCCGAACACTGGGTCTGGGCCTAGGGGGGTGGTAACGGGGCCCCCGTGAGGCCGCCAGCCACCAGTGGGTCCTTGGCTGTCGGGTGCTTGAGGGCAGGGGCCCCGGCCCAGCGGCCCTCTGGGAACACGTGGCTGCGCTTGAGCTGGCGGTCTGAGCCCTCAAAATCCACGCAGCCACGACGCATGGCCTCGCTGGAGTCCCAGATATTTATGTTTCATGAATGGAATATTCTTATCTCTGGGAGGACATGTATTGATTTGGAGGGCTAGTTCTTGTTGCCCCGCGAACTCTTTCCTCGGATGTGCATTTGTAGGTGTTGGACCTATAGTCTGTTCTTCATTGTGTCTCACTTCTGGCGGTGCTGGGCCGTGGCAGCATTTTTGCAGTTGCCCTGTCTTCTTGGGCCGACAGCTGCCTGTAGCTGAGCCGCTTGCTGCTTGGGAAGAGGAAGGCAACACAGCTGTTAAGCTTCACCCCTACGGTTTTGATGGGCAGGACCTGCTGCTGAGCTGGACGCCCTGCAGCGAATCTTCCAGGCCTGGGTGTTTCTCGTCCTTCCCGCATTTTGACACCCACTAGGTGCATGGCCTTTTCTCATCACTCCAAGCTCTTACTGCAAAGCTCTTGAAGCACGGGGTTGATAAGGCAGGCTGCTCCTGCTCGTTCCGCAGCTCACTACGCCGCTAGTCTCTCTCTCCCTGGTACTCTGTTGCCTCCATCTCTCCTCCATGGAACATCTTGGCTTCCTGCCTTTCTTATGAGGGGTTTCCTTCAGCTTCTGCGGTGCTATTTCCTTCTAATCACTCCTGTCTGCTTTCAGCCTGTCAAACGTTTCTCACACTGGGGTCATAGACAAATCCCCCTCTAGTTTGTGAACATATATCTTGTCCCCCATCTTTTCCAAGGCTGGGAGTGAGCTTTGCTCGCCATGAATTTTTGTATTTTTCCCTTGGTATTGCATTAAAACATAGCTTAGGTAGGGCTGGGGTTATAACTCATTGGTAAAGTGCTTGCTTAGAATGCACAAAAGTCCTGGGTTTGTCCCCAACTCTGTGGTTTCTTTTTCCTTTAGATCTGTTGATATAAATATGTCTCTGCTTCCCTAGCTGATACTAAAGTCCCTGACACTTGTATAACAAAGAGGATACCTATTGCCCGGATCTTGGTTTCTGAATACTATTATTCACTAAAAAGTGACAAAACTTCCTTCAAGAAATGACTTTAGGAAAATGATTTTAGGAAAGAGGCATGGACAGTATAAGATTATCCTGGTACACCTCATTGTGTCTGACAGTATAAAACCATCCCCCCAAAATAACAGTTATATAAAATGACACAGGAGCCAGTTTGAAAGGGATCCCCCTGGCCAAATCTGATGCAGTTTGAGCATCAAAATAAATAATGAAAAGAATAAAATCAATTTAAAAAATAAGTGAATAAGTAGCTGGGTGTGGTGGCATATGCCTGTAATTCCAGTGCTCTGGGAGGCTGAGGCAGAAGGATTGCAAATTTGAGTTCAGCCTGGGACAAATCAGCAACTTTGTAGGACCCTGTTTCAAAATAATTTTTTTAAAAATAGAGCTAGGGTTATAGCTCATTGTAAAGGGCATGGGAAAGGAAAGAAAGAGAGAGAGAAAGAGGGAGAGAAAGAATTAGCTTATAAAACAATAATAAAATGAATAAGTAATACAACTGGAGAGAAGATAAAGTTCTTCCTTAGAGTTAGATATCATTGATAACTGAGGAAGAATTGATGAAATTCAAATATCACCACTGGGTAACCATCATTGTAATAATTGTTTCAAACAAGAATCATCAATGGATTCTAAAAATAGTTGGTAAAAATTTAACCAAGGGGCTAAGGTATTCAGCAAGCCTACGGCTCTGGGTTCAATCTCCAGCATCACACACACACACACACACACACACACACACACACACACACACAAATTAATAGTACCTTCCTATAAGATGCTTATTAATTACAAGGGGAAAAGATGTAAGTTTCCAGTGGGGAAACTTGACAGTCACCAATTTAAGCAATCAAATTGTATCAGTAATGTGGTAAGCAGACAACACACCCAACTGGTTTGATAAGGACACAGCAGCCCTTCAGTCATTCCTTCTGACACAAATTCATGAGCAGAGTCCGATCATAAGGAAGCAAGAATGGGAAGCCCAGACTGAAGGACATTACACACAGTAACTGGGCCATACTGCTCAAAAGTACCCAAACTGGACTGGGG
Organism: Fukomys damarensis; assembly: GCF_012274545.1. Classification (NCBI taxonomy): domain Eukaryota; kingdom Metazoa; phylum Chordata; class Mammalia; order Rodentia; family Bathyergidae; genus Fukomys; species Fukomys damarensis. The sequence goes on from NW_022900937.1 coordinate 19,044,287, forward strand.
GCGGTAGAATACATGCTTGGCATGCGGGAGGCCCTGGGTTCCGTCCCCAGTGCCGCTCCCCCCAAGAATACTAAAATCATGACAAGAGTGAGAAACTGTCCCAAATTAGAAGACACTAAAGATACACAGCAACGAGGTACATTTGATTATAATGAAACACATTATTCCCTTCTGCTATAGAGAATATTTGGGAGGCAGTAGTGAAAGATTTTGTTTACAGATTAAATAATGATGTCATATCATCAATTTCCTGATTTTCATTATTATGTGAGAGGTTTTATTGTTAGAAAAAACACAGGTATTGAGGGATAAACAGACCAAATTGCACACACACACCCCAGTATGTGTATTTATAGCATTAAAAACTCTTACTTTGAGATGGGTATGATGGTGCGCACCTGAAAGCCTAGCACTTCGGAGACTGAGGCAAGAAGACCTAGGGTTCATGGCAGCCTGGGATACACAGAAAGTTCAAGGCTAGCCTGGACCCTGTTTTAAAAGCAAGAACAAAAACCTTTCATATTGCTGGGCGTGGCAGTGTACTCCCAGTGCTTGGGAGGCTTAAGCAGCAAGAGGGTGAATTTGAGGCCAGCCTGGATACATAGTGAGTTCAAGGCCATCTTAGACTACATGGCAAGGCCTTGTTTCAGAATAAAACAAAACAAAGTACTTACACGTAAACATCCATTGTAAGGCTTGCGTAATACTTCATTGGCTGGATGCATTGTAAATTACTTAATTGTGACCTTTGAGTTTGACATTATGATTTCTAATTTTCCCTATGATTAATATACTAAAGTGAACAGTCATATCCATTTAATATTCTGTCTAAATTTAATATTTCTTCCTTTGGATAAATTCATAAAAATAGGAGTTCCTGTCCAACAATATGAACATTTTAAGATTCTTTCTTTTTCCTGGTGGTAGTAGACATTGAACCCATGACCTTCACATATCTCAGCTTTTTTTTTTTTTTTTTTAACAGTCTCACAGTCTCTATAAGTCACTAAGTAGCCCAGGCTAGGCTCGAGTTTGTCATCCTCCTGCCTCAGCCTCCTAGAGTACTAGGATTATAGATGTGTGCATCATGCCCAGTTTAATTTTTACACGAATTGGAATAACCCAGTCATGGCCATCCATGTTCCTATTCATTTAAAAGCCTTAATAATTCAAGGGGCAAAAAGGGAATTACATTTCATATCGTTTTGTTATGTCCTTAATCACTACAAAAGATGACTATTTTTTCCCTTAAAGGAAGAATGTTTCTAGTTCCTGAGGGGATTCATGACAGTCACACATTCCTCTCCGGGGTGAGAATAGCAAAGCTGTTTTTAACTTCTAAGAAGTAATTTGTAGTGATTACCATCCTAGAACACAGTCAGATCGCTTGTGACACAGCCACACTATGGCACAAGACTGCATTGACAATTTATTTAGACTCCTCGAATGAGAAAAGCTTCTCTCCAGGGAAGGGTAAAGAACGGGTGGAGGAGGAGGCAATTTCTTTGCCTGCTGGTTCACACCCCCGTCTCCCATCTCGCTCCCTTCTCCCTTACAAATATCATGGATGCACCATGATATATTCAGTGGTCCATACCCATATGACGTATGCATGCCCAGAAGGCGTGATTTCATATTCTAATGTAATATACAAGATACGCATGACTTCTAGGCGTCAGAAGGTTATAGGGATGTGCAGCCTTCTGTCTTTTTCAGGGAGCACATGCTCTAACGAAGACACCAAGACTCATGCTTTCACCGAGCTGGGGCCCAGCACCCTTTGCAAGCAACCTAGAGTTGCCCGCCAACCTGAGCCCCCCTTGCCATTCCTGGAATGCCCTCCTGTCCCTGCCCGTCATCTATCAGAGTCCTTCCAGGCCTGCTCCAATGCCACCTCCCCAAGAAGCCTTCTCGGACCCTGTTCATGCATGCAGAGCTGCCTGAACTCCATATGCACTGTCTTATTCTCCCTGGCACCTGCACTCTCAGCTTGGCACTGCTGCTGTTACTGTACCTGTCACATGTCCTCAGTTAGCCAGCTCCTATAGGGCAGGACTTGATCGCGTATCTCTGTATCCCCATGTCACCTGATCACCACTTCCAGGGTAGAGAAGACAGCGCACAAACATTTGGTTAAGTGGATGGATGAAAACAGCGGTACAATGATCTTCAGCTCCAGTTTTCCCGTATCATCTCGTGTGCTGGATGCATACGAGACTGGACTCAGGGTTGGGTCTTACCTCTTAGTGGTTGCACACAGGTCAGTCTACAGGCACATTGCCAAACAGAGAGCAGGAAGTGGGCGTAGGAGCAAGGAGAGAGCACTGGACTGGAAACCAAGTAGGCTGTTTCTGCCCCAGCCCTGCCTCTGCACAGGGTGTGACTTTAGAAGTTCACATCCTCCTCCCTTGGCCTCCATCTACTCTTCTGTAGAGTGGGGCAGGGAGGTGGTCTCCAATCCAAGGGTCTCTCCCTTTTACACATCTACCCTTCTGGCACAGAGAATAACTGCCGTGGCAATTCGTGGAAGCCTCCAGTCTAGATGAAAAGGAAGAAAGTCACTGTGAGGTATGAAAGCTAATATGTGCTTCTGTCGTCTTGAAGGGTGTGGAGTTTCCATAAAGATATTTCTCCTGTGATACCTTTCTCTTCTTAGGTCTAATAAGTTATTTCACTTACACACACTTATCTACTGTGGTCTGTCCCACAAGGTAATTATGAATATAAAGGGCAATCCCCAGTACAGCCCAGAAGATTAGCTGTCAGCAGATAAAGATGGCTCCCTTTTCTATGGGAATATAGATGTGCAAATGCAGGGGAAAGGGCAGAGAAGTTTACACACCTAACTGGTAATAATGGCTTTCTGGAAGACATGGAAAGGGTACTGAGGTCAGCACCTCCAAAGGAGCTCAGTCCCATGAGTGACGTTGGATTTTTTTCAAGAAGATTGCATCATTTATATATTTAAAATAAATGATAACCAGTAGTAAATAAAAAGGTCCAGTCTGGGTGTGGTGACGCACTTCTGTAATCCCAGCACTCGGAGGATGAAGCAGGAGGATTGCAACTTCAAGGCCAGCCTGAGCTACATAGTAAGACCATGTCACAGAAACAACAGGAGGTCTAGAAGGTGTTACACTGTGCTGCCATGATTTTAGGGCCTTGATACTGATATGGGTAAATCTGTCTGTTTCCCCAGATTTTTCTATGCCTCATCCTCCTCCTTCTCTCTCCCCACTGCCTAAAGGTGAGGTATCCTTATTATTGTCCCATGAGGAACCTGAGGCTCAGAAGGATTTAGTAACTTGCCTGATATTCCATAGCCAGCAAGTGGTAATGTTCTCCCATTCATTTCCTGTTTAATCCTTGTGATAAGAAACAGGCACTATAGCTCGATGTACAGTACTTGTTTAATATCCTTGTGGGCCTGGGTTCAATCCCAAGCACCCCCTACCCTACACACACACACACACACACACACACACACACACACACACAGGGCATTATATTCCCCATTATAGGGATGAAGAAAAGGTTGCTATGGAGGTTGATGTGCCCAAGGGTGAAGAAGGAGGAAAGGAAAGGAGAGTTCAAGGCCCAAGTTTTAGGACTCCAGCTCCAGGAGCCCCAAAATAGCACCTGCAGCACCTCACCTTCCACATCTCGCCTCCTCTACTCCTCCAGGCCTCCAGACCCACACATCCCGCTGCTTGACTCATGGCCCTTTGCACCTAGAACCTTCCTGATGTCAGTGCCCTTCCTAGAAAGGCTTCTTGGTCTTTGGCATCTTCTAGATCAAATGTCATCCCTTCTTCCTGGGCACGCATGCTCAGGACCTCATGTGAACCCTTATTAGCACATCCGAGTTTTATAGTTAAGTCAGCTGACCTCTCTAGGTTCCAAATTCTGGATGGATAGATTTTATCCCAGTCATCTTTACATGCCTAGACTTTTATACCTAACACACACAACATGTGTTGAAGGGATATGATCTGTGAACACTCCTTGTTCTAGGTGGCAGGGGCTATGCAATGCCAGTGTGCCTATCCCAGAATAACTTATAATTTCATTGAAAAGAAACAACAGGGATGCAGGTGTGGCTGGTGGTAGAGTGCTTGCCTAGCATTCATGAGGCCCTGGGTTCAGTTCCCAGCATGGGAAAAAAATGTAAAAAAAAGAAAATAAAAGAAAAAAAAAGCACCGTGAAGCAATTAGAAAATAAATACTTCTGTGGCTGAAGTCCTAAGTGCTGAGGAGAAAAAGAAAGATGAGATCTTTGTGGCCAGGGTGCAGGAGGTGACTTTAGGGACATGAAATAGACCTGGGCAGAGGATGACGTGCTCTTCTCTAAGTGGACTTCACAATGCTATTACATAACAGCATCACTTAGTCAAGTACACTGTACATGAAGGAAATGTGGGGTCAGGGATTTAGCTCAGTGGTGCTGCCACCTGCCTCAAAAGGCAGGAGCTGGCTACCTGAGTACATGTGACAGGTACAGTAACAGCAGCAGTGCCAAGCTGAGAGTGCAGGTGCCAGGGAGAATAAGACAGTGTTCTGAGATCTTCTTAGTTCGATACCCGCTACCACACACACACACACAAAATGTGGCACACACCCATAATCCCAACTCTTGAGGCAGAGGCAGGAGGATCTCAAATTCAAGGTCACCTGTGCTACATAATGTTCGGTTTAAAGCGCCAAAAACCAGGACCAGACCAGGACTATAACAAGCCTTATTATGGGGAGGATCTGCTGGGCTGTCTCCAAACAAAAGAGAGAAAGCAATATGGCTGAGACAGGGAGCACTTTTTATAGGGTGGGGGTGGGGCTTACAGGAGCTAGGGTGGGATTGAGTGATATGGTGGCTAGGGATTGGGGGAGCTGGAGGGGCTCGTGACATTGCTAGGTGCTAGGAGGTAGCAAGTTTCAGGTCACTCTTTTGGTGGGAAGAGGGGCATGTTGGGAAGAAGACTGTATTTTGGTAGAAACCATATTTTAGGTGAGAAGCAGGGCATTACGGGAAGGAGAAGGCTATTTTATGTAGTAGCCATCCTAAGGTGAGGGAAATCTAACATTCCAGGCTTTTGTTTTATGGTTGTTGGGCAAGGATCTCTTCTTCTGGAGTTGCTTCAAGCTGTGACAAAGGGGCAAAGATTGAGGCTAAACCTGGATCTAATGGAGGTAGCAATAGATGGGGTCTTCCTCCTTCTGTCATGGTAGCTGGTACCTGACCATGACAAGTTCTGTGACTGTCTGGTGGTAAATGCCCTCATGCATTCCTGAAAGAAATTTTGAAGACAGTGGAACAGACATGGGCCTACCATGGCCAGAAGACACACACAGGTCAGCAGGCCCAAAAAGGGAAGTAGCCATAGCAAAATCTGTTGGAGCCAGGAGTAGTATTGGGTCATTCCCCACATACCCCATTTTTTCTTAAGGTTTTGATGCATTGTTATAATTCTTTAACCTTTGCCTTGACTCTGCCTGATTGATTAACAAAATAATAACACTCTTCACCTACAGCCTGGCATGTTCCCCCTTGGGCTGCTGTTAGCATGTCGAGGACATGTCTATTTTGGAGCACAACAGCTGTTAGGGAATTAATCTGGTTCTGGACTGTGCTTAGGGATTGGCCTATTTTGTCCATGTCTTCTGAGATCTCTATTGACAATGCCTGATGGAAATGTGTAAAGATACCTGCGATATGCACTGCCATGCCAGTGAGGACCCCCCACTCCCACGAAGAAGGGGATCAGGAGGGGAACCGCCCTCTTGTTGACCTTTGACCGTGGGAGGATCCTTTCAAACATCTGGGATTCTGCATAGATGGTCAAGGGAGAACTGAGAAATGCTATGTCAAAAAAAAAAAAAAAAGTGTCAAAAGAGGAAAAAGACAAAAAATTTACCTTCTGTTCGCTTGTAAAATTTAATTTGTTAGTGGCTCATTGTGTTCTGAAATGTTTAAAGTATTTGAAATTTAATAATTGGTAAGTTTAGTTTGATTAGCTCTTTAATTTCTAAGAGACACCTCTATTTTCTCATCGAATAAAATTTGATGGGATTGCTTGTAGGACAGACCCACCATTGCTGGATTGTGAATGAGAGGGTCAAGGTCCCTGAGGGTCATATGTGTCTCCACCTTTATATGCCATCACCCTGCTGAGAGAATTCTTGAGACATTTATGCTTTTTGGTGTTTCTAGCCCTGCCCAGGTCAATTGCTTTCATTCTTGTCACATAAAAACATAAAGCCCAGGGGCCGGGGATTTAGCTCAGTGGTTCCGCCACCTGTGTCATGAGCTCAAGGACCCAAGTTCAATCCCTGGTACCTAAATAAATAAATAAATAAAGCCCTTCTTGTTAAGAGAAAGGGGACTATTATAGGATCTACCAGGCCATGGACACTAGGGATACCAGGTGATAGTCATGTCAGGAAGCAGAATTCACTACAGATGGCTCAAGTGAAGTCACTTGACACACTTTTAGAGTGGGGCAGAGTGTCCAGAACCAAGGGGTCTTGGAGCACTTAGAGCTTAATATCCAGGGAGACAGGGAAGCCAGGGTCGGAAGGGCTGAGGGAGTAAACAGTGTTGCTGGAACCCAGGAAGAAAGGACTGCCCATTGGGAGCAGTAGCTGGCGAAAAGGCATCCAGAGCCCAGACAGGCCGTGCCCGTGGGGAGATACTGGGGCAGAGAAAGCACCGAACTCTTTTTCTCTTATCCCCAGTCTTCTGCTGATGTCTTCCTTGGCCAAACCCAAGGGGAAGTGAACTGGCCAGGGAGGCTGAGCCACCTTTCAGGGCATGGAGCAGGGCAGAGAGTGTTGCATTCTGGACCTGGATACCCCAAAGGAACGTGTGCTGAAGACTTGGTCCCCAGCCTGAGATGCTACTGGGAGGGGCAGAACCTTAAGGAGGGGAGACCTATCATGGCCGGGTGGGGGACTCATCCTTGAAGGGGACATGGGGACCATGGTCCTGCCTCCTAGCTCCAGATGTCCTGGTTCACTCCAGGCCCAGAAGTAACTGGACTAAGTGACCTCTGAGATGTGAGCCAGAAAAAGTGTTTACTTTTTAAGTTGACTTTCTCAGGTATTTTGTCACAATGAAGGAAAGCTAACACGGAAGGGTGGAGAACAGATCTGGGAAGGGAATGTGTGTATTGCCAGGGAGCACAGTGAGTGGCCAGCATGTGCTCTGATACTCAAACTGGAGAATCCACTCATGATGGACACCATCAGCTACTTGAAAGCAACCCTGGACAGGCATCCAACAGGTTGAGCATACCCAGGGCTCTGGCAACGGTGACCTCGCTGTCAGTCCCAGGAAGCACAACTAGAATGTGACTGACTGACTTTCTTTCTTTCTTTATTTTTTGGTTTTTTGAGACAGGGTCTCACTAGGTAGTTGAGACTGACCTGGAACTCACTATGTAGCCCAGGCTGCTCTCGAATTCACAGCGATTACAGGCATTGAGCCAATATGCCTGGCAATAATGTGATTTCAGTTAAGGAAGCTGATTGACAGTTAATTGCATTGCACCCAATCATGGTGCTGTGAGAACTCTGTGTAGGAGTGTGGACACCTTGGGTGAGAGGACTGAGCAAGAATTCGGCCAGGTGTCTCCAATGCTGTCCCAGAAGAAGGCAGGATCGCTCTAAGTCACCTTTGAGCCTGTCCCCAAAGTGGGCTGGATACATCACACTGTCATAGTTCACTGGTACCCGCCTTGACTACTGTGCACTTTGCATGGCTGTGATTTCAGACCCAACCAGCTTTTCCTTTAGCATGTGACTCTCTGTGTCTTGTTTGCAGTGAGCAAATGTGCTGTTTAGTCTGTGAAGGGTTCTCATTCTCTTGACAATGTTCACTCCTTGTAAAATCAATTAATTGGCCTCTAGTGTGTCTGATGAACTTGGGGATTCCGAATCAGGGCCCTCTCTAAATCTCCCCAGCCACCTTCACTTTCTTCTCTAGGGTCCCGTCACACCCAGATGAATAGTCCTGCTCTGCAGCTCTGGTGAGGAGCACCAGGGCCTGGCCTTCCCGTGCCCCTCACCATGCAGCCTCACCAGGACCCACTTTTACCTGTCCAGATCTAGTGGGTTGCTCACGACCCACATCCTGTGTGCCTTTCTGATCCTTCTTCACTTTAGAGACCAAGGCTACTTTACTTCCCTCTGTTTGTTTTCTCCCCAGGGAAGAAGGCAGCCCCAGCAAAGGGAATAGCTTGTCCAGGTCTTTGTATATGTTGGTGGCACACCTCAGACCCTCTGTCACGACAGGAAGGAGCACGGTGGGTGGGTGGGTGCTAGGCCGCAGGGTGGAGGTTTGGATGTGCGGACAGAAGCATGGACCCGTGGGTGTTGTGTGGATGTGTGGCGCGTGCTCGTCAACTCCAACACACACTCGGTTCGGATGCAGTGCGGGGAGTTGCCATCCCCAGAAAGAAGCCCCAAGGAGCTGAAAATCAGCCCCTAAATACACCAGCCTGCAAAGAAACAATCCTAAGAGGCTTCAGATACAATTTCTTAGAAGTTCTGCAGCAGGACTGAGCCCACCTCCTCACAGCAGTGGCCAACTCAGCAGCACACCCTTCACTGACTTTTCCTCCTTCCCTGTCGACCTCTCCTTATTTCCTCAGTCCTGCTCCCTGGGATCATCTCCCCGGAAACACTCAAGTCCTGCCTGTGGCTCTGCTTTCAGAAGAACCAAAAGTAAGACACGGGTCAAATTGGTCATCTTCTCTTCTCCTAAAAAGATGCAGGTGTTTATTCAGACATATGTTCATCCCTGCTTCCCAGATGGGAATTTAGAGGCTCAGAATGAAGTAGCCTTAATTTGCAAGATGGGAAGTGACTGCTGAATTGGGTGGACACCAGTCACAGGATCACACTCAGTTATGGGTCTGCAGCATCTGTGGGGCTGGGAGGGCTCTCAGAATCATCTAGTGTAGTGTTTTTCAACCTATTACTACTTTCCCAAAGAGTCTTTTCGGACTCTTTTTTTTAATCATCACCAATGACATTTGGGGTGGTACTGAGGATCAGACTCGGGACCTTGCACTTGTGAGGCAGGTAGTAGAACTACTGAGCTAAATCCCTGGCCCTATGATGACATTTTAATACCACAGATACACGGTTTATATAGTATTTATGCACTCTATACGTGTGTAAGTGTACAAGTGCACTTCACTTGCCATTCTTTCATATATTGTTAACACTTTTACACTCTCAGTGGTGGTACAGGACAGCCAGTGCTGTCCCTGAGCACTGAAAGCCAAACATAAGCAGCACCCACAAGGCAGCTGATGGTAGCCAGTCAGCACACATGGGCCAAGTGTGATGATAGGACTTTTGGTAGAACAAGTGAAAGTAAGTCCTCCTGTCACAGCCATCTTTTTTTTTTTTTTTTTAAAGGGTTTTACTGCATTACAGAGGCTGGCCTTGAACTCACAACAATCCTCCTGCCTCAGCCTCCTGAATGCTGGGGTCACAGGCATGCACTACCATGCCTGGCTTTACTATAGTTTTGTAGCACTGATCTCACGTGCATTTTGAGTCTCTTCCATGAACTTAATGTCAGTACTGTGCATTTGATACTCAAGAAGACCCAAAGTGAGAAATAAATTAAATACTAAGAGCTATGGTTTGGATTCCCTTGCAGGATTCATATGATCAGAGGCCTGGTGCTCGGGGCGCAGTACTAGAGGTACCAGGATTATAAGAAGAAATGCCTCACGGAAGGTCTTTAGGTCATTGGCATGAGCAGTTTTTGTAGGATCCTGGGTTACTTCTTGGGAGCAGATTACCATAAAAGGAGTGAGCCCCCTCCCCTCTCTCCTTCCTGGGTCAGAATATCCTCTGTCCTTTGCTTGTGCCCCATTGTCTGCCATCTACCATCCACCATGGGCCAGAGCCTGTCCTATGGCATTTGGATTTTCAGCTTCCAAAACTGGGAGTTTCATAAGCTGGCCAATGTGCTAAGAGATAAGATTTTTGCATAGTACAATTGCAGTTTGGAAAGCCACAATCCACTGTAAGAGCTAAGTGATTTCACCTCCCAAGAACTCATTTTCAGCCCCTTGGGTATGATGAGAATGGATGATTTAGTCTAACACCAACTTTCTCCAGATGAGAAGGATACTGAGGAAGAGAAGGAGTCACTTGAGCTCTGGAGTGGAGACCAGAGCCCAGTGTCATCACGCAAGAACCTCTCCACCAACCTGTATGAACAGGACCTGGGCTCAGCCAGCCAATTTTGGTTGGGGAAAAAAAAAATCTTCAGTTTGCTGTGGAATGCACCATGAGTGTTATTACGCTTTTGCCAGTGGCTCCCCAACCCAATTGCCACCAGGGCATATAAAAGCAAAGAGTTAATTATATGATAGTAACTCCCTGGAAATTATATGTTTATTGGTTTTCCACTAGCAGATACTACTATTTTTGAACTCTTCATTGTTCTGTTCAGTGACAGGAGTCACACCGTCTCTACTCCGAATGTTCCCTCCAGTCTCCTGATGAGCTAACTTTGCAAAAGTGGCCAGTGCCACAGCACCTAGGGCAGGAGAGGAGGTTGATTCCATCTACACAGCAGGCACCAGAAGTCTCCCTCACCCACATTCGCAGGAACCTCTGCTTCTCAGTAACAAAGCCCAGCACCTTCTGCTCTAAAAGAAGCACACTGCTATCTGCCCTTGGATACTGGGAATAGTATCCAATAGGAAGGAGACTCATCTGCCACCAGATATATTTATATACCCTTCAATTATGTGCCTTGGTTAATTGTCCCTTTTCTACCAGCTCTTCTCACGACAGAGAAGTCCTGAGCCTCGCATGTAATTATCGTGAGGAAATATTTCTACAGCCTTTAAAAAGGAAGCCTAAAGTGGGTCAAAATATTGAAGGTGGCAGGGTCAGGGAGCAATGGCTGGTGTTGGCATCACTGATGAGTTGGTTTCCAGAGGCTATGAGAATCTTCTGCCATTTGAGGTCCCTTGCTTGAATCACTGTGGTGTTGTTACTGTTACACTGTTGGAATTATCACAATTGCTGTTACAATGACGATTGGTAATATGTGTACCAATTCCCCGAACAAATGCAACTATTACATACCCTAAGCAAAAAAAAAAAAAAAAAAACAGTGATAGTATCTGTGGAGGTTGTTACAGTTTCTGAGGTGTCTTTTCCACAAAGCGCCTCACATGCCTTCTCCTCAAATGCAGAGATGGAGAGGTGGCTTGGCCATACGAACTTTGTTGTTAAAATGCATCTCCTTACCCTTTCCCAAGGTTGCAGAACACGCAGTTTACAGTCACATCTATGCCCCGGTGTAGGCCAGGAGCCAGCTCACAGTGCTGGTAGCTCTCCGTGTGTCTCATTCCTGGGAAATCTCCATGCTCAAAAATTGCACAGCATGTGGTTGGTCACAGGAAATGATCTTGCATCTAGATTAGGGATTTAAGTAATTGTGACTAATTTATAGGCCTTCTTCCTGTTTGGTACATTCTTAACTCTACGGCTTTACTGATGCTACCTGCTTAAAACACCTTCCTCCTTGTCTGAAAATGTCCATCAGCTTTGGCATGAATTCTAGCTTGGGACCTTCTCAGGCCCTCTGACCCACAGGCGTCCTTTCTCCTCTGAGTGCCTACAGCTCTCCTCACCCGAATCTCTAGGTCCACTCACAGAGCCTTGACTTGAGATTAGAGACCAATGAATTACCTGCCCAACTACCTCACATAAGAAACAGGCCTAAAGAGGTAACAGCCCTGCCCATGTCCCAGATAGTCCAGTGAGTCCATGGTAAGGTTGAAACCACTATTCAGTGTTTTTCCAGGTGTGGGGATCAAGCCCAGGGGCATACATACTACCACTGAGCCACATCCTCAGTCCTTTGGTTTGGTTTAGATTTTTTGAGACAAGGTCTTGCTTTGTAGTGCAGGCTGGTCCTGAACTCACTATATAGCCCAGGCTGGCCATAAACTTGTGGCGATCCTCCTGCCTCAGCCTCCTGAGTAGCTGGGATTATAGGTGTGCACCACTGCTGTGGGTCAGCATCCAAGACTTTTGATTAGCTGTCTACCATGTTCCCATTATGCTAAAGAGGGAACACGTTTCACCACAATGATCAGCCTTGTTTGAGCTGTGGCAGCTGCACAGAATGGTGGGCTCAGGGGCTGTAACTTGTGGGGCAGTGGCCCATTGTGGTGGAAATGAGTTCTGCCCCCGGATGTAGAAGTGAGGGGTGTATGGGATGAGGTCAGCCCACATGGTGCCACCTGGACCTCTAGTTAACCTGACCCCAACCTTCCCAACTCCTAGAGAACTGACTGCTTTTTGCTCCCACTTCAGAGCTCATTCTGAAGGTCAGATCCGGGTCTGAGTCCGCACCTCCCTCCTGCCAGCCTCGGGGACAGATACGTTTCCAACCTTCTCCTCTACAGAATCAGTTTCAAAGCTGTATGTATTTGTTCAATTAAAACAGCAGCATTTAAGAGACTAGCAGTTCAGTAATGAGATTTTAAAATTCCAACAGGGCCAAGGAAGATACCCGAGATCTGCTTCTTTTTGCAGTGTGGGGATCAAAACAAATGGTGCTCTACCAGTGAACTACAACCCCAGCCCTTGTTTATATCTTTAAAACCGTTTGAGACAAGTTCTTGCTAAATTACCAAGGTAGGACTTCAACTTGTGATCTTTCTGCCTCAGCCTGGGATTACAGTCATGGACTACCATCCCTGGCAGAAGACTCGTTGTTGTCTACATGAGATCTCCCTATGTAGTTCAGTCTGGCCTTGAACTCACTGTTTCGCCCTCAACCTCAGAGTGATCCTCCTGCCTCAGCCTCTCAAGTGCTGGGGTTAAAGGCAAGCCCTACCATGCCTGGCTACAAGAATGTTTCAAAGCAAAAGGAGACTTAAGGGAAGGATCAAACACAGTGCTGCTAATAACATGCCACACTAACTCCACTGAGAAAGAAGATGATTTGCAAATTTAGGAGACAATCAGGAAACACTTCTCTCCTTTCTTGTGAATTTGGAAGAGTTTACAACCACAGATTCCCACAGGGGCAGCACAGATGTTACGGATGGGTGAATCCACCGAGGTGCCTGGCAGCTGGGAGCGGTGACTGAGACTAATAGAGAATGCTTGTCCTGCCTACAGGAGCTCAACTTCCCAAACATTGCTTTTAAAAACAGTACTGCAGCCGGGATTTAGCTCAGTGGCACTTTGCCTGCCTCACAAGTGCAAGGTCATGAGTTCCATCCCCAGTACCAAAAACAAACACAGCACTGGCTAAAGAGAAGGTTATTTCCAAGCTTCATGTAGCTTTAAGGCTTTAGCCTAACATTTCAGCTTGTTAGAGATGTGTACGCGTCTGACTGGAATGTTATCCACCAGGACTGGGGCTGCATGTCAGTGCTAGAGATTTGCCTAGCATCAGAGAGGCCCTGGGTTCAACATCTAGTCATGAAAAAACTTATTCACCAATTAATCAGGAAAATAAGCATGCCTAATATTCTCGAGTGGTTTGGAACACAGTGCCGCCACCCACCGTGGTCTGTCCCGCTGTCTGTCTGTCTGGGTGTCACTCCAGAGCGAATAACTCGCACTTCAAGAACTGCTGTCCTGGTCTCTGTGGTGAGACCAAGCTGTGGCCTTTGCAGGTGGGGCTTCCTGTAAGTTGAGAGCAGATTTGCAAGGCATATCTGTAAGGGAGAAGTACAAAGGGAGGTTTTCAGAGAAGCGTGAGGAAGAGCCAGGTATGCAAGGTGGCAGCCCTGGGGAGGATGTAGCGCCCTGGTGTGCACCCTCCGACTATGGGAGGGCACGTTGAATATGCAACCTGAAAACATTCCCCACTACTGTGACTTCGTAGTGTGTTGCCATGGAGAATAAAAGTCCAGGATAAGCTTGCGGCAGGGGCACGCTCCTTTGATCTCAGCAGTCTGAGAGGCTGAGGCAGAAGGATGTAAAGTTTACAGCCTGGGCAATTTAGCAATTTAATAAGACCCTGTCTCAAAAGTTAAAAAAAATGAAGAGAAGAGCCTGGGTATGGTGGCTCACCCCTGTAATCCCAGAATTCAGGGGGCTGAGGCAGAAGGATTAGTGTGAGTTTGAGGCCAGCCTGGGCTCCCTAGTGAGTTTAAAGCCAGCCTGAACTACATAACAAGACCCTGTCTCAAAATTAAATAAAAAGAAAGAGAAAAAACAAAAAAAGTTTTTTTAAAAAAAGGGTCAGGGCTGTAGCTTCAGAGCAAAGGCCCTGGGTTCAATCTCCAGTACAGGAAAAAAAAAAAAAAAAAAAAAAAGGCACAGGACAGAAGGGTGAGGGAACCACTCCTTTCCTTTCTTGGAAGCAATTTAATTTCATGGGGCTCAGGGGCTGGAGCGCAAGTCTGTCAGGGAGGAGCTTGTGGTGCTGCTTCTCCCTGCTGTGTAAAACCTGCCCTTCTAATCCATACTGCAGGACACGAAGGGCCATGGGTGAGGCCCTGGGAGGGCTACACCCCTTAGTTCTGGGGCAACTGTACAGTGCTTGGGAAAATCGGAGCCCTTTCTCCCCACGGGCTTATCGCCTTCCAGAGGTGTTGCCTGTAAGGCCCAGTCAGAAGGATTAAAATATAAGATGACTGAACTTGCCCTGCTGACCTGCGACTTCAGCTGGAGCTGCAGACCCTGGGAACTGCAGCGCTTGCATTTGTTTCGCTGCTCCTGGAGATCGTGCAGGCTGGGGGAGTACACAAGTGGGGGTCTGGTGGGTCTGGGTTTGAATCCTGAGTTCCTGAAGCCTCAGCTTCCTCTCCTCCCTCCAGGACTTGCGAGGCTGTGTGGAAGAATCCTTTGGAACCTCTAATGCTTTGAGCGTAGGTGAATTTACACCCGGGTCCCCCTTCTCCATGGGGGATGCATCCCAAGGCCCACAGTGGATGCCTGAAGCCTACACAGCACGAGCCATTCCCATATGTTCACACCTAGCACACAGTTTAATTTATGAATTACACCCTGTTAGATATGCAACAGTAATAACAATATAGAAGAATTAGAAAAAGATGCTGTAGTAACAGTTTTTTTAAACTTAGAAACTGAGAATTTTTTTTTTTTCAACTCATTGTGTAGCCCAGGCTGGCCTTGAAATTGCAGCAGTTCTCCTGCCTCAGCCTCCTGAATGCTGGTATTACACTTATGCACCACCATAGCTGGCGTGATTGAGCATTTCTTGACTCTTCCATGTAATATTTTCCGGACTACTGACCTGTGCGTAGGGCACAAGTTGTGTGTTAAATAATCCAGCTGTTTCCCCCAGGAGACAGGCAGGAAGAGATGAGCTGTGTCCTTGTGAAAGAGTGGTCTTTCCTTTTATTTCTGTTTTCTGTAATGCTGGGATGGAACCCCAGACCTCACACATGCTAGGCAAAGCCTTCTACCCCTGAGCTGTGCAGTGCCGAGAGTTCCTTACTATAACACACGAGGCTGTAAAAACTGCCCCTGGTGAATCTCAGACTCGGGTCCTTTTGAGAATGTAGGAGGTCACAGGTCAAGGCCAGAGCCCTGAATGTGGGACCCCAGGACCTCTTGCCTCCTGAGGCCCCTTGGGTGTTCCTGAGCCGCTGACATCTGCAGCCCCGTGGGAACCCTCAAACCTTCCCTGAGGCTGGGACATCTGCAGCCCTACTCAGCACAGAGGCCGGGAAACAAGCAATTTTCCTGCCTTTCAGAGTGGCTTCTTCCCTAGGACCCTGAGAAGAATTCTGTGGCTACGGGCTTTCGGGTACACATGGTCAGGCAGATAGCTAGGGACTCTCAGGCTCCTGTGTGTCTGCAGGATGACGCCCACGCTCGTACACCCGAGGCGCCTCCACGTGGCTGCAGCCACCACCAAGCCCCTCGCACACTTCCTGCCTTTGAGCACATGGCTCCCGCGCTCCTCTTTCCTCCCCCTGAACGTCCGTTTGTTGTTTGTCGGCGGCTCTGGGTAAACTTCCTGCCTTCCGCAGGAAGGGGAAGACCTCCTCACCACCTCTTCACTCCTGCGGTCTGGCTCATCCACGCACACTTCGCACCCCCTGGAAAAGGGTGCAAGAGCAGTCAGCACAGACTCGGGCCCAGCATGGGGCCTCCAGAGCCCTCTTGACCCAGCAGTGGCAGATCACCAGGTCCAGAGGGGAGAGAGAGCAGGAGGAGCAGGGCTACTCCAGCGATTGTCCCCATTCCTGACCAATCCGGCCTCCCTCACTCCCCACATGGGGGGCTCTGGGCCCTTTGCCTTGGACCTCCCAAGACTCTGCTTCTGGACTCTTAACATTCTGTGGGGGCAGGGCGTGGTAGCGCACGCCTGTAATCCCAGTGCTTGGGAGGCTGAGGCAGGAGGATCACTGTGAGTGAGACCAGCCTGGGCTACATAGTGAGTTCCAGATCAGTCTCAACTACATAGTGAGACCCTGTCTCACCCCCCCCCAAAAAAAAAACATTCTGTGGGGATCCTGGACTTGGTCCAAACTTCCAGTTTTTCTGGCCCAGCTCCCGGCCCAACCCATCCTCAGGTCCTCACCCACCTTTCCTTCCTCCACTCCTTCCTCTCTGCCGGCCACCTCCTGTTCTGTAATTCACCCTTTTGTTTTGTAACTATTTCTCTTCATCACTGCGCCCCACCCTAGACTGTGAACAACTGAAGGGCAGAGAGTGGGCGTGTGTCAAGACGTATTTCATAAATGAATCCATGAATAAATTATGATCCGCCTTTGATTATAGCATTATAATTGCTTATAATGCTACAGATGATATTTAGCCCTGTGAATTATATAATTATTTTTGTTTGTTTGTTTTGGTACCAGGGATCGAACTTGGGACCTTGTGCTTACGAGTCAGGCAGCAGAACCACTGAGCTAAATCCCTGGCCCAAGGATTGTTTTTTCCAATCATCCATAACTTCCATTTCAGGTTCCTAAGAGGGAAGAAAAGGAACCTCTGCCTGCCTGGCCTCACCTAGGGTCACTGGAATATTTAGTTCTTGTCCTTATATTTTGCAATGGCCCTGATATGTTTTGAACGAGGTCCTTTGCTCGGTTATGCATTTTGAACTTTATCTTAAGTTGGTCATGGCTCACTGCTATGGCCTTATATTTCACCCGTGGCTTTTCCTCTTTGATTACTTATTTTGGGGGGGACAGGTGTTGAGACAGGGTCTTACTATGTAGTTGAGACTGACCTAGAACTCACGATGTAGCCCAGGCTGGTCTCAAACTCGCAGAGATCCTCCTGCCTCAGCCTCCCGAGTGCTGGGATTACAGGCGTGCGCCACCACACCCAGCCCTCTTTGATTACTTCTATAGGTTGTGAGTTAGGATAATAAAGTCAAGAAAAAAATTACTCCAAGCCATTTGCAGCTCTGGGAGGCTGGCACAGGGCTGCCAGAAGCTGGCTGGGTGCCATGGAGAGGAGGAAATACTCTCAAAATGTTGCCAGTTCTTATCAGGACTCAAGACAGTCGCTTACCAAAATTTTAGGAAAATGATGATACAATCCCCCAGAGCTATCCTGTATGTTTCTAAGGTGAGGAGTCTTTCAGCAAGTATTTTCACTATAACTACCACTCCTGTTTTTTTACTGGATTAAGTGTGTAACTTGAGCTTCACATTGTGAAATACTGAAATTGAGATTTTAATCACAGCTTCACCAGTCATTCACGCCCTGGAGGTTTAGAGCGTATTAGGTCGCACTCAGGATATGCTCAGGAAAGGATAACTGGAGACTTTTTTAACAGCAAAAGGTGTGTTTTGGAGTAATGATGGGCAGGGAGAATGGGAACAGTTTATGAAAAGCTGATAAGTAATCACAACTCCATCTCTTAAATAGTGACTCTCTATTTCTTTGAAACCACTATGATCGATGACTTAATTCATACAATAGAATTTATTCGTGGAATTTTCTCAATGAGTAGAAGAAGAGCATGTCTGTCAAGACACAAGGTGAATTTTGAATTCCCTTTTTGTTGTTTGTTTATTGTTCTGAGGCAAAGTCTCACGATATACCCCAGGCTGCCCTGGAACTCACTATGTAGTCCAGACTGGCCTTGAACTCACGGTGATTCTCCTGCCTCAGCCTCCTGAGTGCCAGGATTACAGATGTGCACCACCGTGTCCGACTGGAGTTGTGACTTCTTGTTCTGCTGTTGAGAAGGCAGGGCCATGGCGTCGCTTCACGCAGGGAGCCGACTGATGAGCAGCGCCCTGAGCACTGCATGTGTGCACGCTCAGTCCTGTGTTGGGGAGGATACAGAAGCGCTATTTCTCCCTTCCCTGTGGATTATAGTCCACTCAGACATAGCCTACTCAGTATGTATCAACTGGTGGGTTTGTCCTGAGTTCAAGTCCTAGACTGGTAACTTAGGAGCCAAGTAGAAATTAGGCAGGCGGCACATCTCTGCCTTATCTCCTCCTCTGTCACGTGCAAATGACAGTGACACCTGCCTCACAGGGCTGCTGTAGGCCCATTGGAGACCTGGGAGTGGGGCCCGGGGACAGGTGCTCTCCCCTTCCCTTTGGCCTGGAGGCGTTCGTTTGGTGGTGAGGGCAACTCTTGAAGGCCTGTGTGAAGCCCTGTTCTTAGGCCAAGGGCCTCTCCCTCCAGGGCCATGGGAAAGCAGCCCCGAGGTGGCTGGCTCTGGGCAGAGCTGCGGCCTGGGCCCAGAGCCAGACTTCGGCCCTTCTGCTTTGTCCTCTCTAGTTGCCAATGAAGTTTGGGGCTCCCTTCCAAATGAGGAGATTCCGGCCTTGGACACCTGGCTAAGACTGCAGTATTCCTGGGGCTTGGGACTTTCCACAGGGCGACCGGCCGGAGTAGAGGACACCACTCGCTGTGCATCCAGTGAGGGTTCCAAGCCCAAGGATAGAACCCAGAGTGATCAGCCAGGGCAGCCCCAGCCCTAAGAGGTCCCCAGCAGAGCACAGCCTCCCTCCTCCACTCATGAACATTTTTGAGCACGTTGATATGCCAGTTGCTATAGTGACTATGGGAAGGGGAAGGGAAGGCTCTGCTTTGGGAAATTCAAGGATCTGAGCTCATTCACCCTCCCATTCCCTGATTTCATCTGGCAAATGAGAAAATGGCATTGAGTGGCTGGTCATGACGGCTGTGGAGTGCCAGGGCCAGGGTCCTTGCCATATCTGCTGTGTTCTGAGGCTGCCAGCTAGGTTGGGAGGGAACCTGTCCTATGCCCTTGTCTGTTCCATTTGTGAGCTGAACACAGAATTGTGGGTTTTCTGCAGCACTGTGAGATGACGTGGCTCTGGCCTCCTGCTCTCAAGAAGTTTCTAGAAGCAAGGGAGGCAGTGACTGTCACAAATGTGCTTTGAGTTTTTGTTTTTTGTTTTTTTTTTTGACACAGGGTCTCACTGTGTAATTGACACTTGACCTGGAACTCACTGTGTAGCCCAGGCTGGTCTCGAACTCACAGCGATCCTCCTGCCTCAGCCTTGAGAGTGCTGGGATTACAGGCGTGCATCACCAGGCCCGGCTTGGTGCTTTGAGTTTTTTACCAAGCAAATGCTGCTCTGGGAGGAGGGTTTTGGGTGGGCAGAGGAGACAGGAAAAGATATTCTAGGCATGGACAGCCTAGACACAATAACCTGGGGTGATGGACATAAGGTATACAGAGTTAGAGTAGGGTGTGAGCCTGGTGTGATGGTGCACACCTGTAATCTCAGTATTCTGGGAGGCTGAGGCAGGAGGACTGCAAATTCTTGAGCGCTGCCTGGCTACATAGGGAGACCCTGCCTCCAAAAAGAAAAAAAAAGAAAACATACACACATGAATGTCCCCAATGAAGCAGTAAAAAGTACTATTAAATTTCGACCCTTGAATATATACACATTTTTAAAAAATACTGTCCTGTGTGATGAAATTGAAACTCTGAATGAGGCACTGGTACTAAATACTGAAGAATGGTGCTTGTCTCAAAGAGAAGCTCTGTTACAGTTGCTTTGAGTTGCAAACCAAACGGTCCCCTCTGTTCCGGGTTCACCATTTTTATTTGAAGAACTCAAGATTGATAAAGTGCAGTTATTCAGGCCTTTTTTAAAAACAACAAAAAGAAGTAAAAAGTAAATAGATATAGATATACATATAATATAGATATATGCCCCGACCACTCCAGTGGAGTCTGCGTGACAATGCCGGTCACCTGGCAGAAACCAGACCCGAGGTATCGTCCCCACGGGGTTAAGCCTCCTGGAGGTCCTTGGCACACACCGCATGCGAAGTCAGCCGTGAAGAGAATAGCTGGCCTCTCTGCCTGCAGTTTGGGGACATTGGGTTCATTTGTAATTCTGTTCTATTTTGTCTTTATTACTATTTGTTCATTATCTGTAGAATTGTATTCTGGACCCAGGAAAGGTTAGGAACAATTAGATGTTCCGAGAGATGGGGAGGTGTTGGGGCACAAGAGGACGGGCGGCCAAAGTGCTGACCCTGAGACTATGAAGTCCTGAAGGTGATCCTGAAGGTGACATGCTGAAGCCAGTCCTTTGTTTTACAAACTTCCCCTTCTGACTGCATATAGGTGTGGTCTTACCTTGACCTTGTGGTCTTAGTTTTTACAGTACTATTGTCTATCTTTCTCATGCCTGCCTGTGACTGGAATCACTCTTGAGGTGTGCCCTTGAAACTAGTATATAAACACCTAGAGTTAGAAATAAAATTGCAGCAGCATTTGCAAACTTCACCTCGGTGTTGAGTGGTTTTGTCTGTCTGACTGTCATCGCCAAACCTGCTCCCACCTTTCAGAGAACCTGTATCTCCTCGTGAAATCCCGTGTTTGCTGCCCTACGGTGGGTAGCAGATATAGATATAGATAGATAGATTTTTTTTTTTTTTTTTTTTTTTAACAGGTTCTCACTATGTAGTTGAGACTGACCTGGAACTCACTATGTAGCCCAGGCTGGTCTCAAACTCAGTGATCCTCCTGCCTCAGCCTCCAAAGTGCTGGGATTACAGGCATGCACCACCACACCCGGCAAAAAGTAAATTTTTTTTCTTTCTTTTTTCTTTGGTACCAGGGATTGAACTCAGGACCTTGCACTTGCGAGGCAGGCGTGCTGCCACTGAGATAAATCCCCAGTCCCAAGTAAATATTGAAAAAAAAATTTTTTTTTTCTGTTCATTTTGAGACAGGATCTTGTCCTGGAGTCCAGACTGGCCTTGAACTTGCAGTCCTCCTGTCTCAGCCTCCTGAATGATGGGATTATAGGCATGAGAAACCATGCCATGTGAAAATTCTGTTTTAATTTCTAATACCAGAAATAGCAACAGATGTAGTCCACATACACAAAATTCTTAGAATCTTCTTTAAGAGTGTGAAGGGATCCTGAGACCAGAAGGCTTGAGAATAATTGTGATGGTCTAAAATAGATCTGTTGCTGGACATGGTGGCACATGTCTGTAACCCCTGCACTCAGAAGGCTAAAGCAGGAGGATCACTGCAAGTTCAAGGCCAGCCTGGGCTACAGAGTGAGTTCAAGGCCAGCCTGAACTATATATAGCAAGACTTATATCAAAAAAAAAAAAGAAAAAAAATGTGTCACCTTTTTTTTTGTTTATTTTGTTTTTTATTTTTTGGAAGTTTCATTTACTGAGCACCAATTGTTGCTTTGTACCTCAGTTCCTTCTTGTTTATAACTAGGGTGAAACAGGAAGTTCACATGGTTAATATCTAAACATATTTTCTCCAAATTACTTTCTTCCTCTTCCTTTCTTTGTATTGACTTGTCATTTCATAAACATTGTGGAACACCCTTTAATAATAGATGAGTTAATTTTTATCCGACTTACCAGACCGAGACACGGTACTTCATACAAGTTATTTAATCCCTCAACAACCCTGTGAGGCGGGTATTATTCCTACCTTACAAGTGAAAACCCGAAATGTTAAATAAGTGAAATGACTTGCTTTAGTTTGTGCAGGACTTCTTTTGTTGTGGTTGTTTAGCACAGTCTTGCCGGGTTATTCGGGCTAGTCTTGAATTAACTATATACCCCAGGCTGGCCTCAAACTCATAGCAATCCTCCTGCCTCAGCTGCCTGAGTCCTGGGAGCACAAGTGTGTGCCACATGCCTGGTTTGTACAGGAATCGCTGGGTGTGGTAGTGGATGCCTGTAATCCCAGTCACTGGGAGGCTGCAGATGAAGAATTCAAGGCCACCTTGACCTAGAAACAAACAAACAAACAAACAAAAACAGCCAGGTGCGGTGGTGCACACCTATATTCCTAGCATTCTAGAGGCTGAGGCAGGAGGACTACTGCAAGTTTCAGGCCAGCCTGGGCTACATAGTGAGTTCAAGGCCAGCCCGAACTACACTGCTTCCAAAAAAGAAAGAAATTAATGAAAGAAAACAAAGAACAACTGTGAAAGGAAAAGAGAGGAAGCCAGATGGACAAGCAGGGGAGGAAGTGGGATTACGATTCAGGCAGAGAAGTCTTCTAGGGTTAGAAGGAAATAAGTCCAGGCAGAGCTGTCCTGGGTCCAGGTGCCATGGCCTGGCCCTGTGCCCCCCTCCCACTGTGTCTTCTGGAGGCAGCTGAAGGCAGGAGAGGCAGCAGGGAGGCAGAGGTCAGAGCTCCTCAGGACGGGAAGAGCCCTGCGGCAGCTGGAGGGCGGATTGAGGCTTGGCTGTGGGCTCCTCCCCAGGTTGCTTGTCCAGCTCCTCCAGTGTGGGAACTGCCCTGGCCCTTGTGTGGCAACAGAGCTTGTTCAGGGGCAGGGTCCCTGCTGTGCATGGTAATTTGGAATTGAGCCAAGGAGACTTTAGCTCCTCTCAGACCTGCTGCCCCCACCCCGCTGAAAATATTACAGCAGAGCAAGAAGATGCAGACATCTACGCATGGGGTTTTGATCCATCCCAGCTGGGGGCTGAGTGGCCCACTGCGGGCAGAGACTACCAAGGTCCAAGAGTGCCAGTGTTCCCTAGTGCCAGCGTCTACTTCACAATCTGTGGATGCAGGGCCAAGACCTTGGGAAGTAATTACATCGCCCCTCCTCCTGCAGCTGAGCAGGTCCCCACCTGGGTCTCTGCATCTGCTCATGCAGGACACAGTCTGGTTTTTGGTTTTTGGTTTTTGTTTTTTAAATCAGGGTCTCTCTATGTAGTCCAGGCTGGCCTTGAACTCACTATGTAGCTCAGGCTGGCCTTGAACTCATGATGCTCCTCCTGCCTCAGCTTCCTGAGTGCTGGGATTATAAGTGTTCACCACCATTCCCGGCTTGTCAGAGTTTCTTGGGAGAAATAGTAACAACCTATGATCTGGTACTTAGGCTTGGTGGGTGGAAGTCATTGCCAATCAAATGTAATACTTCTCAGCAATGACCCATGCTACCTACTTTATAGTTGTGGTTTTTCTTTTGATTTGGCTTGGTTTGGTATCCAGGGCCTTCACACTGAGCTACATCCCCAGCCCTGTTATTTATTTATTTATTTTGGAGAAGGGTTGTTGCTAAGTCACCCAGACTGTGTTCTAACTTGGATCCTCCTGTCTCAGCCTCCTAAGTGAGTAGCTAGGAGTAGGCATGTGCCACTGCACCTGGTGAGGAAACAACTCTAAACAGGGTTTACATCCTCAGCAGTCTTTAGCCAGCTAGAGGAGTAGGAGATGATTCTTCAGAGAAAATGAAGCATGGAGTTCAGCTTTCTCAGGACAGAGAGGTGGGAGGAGGCCGGCCAGCCTGCCAGGTGAGAAAGGCCTTTCCTGTTCGGCCGTGGAGTGCGGATTTGGTCCTGTAGGGACTGGGACAGTGCAGAGGATTTTTGAGTAGATTGTAATTGGATCACAGATACAGCACTCTTTTTTTTTTTTAACTTTTGTGTATAGCATACAGACAGGAAAGTACAAAAACCACAATCTTCAGCTTGATTAATTCTCAAAAAGTGAAGCTGCACATGATGGCACATGCCTGTATTACCAGCACTCAGGAGGCTGAGGCAGGAGGATCGCTATGAGTTTGAGACCAGCCTGGGCTACATAGTGAGTTCAAGGTGATCCCCCCCACCAAAGTTTTTTTTCACAAAGCGAACACATCCATGTAACTGAGGTAGTATAAAAGCAATTAAGATAGGTAGAAAGGAGGATTAATTTTATTTACTTATTTTTTTTCTAGTATTGGGGATTGAACTCAGGACCCTGCACTTGCAAGGGAGGTGCAGCACCACTGAGCTACTTCCCTAGCCCAGGAAGACTAATTTTAAAGTTGTACTTTTAAGAAAACTGCAAACTGGACATGGCGATGCATAGTCTGAGAGGCTGCGCAGGAGAATCAAAGTTTGAGCTCAGCCTGGGCAACTGGGTGACTTAGTGAGACCTTGTCTTAAAATGAAAAAGGGGTGGGATGCAGGTCATTGTGAAGGCCATGGGTTAATCCCTAATACAAGGAAGGAAGGAAAGAAAGGAAAGGAAAGGAAAGGGGAACAAGGGAAGAATGAAGCCAACACAGGGCTTTCCCACTGAGCTACATCCCCAGCTATTTTATTTTACTTTATTCTATTTTGGGTACTGGGAATGGAACTCAGGGCTTCACGCTTGCCAGGCAGGTGCTGTACCGCTGAGCTACATCCCTGGCCCACCCTAGCTCTTTTAACACATTTTTAAAATTTTGGGATAGGGTCTTGCTAAATCACCAAGTCGCCCAGGTTAGGCTCGAGTTAGTGATCATCCTGCTTCAGCCTCTCAGAGTGCTGGAATTACAGACCTGCACCACCACACCTGGCTGTATTATTGCTGTCAAAGGAATAAAAGTACTTTGAGCAGTTTCCCAACATCCTTCAAAAATGGTAACAACCCCTGTGCAAGGTGACACCCACACCTCTAATCCCAGCTGCTTGGGAAACAGAGGCAGGAGGATCACGAGATCGAGGTCAGCCCAGGCAACTTAGTGAGGCCCTGTCTCAAAATAAGAAATAAAAAGGGCTGGGGTTGTAGCTCAGTGGTAGAGGGTCCTGGAGTTCAAGCCCCAGTACTGGGGAAAGAAAAAAAAAATTTTCAGGATGTAGCTCAACGGCAGTGGATGTACTTAGCATGTCGAGGCCTTAGGTCCCAACCCCAGCCCCAGACGAATGAATAGATAAATAAGGCTTTTTGCAGGTCAGAACTGCTCACTCAAGCACAGATATATGGCATCGACTCAAGCAGTTTAATTTCACAAACACCCACGCAATATTATAGGGGAAAATTTTTTAAACAACAACAAAAAAAAACCCCATAATTGCCATACGTGTTTCTGCAGCCCTGGCACAGTTATAACTTGCCTGTAAACATGTTCCTGAGGAATTTGTAACGGGTGCACGATTTGAGCAGAGGAAACCATTTACCCTACAAAGGCTTTAAACACGGGCTCTTGGTTCTTACTTCTTCTGCACCACCGAGGATTGGAGAGGGTGGAGCAACAACTCTCCGAAGGCGGAGTGTGGCATGGACTTCTGCAGAGGGCAGTGGTCCCCCGCACTGTAAAATGAAGGTACAGTGCTGGCACTCGGGGTTTTGACTTTGGCCTGGGAGGTAGGTCCGGGGTGCTCTCTGAGACCACACCTCTCTGCTGCTTTAACCGGAGGGTCTCTGCCCTCATGGGTTTAAGTTGTCCTGGAAGATGTTGTTCAGAGAAAGGGATTGCACTGTGACATGGTATCACATACAAACCTGTAATCTTAGCCCTCTGGGAAGCTGAGGCAGGAGGGTTGCACGTTTGAGCCCAGCCTGACAGTCTCGTGAGACCCTGTCTCTGAGTGAATGAATGACTGCGTGCGTGGCTGGGGATGTAGCGCAACGCAAGGGCTCCGGGCTCCATTCCCAGCACCCAGCGGCAGGAGTGGGGAGGGCAGAAACAGTCATCGCCGAACTGACCGTTGGAAAACAGCTGGGTTCGGTGACTACCAAGGTCCCTCAGAGTCTAAGATTCTAGAAATGCATACAGTGTATGCCTGACTTGTAATGGTGCTAAGATACAAAGATTTTGTTTGTTTGTTTGTTTTTGGTACTGGGGATCGAACTCAGGACCTTGCGCTTTCGAGGCAGGTGGCAGAACCACGGAGCTAAATCCCCAGTCCTGGGGAGGTGATTTTGGAAGGTGTTTTTTTTTTTTTTTTTTTTTTTTTTTTTTTTTTTTTTAATCTTATGGAACTGTGAATTTAACTCAGGATATTTACATTGAGCTACATCCTCACCCCCCGTTTCTGTTTTGTTTTTGTTTGGGTATGGGGGTTGAACCTAGGGCCCTTGTGCTGAGCTATATCCAGCCCTTTTTATTTCTGAGACAGGGTCTCACTAAATTGTTAAGTTTACTGCAGACTGGACTCCAACTTGCAACCCTCCCGCCTCTGCTTCCCAGAGTGCTGGATTTACAGGCACTTTCCACCACACCCTGTGAGTTTTAAGTGGGTATCAAATGAGAAACAGGAGCTCACTGGGTACAGAAGACATGGGAAAGGTATTGGAGGGAAATCATCAGGAGCAAAGCTGTGGAGTCCACAGAGGGTGTGTGTCTGGGGACCGCTGTTGTACTCATGGACGCTCAGTGTGTCACCTGCGTACCTGAGAAGAGTGGTGCTGAGTGACAACCTGGTAGAGTAGGGAAGCTTCTACCAGCCTTGGGGTTGAGGCTGGACCTTTCCAGCGGTGAGCAGTGAACACAAAGGCTGTTTAATCATTGACCGCGCCGCACCTGCCTTCTATTATTTTGTAACTGGATGGGGTTGAGAAGCAGGAATGTGTTGGTAAGAGTGGGTGGGGCACGGGACCTGGCAATGGCCGTGATCAGAGCCACCTTGGCAAGAAGGGCCAGCCCAGAAATGTGACATGGCCAGGCTGGGCCAAGCGCGCTGCTGCCAGCAGCACCTGAGCTGAAGCCCAGTGCTGGTTCTCAAGAGAAGCCCCCAGGGTAGAAGAGGCAGAGTCGGCTTCTCAGGGCAGGGAACGGACTGGGAAGCGGGCCTGCCACGGTGGGTCCTGGGCATCTGTGGGCACAAGAGGCCCAGGTCGAGGGCAGCTTGGCGGCAGACCCAAAGGATCTGACCTCAGGTACTGCGGCAGGGGGATGGATGCCTGTGTCCTGCTTCGGTCAGCGGTATGCAGAGAGGCTGTCTCTTAGCCATGGAAGACTCCTGAACAGTTCTAGGAGGAAAACCTCTAGGAAGAGAACTGACGTCGGAAGTCAGTTCACCTTGGTTTAGAAGGGCGCCTTCTTGGATCCACATGCTGTGGCGCACACGCCTGCCACTGCCGTGGGTTCCGGTGGGTGTGGGACGTGGCCAGGCCTGCGTTGCGGAAAGATCGCCTTAGCAGCTGGGAGCAGGTGTGGCGCAGAGGAGAGAGGCTGTGGGAGACCCGGCAAGAAGCCACAGCAGCAATCAGGAGAAGGCGTGAGGGGCAGGGGCAGGAGAGGCTTAGGGGACGTTCTGGTCCTGGCAGCAGTTAAAAATGAGTGCTGACCAGAGCACCTAAGGATGACGCTAGGGCAGTGGTTTGTGCCTTGCTGTACCTTAGAGTCCCCTGGGAACTTTTGTGACTTCCTTTCACCCAAGGGCCAGGCCCCACCTCTGACCAAGGAAGTCTGAACTACCCCCGCCTGTGGTGCCCAGGCACTGTAGTGTGGATGGTGCCAGGGTTGAGAGCCGCCGCCCTTGGAGCTCAGCCTGAGGAGCAGTCATGGGGATGCTGCACCAAGTGAGAGAGGGAACAAAGAGTTCCTTGTGGTGAGGGCGTAAAACAGGTGGAGAAGGAGGAGGAGCAAGTTCGGGCAGAAGAGAATGAGTTCAGCTTGGGAAGTGCTGACTGCAGTTAGGGGTCTGCTGTGCTCAGGACAGGGCCGAGGGCAGGAGCCCTGCAGGTGAGGGTAGAGGCCAGCCTCCTCTGCAGGAAAACGAAAGCTTGGTGTCGCCTCGCAGCAGCTGGGTGTGCATGTGTGATGGCTCTGAGTCAGGAGAAAGAACAAAAGGATTCCTGCATCAAGGACTAGTGAGGAAAGGTTAGGTCAGGTTGTGTTTTCTCTATGTGAACTCCACTGTTAACCCCACGTTTGAATTTCCCAGACACCATCCATTTCAGTCCATCCAGGCCATGCTGGAGCCATCATGTAACAGTTTCTGAAAGCAGATGATGAAATTGACAGGAATTTTGCCAGTCATTAACTCTAAATTTAAATATATTAAATCTGAGTTTACATGTATTATATTTAAAATAAAGGTAGGACTGGCTATGGTGGCATATGCCTGTAACCCCAGCATTCAGGAAGCTGAGGCAGGAGGATCTCAAGTTCAAGACCAGTCTGGACTACCTCACCAGTTCAAGCTAGTCTGGAATATATGGCATGACCCTGTCTCAAAAAACCACATAAACAAGTGAATGAATATAATGAGTACCCCTCTGTCATCCTTGGTCCCCCCTTTTTTGGCTTTGGTGATTGAACTCCAGGCCTTGTGCATGCCAAACACAAGCTCTACTACTGTGCCACAACCCAGCCCTTATTTCTCTTTTTCTAACCGTATTCTGGCTGGCTGGCTTCCTTTCTCCTTCCTCCCCCACTTCCTTCCTTCTTTTATTTCCTTCTTTCTTTAGTACTGAATACTGAACTCAGGGCCTTCTTACCGAGCTACATCCTCAACCCCTTTTTTAAAAGTTTGAGACAAGGTCTTGTTCAAGTCATTAAATTGCCCCAGGCTGGACTCCTAAGTGGTCATCCTCCTGCCTCAGCCTCCCAAAGTGCTAAAATGATGTAACAGGAATGCATCATGAAGCTGGGCTAATTCTGACTTTTTTTTTTTTTTTTTTTTAAAAATTTTTTTTTTTTTTTTGGTACTCTCAGTCCTGATTCCATATTCCCAGGGAAGAAGCCTTTTGGCTCTGCTTGCTCAAATCTCCAGCTCTGGATATAGTCAAACTTTCTTCTGTAAAATAAGGAATATGAAGGTGTGGGAGCCAGACCAAAAAAAAGCCTACATCTCTATGTCCATTTTTTCCTTAGGGGGAAAAAAAATGCACTACTTGTGCTCAGAATCCACTCCCTGAGGTGAAGAATGACAGCTGTCTCCTGAGCTCAGCCATCTAGAACTTTATATACAACCTCTCTGCCTAAGACAAAACCAAGGCACTGCTCATCAGCGTCGTCTGTGGCAGGGAGATGGACGGCTCCCAGGGGTGTCTAGCGAAGAGATAAACCACACCAGCCTCAGTGGTGAGCTGTAATTTTAATGGCCCAGCTGCTTGGCATCAGGGGCAGTGGGGTCTGTTTTAATTTAGTGCTGCAGTACTTACTGTGAATAAGACTGAAGTGCCCGCAGCTGGAAGATCTCAGGACCTCGAGGGCACTGGCTTAGGGTTTGGCTGGCTTCGTAGCTCATTAACTTCTCCTTACCAGCCGGAGGAGGAAGGGAGCACACAGCACGAATCTGCAGATTTGGGCGCGAGCCAGGGCTAAGATGGGGACTGGGAGAAACGAGGGCGGCACTGTCTGCAATCAGGGGTCCAGATGATCTTGGCCATCCCGTAGCTGCTGCCATCAGACCCCAAAGACTGGTCCTTGGTATATCTTTAAAGGTGTGGCCCCAATTCCTATAATAAATGGAACACAGAGCACCCCTCAGCTCTGAGTCATGATAACATTAAGACTGTATGCAGTAATTCCAGTGCTCTGAGAGGCTGAGGCAGGAGGATCACAAGTTCAGGCCCAGTTAGCGATTTAGCAAGATCCTGTTTCAAAAAGAAAATAAAAAATCCTAAGTGGAAACAGAGAAGTGATACACGCTGAGTACAGGTCATACCTGGAATTTTGCACTTTGATGTTTCCCTGACTCTTCATATGTGGTATGCCCCTGTCTTGTGGTTGGAATTTGAGCTTCCACAAGGGGAACTCTCTAAGGGGTAGTGCCCGTGTTCAGGTGTTAGGTAGGCTAGGTGTATTAAATGTATCTGCTGTCTACAATATTTTTAATTTACTATGGTTTTATTGGGCCATGATCTCATTATAAATCTTGGATCACCCAGCCACCACCCTGGAGGAGTTGCTAGTTTTGTTTGTTTTGGTCCTAGGGATTGAGAGCCCAGGGCCTTCACACTAAACTGTCCTCGACCCTTTATTTATTTATTTTGAGACAGGGTCATGCTAAGTCAGTAAGTTGCCCAGGCTGGGGTTGAACTTGTGATCCTTCTGCCCCTGCCTCCCAGAATGCTAGGATGACAGGTGTGGGCTACTACACCTGGCTAAGAAGTTGATAGCTTTGCCTCCCAGAATGCTAGGATGACAGGTGTGGGCTACTACACCTGGCTAAGAAGTTGATAGCTTAAGTAGGGGAATCTAAGGGGAAGAGCAATTGGCTAATGGACTGGAAAATGGGGAACATCCGTGCTAGAGCCATGCTGGGCTGGTTGTAGTGCCACATGCCTGTGATCCCAGCAGTCGGGAGGCAGAGGCACTGTGAGATCCAGGCCAGCCTGGGCTACATAGTGAGACCCTGTCTCAAACCCTCTTCCTCTGAAAACAAAGAAGCCATGCAGAGCTGGGATGGAGCTTGGAGATGGAGTGTTGCCTACCGTGCAAGACTGTGGGTTCCCTTAGTCTCCAGCACTGCTCAAAACAAAACTTTAGCACAAAGCAGCGGTGCACATCGAGATGGCCCAGAGAAGGGCATGTCACCAGGTGCTTGGGTGAGGCGAGGCCCAAGAGTGTCTTCCAGGGAGACCGCATGGCTAGGTTTGCAAAGGAACAGTGCAGGGGAGCTGAGGGTGGGTCAAGATATTCAGGGGAAGGGGGGCAAACTGTGCTGGGGCTGAGATACCAGGGAGTGCAGCTTCCAGGAAGTGGCTACCCTCAGAGGTCATCGGGACCGGGGCGTGGTCCCTGCGCTCCCTGCTAAAGTGCTTCTTCCTGACGTATTCCCACAGCAGGCTACGCGTGCAGTACGCTTTCCTTGGACTTCATCATCTCATCTCAGGCTGGCCAGGGGCCCTGGGAGGTGGCAGGCATTGCTTGTCCATTTCACGGGTGAGGAGCCCAAGGCCTGGCACTGTCGCTTGAGTCAGGGTTTAGATCTAGCGTTCCCCCAAAGCCTCATGTCTTCAGAGGGGGCCGTAGGGGTGCTATGGGGAGCTGACTTGCTGTGAGGAGGTGGGGCCTGGTTGGAGGCGTGTCCCTAGGGGTGTGGCCTGGAAGGGTTTATGTCCTCCCAGCCTCTCCCTTGTCTCCCTGCTTCCTGGTCACCAAGATACAGAGGCTTTCCTTCCCCAAGCCCTTCTGCTATGCCATTTCTTCCCTGAAGCCCGTATGTTATGGATTGAAACCTCTGAAACCGGGAGCCACAATAAAATTCTCCCTGAAGCTGTGTGTGCCTGATACTATGTCTCAGCCAAGGGACCGTGACTGAAACACATGGCTCTGTGAGTCTAGGGAGTCTTGAGGGTCTGGGGCAGTGCTGGCCTACAGGGCTCCTTCACTTCCCACACTTCACTTCTCAGGTGAGGGGTCCCCTGACAGGCCACCTGGCACATCTTGCTACCTGTGGGGCAAGTGTTATTTTTAAAAAATAGCAAAAAAAAAGGGGGCCAGGGATTTAATTCAGTGGTTTTGGCGCCTGCCTCGCAAGAGCAAGGTCCCGAGTTCAATCCCTGGTACCAAAAAAAAAAAAAAAAAAAAAAACAAAAAAAA